>NW_027112095.1:450802-503136 GCF_000696795.3 Halyomorpha halys | reverse complement strand
TATATCATCGGAACCTCTGTGTCCAAAAATTTACACTAAATACATAACATGACGAATAACTAGAAATAAATTTTTTGAAAAGAAAAATGGATTTTACATTGGATCGACGATATTATGCGCAATTTTATGAGAAACAATATTCAAAACATTGATTGTTCTACATGAAAAATTTTTATAGAAAAAATAGTATAATTTCAAGAGCTCTACTACACCAAAAAAATCTGTTTTTTAGCATTTTTTTTTTAACTGGCAATATCCTCCACGAGGGATAGCCGGCTGCTTCAACTACCAGTCATTTCTCCACTGTTGCTCTTGTTTTCCAGAATGGACCGAGCCATCAGCCATACCGTCAGCCTAGATCTGCCGACCATTCTACAACCATGCTGCCGTTCGTCAAGCATATTTCACACGATTTAGTCCTCGGTCTTTCCCACCCAAAGTTTTTTAAATTTATCACAACGAAACCTGCGACGAGGGAATAATGATAGAGATGATTTGACAATTCTTATCTTTAAAATCCCTACAAGCCTCTAGAACGAATTAGAAATGATAGGAATCAGCGGGAAATATAAGAGGAAAATCACATTTGTGACCAGCAGGATTCCGGAAAATATCGTAAGCGTCATCGTGCAAGAAACAGTCCAGTCTTCTCTTAGATTTTCGAGAGAAATACATTTAAAATTTTGTTGAGTACCAACACGTAATGAGAGCTCAACCTCTCAGATTCACCCACCGAGGAATGAGGAATTTAAAAAAATATATAATTGGATATTATAAGTAAGTTTTACAACTCCTAATTTTTTGTTTAATTTAACAGACCTCTGAATACATCACAATGATTAACGACGTAAAAAGACATATTAATCACTAAACAGTTTATCTCTCTAACTGAAAATACATTAACTTAACTTGAATACTCTCCTGGGGTCAGGTGAGGAAAGTGAGTGCTTACAGTCGCCACGAGAGGGAACCCTTCGTTATCGTGACAGGAAATTGGCTCGATCCCTTTGCTAACTCAGCAATATCTTGTCTCTTTGTGAATACTCTCTCTCTCTCTTTCTTTACCATCTTAGAATCAATTCAATTTGTTCATTTTTGTAGCCTTTGATAAGTTATTTCAATCAATATCACAGTTATAGAATACTGTAAATAAACAAGCTTTATGAATTTAAGACTGGTAGTTTAAAATTAATTGAAGTTTTCAATTAATTTCATTATTATAGGCAAAACATATCATGAAAAAGTTAGCTTATTCTTTATAATTTCGACTTTTTTTCCTATTTTTTTAAGTTCGGAGAGGGTTATTTTTATTTAATTTTTTCTGTTTGGCTATAACCCGCGATACGTCAGGGGCCCAGAACCTAGTAGCTTCTTAAACAACGGTTATGCAAGGTGATATTGATCATGATCATGCTCAACCGCAAGATTTGTCCCTAATTAAAGACAACTATTTCATCCCTGCATGAATCCCAAAGGGCTCCCGAACCCACAGGCTGACTAATGGCTACAGTAACAGAATAAATAATTATCTACAATTTCCAGATTCGAACCCGAGTCCTTGGAGTTGCTAGTACAGCGCCTTACTCACTGGGACAACCCGCTCCTTCTTTTAAATAATAAACTAAATATTTTTACAAATCATTGTATGCAGGTTCAATTAACCAAATTTCATTTGGCTTTTTTTATGATAAATGCATAAATATCACAGTTTGATAATTTTAATTAAATGACAAATATCAGTCATTTCAAAGTTGACCTCAAGAAATATTTAAGGAAAAACCTAGGAATGTATGGAAAAGGACATTTTCATTGTCTTCGGAAATACAAATAAAAGAAATTCATGTTTTTTTCCTTGTGACAGATGCTGCTTTATCTATCATAACAGCAGCTGGATTTCCCCAGTTATTTCATATTAGGATGATCCGTATGTCTTGTACAAATTATATTCAACTAGGATAAAAATCGGTTTGCTCAAAAACAAAATTTTTTTTTAGTAAATTTTGATAATTTGAAATCGATTGGCCGGTCAGTGGGGACTAATCAAGCCCGTAATGACCTTAAATGGCTCCCTGGATGAAGTTGGTAATTGCCCCATAATCGAATAGCCAGCCGACTTCCACTTGCTAAAATAATTAATGCCATTTATCAACTTAGATTCTTTCTAATTAGATTTTTTTTTACTTTTAGACAAGTTTATTAAAAAATTAATTTCCTGGTAAAATGAAAATGAGATTTTATATTACATACATTATTTAACTATATTTTAATACAAAATAAATATGTCAATAATTTATTAACTAATCATGAAAACCAAAAAAATTCTGCAAAAGATTACATAGTTTACTTTTTTTAAAAATTAATTACAAATTTTAATTGGCAAAAACAAACTATAAAAAATGCTTCAGAATCATCGTAGAGAGTAAAATAAAAAATTAAAATTGTGAATAGTAATATTTTTGGATTCTACGAATCATAAAATGTACAACCTCAAAGTTTGAGAGGGGGTTAATTTTATTTTTTAAAAAGGTTGATTATTGAAAATATGCGAATAAAGATAAATGTGCTGCATTTTGCAAATAATGATCCGCATTTGGTAAATGTTTTATGTATTGTGCCAAGAATCTGATTACCCTTAAAATCGTCATTAATTTTTTTTAAAAAATCTATACCACTACAACCCATAAAGGGTCAGGGGTACGGTACTTTTTAAGGAAGTACCGTCACAAGACCAACGGCTATTACTACACCAACGGTAGCAAGGAGCTGATTTGGTCAGAACCACGCTCGATCTTATGGGTCTGGGTGAACCCCAGAGAGCTTCTCAACACAACTACCATAAACCAGGTGAGGATTATCTGTCACAGCCAATGGGCTACCTGTTCCCCATAATTAGATTTTTCCCATTAAAACTATACTTTTTGGGTTGTGCTTATATTATATACTCTATAAACGGAATCCATAACAGCTTGAAGGGCAGATCTATAGAAGAACTAATTATTCGACTTTCTTAACTACTTAATTACTTTATTTACATTTTTATTGAAAATATGTAATCCGAGCTTTGTTGCATGCTATATTTATTTTGCAAAGAATTTGATTACCCTTCAATTCATCATTAAATAAAAAAAAAAAATCAGTAACGTCACAACTCATGAAGGGTCAGAGGTGCAGTACTTCGTAAGGACGTAAGGTACAAGGCCAACGGTTGTGCAAGGAGGTGATTTGGTCAGAATCACACTCGACCGCCAGATTTTTACCCAATTAAGGGGTAAAAGGTCACTCACTTTATAAGGCTAGGTGAACCCCGGAGCGCTCCGTTACCTTAATGTCGGAAATGATTAAGAAGGGGGCATAAAAAAAAAATTAGTAATTCGAAAATATAGATTTCCTGTCAATGTAACCCCGCCATTCCTACTGGTTGTTTTTATTGAAACCATTCACTCTTCTTAATGGCTGAGGTCATTTTGAGGCTGTAATTGTGATTTTAAAAAAAATTGTTAATAATTTCGCTCGCTCAGATCTGGTGCGGTGCGCGTATCACACAACTTTCACTTCCCAACCTGTATAAGTTTGGACTAGTTTGGTGTGATCGTGCTGAAGATATCGCCATTTTGTGCTTTTTGAAAAAAAATATTCTAAAGACCAGTGAAGGTGAAATTTATGAACAAAACCTTTTCTGTTGCTATAAAATTCATATTTTAGTGTTTTTCGAGGTAGAAATAACGAATATATACTTTTTAAGAACACAAATACAGTTTAAACGAAACCGTAGTAAAATCGGAAAAGATCATAAAGACCGGATGGACTCGGGTGGTCTCGGCTTTTCCCGTTCGAATCGAATAAATTAATTTATCGGACTGGAAGATTGTATGTTGTTTGTCTGGAAGAGTATTGTTGTTTCATTGTATACCCTTGTAATTTTTCCACTTACTTTTTTTACTTATGTTAAGTGTTGTATCTTTTTTAGCCCTGACGAAACCCTGCAACGTGGGGTGCAAATACCAACGTGCAACGTTGGCTCAAATAAAAATAGTACATAATATTACTATTTGAGTTTAATTTTACCACTCTCGGATTAAATTTTATTTATTTTTAATTATAAATTAATTTATCATTTTTTCTCCATTAGTTATTCCTAATTTTTTTTAATGTTATGTATTTATCCATTGTTTATTATTATTAACAATGAGAAGTGTTTTTCAAATAAAAAAAGTAAGGTACCTTAGTAGAAGATATTTTTAAAAATTCGTTAATTAACACGAAACCACAATTTGACTTTCAAGACACCTTTCGAATTACAATTTGACTTCCCATTTACGATAACTTTCTGTAATACTTCCAGATAAATATCTTTGCTAAAGAAAAAAATAAGACCTCAAAAAGAACGAGGGAAAACGGAATTTAAAAAAATTACAAAATGAACTCAACTAATTTTCTTTACTAGTTATTGTATGCCAAGGAAGGTTCTCAGTAGAAGATACAAATTTTTATAGTATTTTATATCGTCACCCGCTGTTTTGTTTTCTAAATAATTGCTGGAAAATTCTTAGGTGAAAATGAAATTAGAAAGTTAGAGTGCGATGTCCCATAAAGTTCACATCATATTGAGATTACTGATAATAAGAGAGTGTCCAGCGATGCGAGAAGGTAGACTAAAAGTATTTTAAGAAAATGTTTGCTTTCACATGACACTATCTGCAAAAGACAAGCATTTTCTAGAGTTAAAAAATAGTCATAATTCCAATTGCGTAACCCAGGGTTAATCAGTAATGTCCCTCCATTGATAATTAGTAAAATTATATTCAATTTAATAAAATTAGTAAAATAATTACGAAAACTTGTATTGATAATTTAATAAGGGTTTACAAAAATTAAATTAAAAATTCTATAATAAAAGAAAATAGTTTGAACATATAAGTAGAATTACATTAAGATCTATTATAAATACCCTCAATAAAGAATATTAAGAATGAGAGAGAGGGATTCCCCAAACTAATATTAAATACATTTATATAATCAGCTAAAAAAAAACTAAATACAAACTCTATTAGCAAATAACTCCATTAACGAAATTCAGTCAGTCAGAAATGAAAATTAACAGATTTCTTTTCACTTGTACTATACAAAAAGAACTATATACTAATAGTTTTTATTCGTACAATTTAATGGAAGGACCATGATTTAACAAGCCAGAACTTTGATGGTAGTTAGATTTTGTGCAAAAGGCTCATTTTTCTCTATTAATATATTTATTGATTTTGTTAGTCTAGCACCATAATCTCCTTTATGTATTATGTTTTCTTAATGTGGCTGAATTTTTTCCTGCACTAAATGATCCAGAAATAAAATCACTAATAACTGTTGTAAGTTGTGCGCTCAACACTGCCTGATTTATTTCCAATAAGATTGATGTAGTAACGAACTCCTGATAAGTCGTATAACCACGAGCTAACCGGATCATAGACAACTTTCATAGAAGTATTTCAACAGTTATATACATATTTTTTACATGAGGTTTATCATACAGTCAAAGTAATAAACATGTTATTTACTTTATAGACACACACTAGGGGTATTCATGATGCTGTGTTAAATGTTAAATGTTTTACCATGTTAAATGTTATAACTAAAAGATTGTGAGCAGCCCTATTTGAAGTCATGTTAAACGTTAAATGTACAAGAGCCCCTAGCGGATTTTCTCAGCAACTTGTCGTATAAGCTTTTATGTTTATAACCTTCCTTCCAGACCCTCATGTTATTGTTTACTTCAGTTTTGATTTAAGTAATTAATTACAAAATGCCTAGAGTGAGTGAAAAGTGGAATTTGTGTGAAAGTTTAGCTTATGAGTGTCTTATTGATCTTCAAACTTGTGAAGATGAGCTAATTGACAACTGTATTGAAAGTCACAACAACTAATATGGCGGCGATCTCAACTGGTCTATTGTGTGACGTCATTCTCGATTTAACTGACCAAGTAACAGACTCTCAGCCATGTTAAATGTTATTTCGTTTTACCACGGCAAAAGAAGGCAATTTTTTTCGATTTAACACGAGTTTTTCCATTTAACACGCTGTAACATAGATCATGAATACCCCTATTATAGGATAAGCTTCTGTTGTGTAAATAGATTGCAGTATTAAACAATTTAGTGCATTTTTTTGTACCTAATAGTTTTGTACTTGATTCGGATTCTTCATTTTTTTTAATGAACTTCTTGAATTCAAAAGAAGAAAATAAATCCAAAAGTTTTGATCCAAGTCATACCGGGATCTTCAGACGAAAATCGAATCCATTTTGCTTCTTTCAAGACCAATATGTTTGTAAATAATTATTAAAAGTTGTATTTAGTACTTAAGTTAATTCACTCTTATGATTAAAGGATTTATTTAGTGGATCAAATACTTATTTATAATATAGGGAGTTATTCAGTGGCTCAGACAAAGGAAATGGTTCACATTATAAGGATGGAAAAGAAGGCAGAAGCCTCTAGCCTTTACAAACTATGCAATCAGTAAAGAAAAAGAAGGAGATGAGGAGAGGTTTATTTGATGTAGGGTTCTAACGACCGCTATGACATTAAATATAGATCGGCTGAGGGAGGTGGTCCAGTCCCGTATACAGCAGCGAAAGCTAATCTTCGTCTATAGTCTCTAGGGACAGGTTAAGCACCTTCTTTTATTCTAGATCTATTTTTTTCATTTATAAAAGGGTAGGTGAAAATATAAAAAATATGATAAAATGAATAAATAAAGAAGAATTATAATAAAATTAATTAATGAATATAATAAAGAGGAGTTATTTCTTTTCTGTTAAATATTAAAAAAAACTATTGCATATGTATTTTATTTAATACTAGTGATGCAGTTGAGCCGTAGAGTGAGAAGCACCTGCATATATGGAAGTCAGTATTCATTTTTTCCTTACAAATGGAGGTACAAGCTCAATTCGGAGTTTACCGAGACTGAAAGTAAATAGGAATTAACGTGTTTAAGATATGAAATGTTTGCTTTAAGTTTAATTCTATTTTTGTTTCTTTTCTATGTATTATTTAATTTATAGCTGAGTAAATATGGCCTTCCGATCTCTATCATTATTGTTTAAAAATACAAGACAGAACTCAATAAAAATATATATGTAGTTTCATGTTGTGCATTAGAGATATTTTTTGAGGCTATCCATTTGAAACAAATGTACATTTAATATTAAGTAAATTTGATAATACTCTTACACCACTTGGGAGGTCACTGACTCCAGTTGAGGAGCTCATCTTCTCCACCTTCCAGCCAGCTGGAGTCGGTACTACGCCGCACTAAGGGTAACAAGGCGTCTGAGCAGGATGGGATCCCAAGTGTACTCTTGAAGATGCTTCCCAGACTAAACGCCTTACTTACATAAACGCAATACTATAACATTATGTATTTAAACTTACAATTAGACTAGATATATCTTATCTTCAATGATCTTCTAGAAACATCTATCCTGGTTTTGACATTTTTCTTCTTGTTCTCCGTATACCACACATCTCTCTGTTTAGCTCCAGATTTTTTATGACCAGAGTTACACAGCTAACTTCTGAAACATCACCCTCTGCAAAGTCAGCATATCTGAATATATATATTTATATATAGAGATCAGATTGGCCATATAAGCTGTTCTGTTCCGCATTCTGTCTCGATGCTTTCTTCATGTTCGTTCTCATTGTTAGTCTATCCTTAAGGCAAAATAATATTTTGTAATCATTTATACGTCTAATTATTGTGATCATTTATTTCCAATAAATTACTTTTTAAAAAGTGTCTGCTGGACTCTGTTCATTTAAGTAAGGACAAAGCAGAACTACGGAAGATCCCGGCGCTTATATTCTGGTACTAAAAGCCACTGGAGGATGAGTGGGGGGGATGGAAGCAGGCGCTCAGAACTTTAATAGAGAATCTGGTCATTGCCAGAACTCCAATACAATTATTTACAATAGAATTCGTGAAGTATTATAATTCTGTTTTCTACAGAAAAACTGTTTTTCTATTTAGTAGTTCTTTTCTTTAATTTTAATATGTAGAGATTCACTTCTATAAGCGAATAATTAAACTCCACTGGTTCTATGGTTATTTAGACTTTTTTCTATACACTTATAACACTTATATGATAAAAAAAAAAAGAGAATATTAAAACAAAATAAAAAAAAGGGAAATGTTCCATGATACTTCTTAATTGATAATTTTCATATACTTTTTATGATTTCATTTACTTGTCTTTTTTAAACTCGACAGACAATACGAAGACAATCAAGACAATAACACGGAACATCGGGAGTATAAAAAAAAATAGAATGTATGTTAACATATATCCCACCTCGGCGTATTAATACCACCGACTAAGCCACCAGTTGCTGAACCGACCGTTGAGTAATATTCTCTGCTGAGCTGTCAACTACACTGACCAACACCTCCCAGATTTGAACTGTCGGTGTTTTCCTACTTCCACTGAAGTACCGATGTTTTCCTCAACTGGTACTTGGTAACTTTATTCTTCTTGTATTATCATATTTAATTAAAAAAACATATCAAATCAAGCAGTTATCATGACATTAATTTGTATTCTCCTTTGCATGTGTATATGTAATAAAAAAAAACAAAAAATTGAATATATTGTTTTTGAGTTTGTTTGCTGTTTTATCATATAGTCTTTAAAAGTTTTTTAAAAATAGCAAATAATGTAAAATTACATTTATATATTAAAACTAGATGGAATTTCAAATAACTTTTGAACATTATTCTCAACATAACTTCTAACTTGACGCCTCTTTTGTTTAATGGACTTTATCCATTCATTTTTCCATAAAGAATGGTTGTTATTTTTCAATTTCGTGCTTTAGTGGATAAGATAGAGTGAGTTGTTAAATTTATATTCATAGTCTAATAAATGGAACCAGATGAACAACCCTCACACCGGCTATTTATTTGTGACAGATGAAACTTTTTGCTATGCATTAATTGTAATAAAGAATAATTTAGTATTCATTATTAATGATGTACTCTCTCATGATTCTACTTTTTTTTTTATATAATGATTTATAGAATATTTGTCTCTATAAAACGGTTTTCAGAAAGGGTACGTGTTATTTAGAAATTGAATATATAAAAACCAAAGAGCTCCTGGGAAAATAATTTATATATTAATAATATATGCATTAATTAATTAGACAACGTATGAGCCAAAATACTAGAGGGATAGACAAATTCAACTAAGATGTGAAAGAGCTGCATACAGCAAACTGGACTGCGATTGCCCAAGATAGGCAGGTGTGGTTAAGGCTCGTTTGGACGACCAAAGATCAACAATGTCTGTAAAGCCCACCGAAACAATATTACCAAAAACAATATTGTCTAAATAGCGTAAAAAAAAAATGAATGAGGATTATTATTTCCACCAACCAATCTTCACCTGTTACCGGCCCCCATGCTCAGTGCCCACACGTATCTAAGCGATTAGATGCAAAAATAATTCTCACAGACAATTAAGACTGTGCTACCGACTCCTGAGAACGATAAAAAAAATTAAATCAAATATGATTTTGATTTCGTTACACTTAATTATTATTAGAGTTTCGGTCCCTAAATATTAGTGCACCCAATCCGATAATAGTCGAATAATTAGTTCTTTCATAGATTAGCCCTTCAACCTTTTAAGAATTCCATTTATAGAGTAGATGATATAAGCTGAGGAAAATAATATAAGCATAATCCAAACAGTATACTTTTAATGGGAAAAAATCTGATGGGAAACGGGTAGCCCATTGGCAGTGGCAGATAATCCTCATCTGGTTCATTATAGCTGGGTTCAGAAGCCTTTCGGGAACCACCTAGACAGAAGGTGGGTATCCATAACTGAGAAAAAATCTGGCGGTCGAGCGTGGTTCTGACCGAATGAGCTCCTTGCTACCGTTGGTGTAGTAACAGCCGTTGGTCTATTACAGCAGATTAAAAAAACAGTACTACCTTCATGGGTATTAATTAATGGGTAATACAGTTTTTTTGACGATCTTAAGGGTAATCAAATTCTTTGCACAATGACAGTTAACAAACGTGGATCATTATTTGCAAAATGCAGCACATTAGACTGTATTCACATATTTTCATACATAACAAAATTTGAAGTTATACATTTTATAATTCGTAGAATCCAAAAAAAATTTTTTTTTTTACTACGCCAAAGGAGGCATTTCTGCCATTTTGTTTCGTACAGCCCAGTAAAGTTTAGCTCTGCCGATGTAACTCCCGTCTGTAGTCAAGTTCGCCGTTGCCGCACATGCAAATATGTGATCGGCAGTCATCTCACCATCTCCACACAGGACGCAGTCCGAAGATTCAGTCACTCCTATTCTCTTCAGGTGGTGCCGCAAATAGTCATGTCCAGTGGCCAACCTGAAGCATGCCAACGACACCGCTCTTGGTAAAGTCAATGGAGGGCGCCTCTTAGGATCTAGCAATGTCGGCCAGTTCTTGCCCCCACATTCTCCTCTGCTCCTTCCAAAAATCTTATTATTCACAATTTCAATTTTTTTTGTATGCTGTACGATGATTTTAAAGCATTTTTTAATCGTTTGTTTTTTACTGATTGGAATTTGTAATTAATTAAAAAAAAAAAGTAAGCTACTATGTAAACTTTTGCAGATTTTTTTTGTTATAATGATCAGTTTAAATCAGTTAATAAATTGTTGAAATATTTATTTTGTATTAAAGCACAGTTAAATAATTTATGTAATATAAAATCTTATTTTCATTTTAATGAAATTAAAATGAAGAATATTAATTTTTTTATTAAATTAATTTTTGAATAAGCCTGTCTAAAAGCAAATAAAATCTAATTAGAAAGAATGTAAGTTGAAAAATGGCATTAAAACATATTTCCGTTTATTTTTAATAATCGACCTTTGTAAACAAATAAAATTAACCTTCCTCCAGTATTATTTTAACAAACGATTTTCGATAAAGTTCATATTGTTATAAATAAATTATTTTTCTTAATATCTTTGGTTTTAAATATATTTAACTTTTAGATAGAACATGTCGTTTCTTGATACCCTGTTCAACTTATATAAACACAAAAAGGTGTTATATTACAAGATTTAAAGTTTACCGTATGTAATAGATAGTCAAAATAAAGTCCGATTGGGGGTATATATAGTTCAGTCCAACTTTTCTGGGCTCTATCACAGCTAATGTATGATGAAGCCCAACAACGTAGGGCTAAACTTAAGTTTCAATTTCTTAATATTTTGTATCATTCTTGACCACCCGGACTATGCTTCTCTGCCTCTACTATGTAAAGTTTATTACCAACAAACCAAAATAATAAAATCTTTCTAAAAGTAGATAAAGCTTACCCAAATTATATGATTTCAGCCTCAACATGCTCTATCATAAATCCTTCTCGGAAAAATCTACAGTCTTAGGGTTCATTGTCAGTGACGTTATTCATAGTACCACACACCATACACGGGTTAATATTTATTGATGCTGAAAGATTATAGACCATTTCGGATTAAACAATATTAGACTACACGGTTACACGTTTTATTATTATTATTTTTTAATCTGTCTAAATACAACTAAATCTCAGGACGACATGGCTTCTTAAAGGAAGTAGAACTCTGACTGGCACCGTATTCTAATTGTTCTAAATCAGGATGTAGGCAGAACCAGTCTATTACAGATATAGAACCTCGATAAGTGAAAGGTCAAGATTTGTTAAGCTCTTGACGATATCTAACAGAATTTCTCCATTTATCAAACCTCTTTTCAACGTTTTTCCAGTACAACCGATTGATTCTTTATCGTGATCCAAATATAATTTATTTGGCATGTAAATCTTGTGTGGGTTCTAATTCAACATCTAATTTGTATGCTAATGAAATTTGGATATGGATAAACACATTAGATGTATCGTATATTATTTTTATAAATAACCGGTAACTACTCACAAGCATCATAGATATAATCAGCTTGGTCTCTTTTAAAGCTCCTTACAATGGAAAGATTAGATCGAGGTATTTGCTTTTATGGCTCACTTCCAGAAACCCGAGGAAACGCCTTTGATAGACTATCTCAGCTAAATGGTTTCTCTGTCGTATAAAATCTTATACGATATGCCATAAAAAAAGCATGTTATATGTCCAGAATATTTTATATTATTAAAAAACTGATACCTCATTTCAACTTTATTACTACTGAAAGCGATTCCCGAACAGAAGGAAAACGCGTCAGGCTGGTGGAGCATTTGATACGATACTCTGAAAAGGAGTTTCTTCTTTCTCACATTTGTTCATAACATAAATGATAAGGTGTCCGCTGGTAGTTTTCAGTGAAACCTATAAAGATAACAGGCATCGAAAATTTAAAAGAAACCTCATCCCTTCAGACCATGAAAGAATAAAATCTACTAGGCTATGATTGGGTAATATAAAATATAGAGATAGAATGTAAAGGTAGAATAGAATGAAGAACAGAATTTGATCGCTGAATGTTATTAGTTGAAATTTTATGAGCTAAAACGTTCTCCGGGAGGTTGGGGGTATTTCACAGTGATCTGATCGAATCTTTCAATATTAAGCAAGTCTGAGAAAGAAGGAGCGTTAAAATTTATACATATTTCAAAATCCTCACATTTCAATTCCTTCATTGGGGATATGAAACCCTAAAATCTAAAGGTAAGATTTCTTTCTCGTGGTCACCGTTAAGGAAATGAAAACTCAGCTAAAAATGAAATCGACAAAGTTCTAAACCAATGCTAGATGTTGAACCCTCGCTGCAACGAGGTTTGAGCTACCACGTCCTCAACGTAAAGAACATCTTATTTGAACTATTGTGAATTGATGGAAGATTCTGGATTTACTCCTTAAGGATAAACAAATAAAATGATATAAATGAAACCGGGAAATTAAATTTATTTGACTTAAAAAATATTTTGAATATTTAATTTTGATTTAAAGATATACTTACTTTACTTTCACTTTTGGAGTTTTTTTCCCTCATTGGTTTGCCTGTCTAAGTCAGAGCATCCCTCCACTTCTTTCTATCCCACCAATCCTCCTCCTCAAGTCCTATACTGGCCATGTCCTCCCCCACGCAGTCCTTCCACCGGGTTCGGGGTCTTCCTCTCCTCCGTTTTCCTGGTTGTTCTCATAGCAGAAGTTTCTTCGGCCACCTACGTTCTGGCATCCGCTGACAGTGCCCATACCATTTCAGTCTTCTCCTTCCAATCCTCTCCGGAACTCCTGCGGTCACCCCTAGCCTGCTTCTAATACCCTGATTCTATCCAGGTGGGTAATCCTCAGGCAACTCCTCCAGAAAACCAACTCTGCCGCTTGTAGTTTGGAGTAGAGTCCTGGGTTAAGTGTCCAGGTTTCTGCGGCGTAGTTAAGTGAGGGCTAAACAATACTTTTAAAAATTCGACTTTTGTTGTCCATTGAGATGACCGTATTCTAGAGGACTGGGCGCAACATTCTGATCAACTTTATTGCGAGACCAGCTCCTCCTAACTTCTGGTTCCGACTCACCGTTCCCATCTATTGTTGACCCCAGGTATTTGAAGGTATTCGGTCTTTTCAAAATTGATTTGTAGACCCCACAGGCTGTATTCTTTCAGCGCTTCTTCCAGGCTACCTCTGCTATATGTGACCACTGCTTGGTCCTCGCCAAAGAAAAGGGAGAACAGCATATGTCCGCTGATGTCAATCCCTTTCCCTTCCCGTTGCGCGCTCCACTCCTTTACTGCCTGTTGTAAATAAATTTTAAACAGGGTTTGGGACATACTGCATCCCTGCTTAGCCCCTTAGATGCAGAAAAAGGCTCAGACAAGAAGAGCCAAGCTTCACTCTGTACTCATCTTCTCTGTACAAATTCCTCACTGCATTTATTAAGGCAATACTAATACCCGCACTGTTAAGCGATTCCCACATCTTATGTCTTGGTACACTGTCATAAGCCTGTTCTAGGTCTATAAAAGCTATGTATACAGCTTTCTCCATTCATTTTTCTATGAGCTGCCTTAGGACAAATATGCTGTCCGTCCAAGACCTGGCTGCAGAGAAGCCACACTGTTCCTCCGGGGTAACAAACTCCTCTTCTAATTTACCCTTCAGAATTTTTGCGATTACCCTTGATACTGAACCGAACCGACATACATTAATATGTTTAATTTAAACATATTAATTTAAAATATAGAGAAAATTTTCATTTTAAAGTGTTTTTTTTAATTTCTTAAATATCATTTGCTCTTTTCTTAAAAAACAAAATTTTCTTGCAACATACGAAATCGATGACTTTTTGAGAGGTTTAGATGGATCGAATAAAGTGAAATAGGTGAAATGGACCTCATGAAAAAATGGTGAAAGCAGTAGCCATTAAACAAACTTTTTTTAAAATTTAAATACATTTACATACCCGTAAAATGATGAGTTCCTGCTTGAACAGTACGCACAACACATCTTACGTGGTAGAAAGTACTGACGAGAGAAAGATGATAGTGATATTGATTGTTCTAGAACCTATGGATCATAACTATGTAATTAAAATTTATAGCTTATAAAGGATTTCTTCATTATTATTCTTTTTTTTATCCACACCAACAACTTTACTCGCTTTATTTAGATTGCCAATGGTTTTCCCGCAATATAATCCTCTTTTCACCTTCTTAACGAGTTGAAAATATTATTCTATACACATATTAAAAAACAAATATCTCAAAAAGTAACAATAGTTTGGAGAGAAATACAAACTTACAGTTCTCCTGAAATACATTTGGAAAAATAAATGCTTTTTTAGGACAAAGAGAATCAACCAGAGAATACTATGGACACATCCCTAACGTTCCCCAATAGTTACCGTGGGCTCATATAGAACTTGCTGGGGTCAGGGGAAGGCGGAGTTGGAACCACAGCCACCGCTTGGTAAAACCTCTGTTCAAGCTTTATTATTACCGGGGCTTTCTGACTAAACAGCATAACTTTATTACTTCTGTTAAATTGTTAATGAGTTTTAGAGGGATTATTCAAAGTTCTACATTAGGGATTGTTTAATAATCTAATAAGAGAAAGTCAATGAACAATAATATAATACTCATATATATATATATATATATATATATATGATTTAGCGACAATCCTATATCACTTTTGAAATATTTACTTAAATCGAACAACTTTGAAAACGTAGCTAAAATTTAAAAAAGAAAACAACTACATGATATGACTTAGATAATAAAATTCGTTTTTCAGATAAAGATAAATGAGCCCAAAGATATATTTTTCTATTTGGAAGATATCCGTGAACTTTTATTCTAAGAAGATGACTCTCTTTGGAAGTGATAAAGATGAGTTAGGTGCGTCAAATAATTGCGTCCTACTAGATAACTAAGCCCTACATTCATACTTCCTAAACTTTTCTAAGGCTAATAATTGGCCAAAATATGAATTTCGGGTTAAATGTTTGATCCTGTCTTTTATCACAGTATATTTATTTATTTTAGTATCATATAAGTCTAATTTTATAGATAAGCTTAATAAAATATAATAGCTATTTCAACATTAGAAAAAGTACTATAAGATAAAAAAAGATGTCAGATTTTCATATTCAAAGGTTCCAATTTTAGTTTCAAATGACTACCAATATTTGCTATAGTTTTCGAAATGTTTTAGTTGACAAAAATCCACCTTGCTAAAAGTGGTTGATGTTTAAGGATCACAACCATTATTAACAAAAACATAAAACTGCCTCAGTTATATACTCAGTATACATAGCCGTAATGTAAAACGACTTAATAGACTGCACAGTAAGAAATATCAGAGTACTCTAATTGAAAATCTTCTATCTTTAATTTAATTAATTTGCACTTATGAACACAATGAGAGAGTAAAGTTAGGCTCAACTAGAACCTGGCAGAAGAGAAGAGAAAAAGTGAGGCAGACATGGCAATGAATCAAGTAAAATAAATCTAAATGGAGATTATACTCCAGTCAAATATAAGTCCAACGTCCAGTCAACGTAAAACCAATTAAATATTTATATGATTAATCATTTATCCCAACACAAAATTTCATCCAAGTTAAAATAGAAAATGAAAATTTCAATTTAGCCAAATTTAATTTCCTTTTTTTTTTATTCAGTTTAATTTTCATTTTGTGCTTTAGTTTTATTGTTATGTTAAGTCTGTGTTAAATTACAATGTAAAATTAATTCTGAGCCTTTATTCATACCTACCCATGCAGTCCACTAATTCATCAGTAAAATTTCAAAACAATTTTTTTCTTGTTATTAATTCACTACTTATTACATAATCCATAATTGAAACAATATTATCGCTTTTTGTTCAATATAATTTTTTCCTTAACTAGCCTTGTAAAGGAATAATCCTGCGAATTCCGGTAATAATTTCTTTAAATATGTTTACAGGATTTATTGAATATTTAATTTGGATTCAAAATCTCACGAAAGATAAGAAAAGCAAGTTCCCGAATTTTTCACAAATATTAAAATTTCGGACCCATAGTGAAACGGTTAAACGCCTAAAGATTGATCCAAGGCCTTAATGGGAGAACCATCTGAAGCTTAATTTTGTTATTTAATATAGTTTAAAGACAAATTAAGGACTACAAATTAATTTATTCTACCTAATTTGGTAGGCCTTATTACTATTAAAATACCTACATATTTAGTAATTTTATTAAATAGATAAGTTATGCATATTTTAAGTAAAAGTATATATGAGTAATATATTACATTAATTTAATTTTTACTGTTAAATAATAAATTAATTCGTAAAAGGATTGCGATTATTTTGAAATTTCTATTCTACACCTTGGAAGAAGAGAAAATAGAGGGGAAGTGGATGGAGCTAACTGCCGCACTAAGTGGCGGGGCGGTTTCCATTGCCTGGGCTGTGGCCAGGAGTTGGTCCTCCGGGCTGGACAAAGCTATAGTGAATAGGGGGCGCTGGTGCACTGAATAGCCCCTCCTCCCACCCCATCTTGTTCTATATTTTCTTTGCTCTTTCCTCCTTCTGCGACCAAATAGATATCTCTCAGGAAAACGGGCACTACCGGGAATGGATCTATTTCTTCTACGTGACTTATTTCCACCGACGAATAGAGGTATTCCTGTTCAGATTCTTGTTAATTTGTATTCCAATTTTAACGCATAATCTAATAAAGATGAATGTGTCGGGACTGCTGAGAAATAAATATTAACTGCTCCAGGTAGGAATCGAATCCACAACGTTCAAAACCAAGACCTCTGGAATCTACGCACCAACCCGGGGCGTTTCTACGTCCCTTTATCTTATTGCACTGGAGAGATCATTGCTAGTTATATCGACACATAAACATACAATTATAAAATTATATTTTTCCTATTATTATAAATATAAAATCTTATAAACATATAAGCATATGTTATTAACAGATACATACTCTTAACACCGATCAATAGCAAATGATAATCAACATTTCTTTTGTAACAATCATTGCTTTTTCTAAAATACAAGATGTTATTTGACCAGTGTAAACTGTATAAATCGACATACTTCTTAGACATCGCAATGTTGATGACATTTCGCAATTGGTCGGTGTAAATAATACGCGTTATTCTAGTAGCAATATTGTTATATTACGGTGCTAACGCACCCTGGTTTTTTAATTACTAAAATGAAGAAGTAAAAAAAGCTGTTGTAAGCATGAACTACTGATTTAATCTCAAACCACGAGTCAAAAATTACCTGACAGAGAAAAGTTACTTAAATATTTTTATAGATTTTAGAAAGAACATAAATAGATCTAAGACATTCGGCGGTAAATACTTCTTATAAGGTATGAATTTTAATAATTATTAAAATTATCCTCATATACATCATCATTTGATATTGTGTAATTTCATATATCAATATTCAATGCTAATGGGAATAAATTCTTAAAGTACCAAAGACAAAAATATATGGAATCCCTTGATATTTATTTTTCGCGTTGGCTTAGGAACATAATGAAGGGGTTTTACTGGAGAATTATTTTTTCACTACCTTTAACTTTTTTTTCGTTTTCTCTTTTCTAGAAATGAAACCTTAGATTTTTCTAGGTATCTCTAAAGATCCCAGGAATTTACTAGAATATACGCTCTATATAAATGCAAATTAATTACATTCAGACTATACATTAATTAAATACACATAACACTCAAAACTAACAAGGAATTATAGTTATATCAGGTATCGGAGTTTATAGTGATACACTGTAACAGCTGGGTAATTATTTTAAGCAATTCTTCTTTAATATTTCTAGTATTGAAACATTAATTTCAAAAAAGCAATGTTACATTCATATCATTACATTCATGTCACGGAGGAACGTTATTTTTCGACGAAGATTTGAGAAGAAATGGATAATTTAAATAATCTTAAATTCGAGAAAAAATATCAGATTGTTGGATTGGGTCCATTTTTTATTTTTTTAATAAATGCTACTCATTTTCTATATCAGCAGTCCCCAAACATTTTCCGCCATGGCACTTTTTTTAGGCTAAACGAATTGCGCGAAATCCTATTTGAACTTAAAAAAATATAAATATGTCGTTGCAATTATAATTTTAAATAAAAAAGTAAACAGGAAAATCAATACAAACTAAATGCTAGAAATCACCGTATATTTGCTATTTGTATATATATTTTCTTTTTTGAAAATGGCATTCGCTAGCGGCACCCAAGCGTGCCTCGGAAACCTCAAGGAATGAGGGACCGCAGCTCTAAATTGTTTAAAAATAATAATTAATTATTTTAAAGTTATTCCTATTTCTATGTATTTCTTAACTATTATATTTAGGGTGTGGAAGGATTTTTTTAAACTAAAAGACTAATTATTTGTTTAATAAAAGCCTGGTGATGAAAAATATGATGTATTTCGGACACCCAACAAGTTTTAATTAAATCCATAAAGGTTGGAAAACTCTATATAATAATAAAATACAAATGTAGGAAGAATAGTAGTAATAAAGTTCGAAAGCTTTTAAAGGTAGATAATTAAACAAAAAAAAATCTAATAAATAAGTTCATATAAAGTGAATCGAAAATCGCATTATTAAAATGAATTTATAAATACTTTTATTTTATGTTTCTATGATTGCTATAACGATAGTCAATTTTATCTTTAATTTCGAACTATATAAGTTAAAGTTGTGTGTTCTGTGCGCATCGCAGCACATTTTTACAACCTAACAGTTATTCATAAAGCGATAAAAAATTAGATTAAAATATTTATAAGTAGAAATAATAATGAAGTATGAAAACTAACACCTTTACTAAAATTTAGGTAACCATCTTTTATTTTTTCTTTCTATACTTAAATAATTATTTTGTTTACGTAATGTACAATGTACAATAGTGCTCTTCTATGTTTTTTCCCTATATCTTTATCAAATAAATGGTTTCTAATTTCAATAAGGAGTATAAGGAGTAAACAAGCAATACAGCAGAAGTAATTCGACATTTGTATGTGCCCAGCTACATCGGAAAATATGAGGAAAAAACTCAGAAGTAACCAAGAGCAGACTTAGACTAATTCGGTAGCAACCAGTCTGAACCCTCTTTTTCAAGCACACGTGTAATGTTCCTACCATGTGGGTTTTTTTTTAGCTTCCATTCCTTCCACAGAAAATTCTCGTCCGCATTTTCCTGATAACAGAAATATATTTCTAAGAATGATTTTTTTTATTTTATTTCTTGGTTTAGATTCAGTTAATGTTGTTTTTTGTACTTATTTATGTTTTAAATATTCAATATTAAAGTACGAAATGCAAATCTCTCCTTTATGTTTTTTTTTAATATAATATGAGGCAATCCACACCGAAGGTGATGTTTGCCTATGCATACTGACTGACCTCTCGGAAATATTCATTACATAATCACATCTTTAAATCCTTAATTTCATTTTTGTTTACATATGAATATAAAAATGATAAATTAATAACAAAATGAAATTGTAAATAAAAGTTCAAAACACACATGCGCGCGCGCGTTTAATGAATAAAACCAAATAAAAAAATAAAACCTTAAATCTGGAAACCCCGAACGATTTCCGCCCTACTTCCGTATTATCAAACCTTTGCATTTAGTTCAATCCCAACTATCCCACATTCTCGAGAAAATAACGTTTTGAACCAACTGCAGTCTGGTTGTAGCCAGGCTACTCCAGTCATTCTGCTCTTATTAAAATCTTTCAAGACTTTTGCACAGTTATAGACCAGTAGAAACTCCATTTTTATGGATAATAACGATTTTCCAAAGCCTTTGTTTCCGTCGGCCACAACATCCTCCTTTCTAAACTTATCTTTGTCTATTAGTCTATCTTTGTCATTTGGTACTATTCAATGGTTCCAATCTTTCCTTACCGGTCTTCCTCAGTATGTTCTTATTCCTAATAAACCTTCCTCTAGCTCCCTACCTCTTTCTAGAATTTCTAGAACTTTATCAATTATCTTCCGCTCACCACACAGCAACCTTATTATTGTTCTAGTCCCAGAATAATAAACTATTTTTCATTTCATTTCATCAGATTTTTTTATTTGAATAAAATTCATTGACTAGATGATATTTGGAAAATTAATTTTAAATTGTTTATTATTGTTAGTTTTCTGATTGCCAGTATTTTTCTAGAAGATGGTGAAAATTGGTAGAATAAAACTTTTAAAAAATTACTTCACAAAAAATGACATTCCTCACTGAATTACTAAGGATAAAATATCAAAGGGATTGTACCAAGGTTAACACAATTTCCAACTAAATGATGTCATTAGAACAAATACTCCCAGAGGAGAGAGATAGATAGTTCTCTAAAAAGCACGCCCGATACCTGGAAGGATATATAAGAGAAAAAGTCATTGGAACAAATGAAGGCAATTCAGAGCAAAACGTTATTATAGGTTTTTTTTCATCAATGAATATAGTTCATTAAACACATAGAGGGATATAGAGCTTCTAATTTATCTTTAGAAATTCAACGAATTTTTTTTACTGAACGTTGATTGAATCTCTGTCCGGTGTTTTCAACTAAAGCAAACTTTGGAGAATACTGCCTAGCATAAATATCGATGTAACGAATATTTAAACTTTTAAAATGCTTTCATTTATTTATACAAAATGATTATAGGGGTCATCGACAGAAATAGAGGGAGATAGAGTTTGAGAAGGTTAATTAAAAAACATTTTGCGAAGAATTGCTCATCTTTCTTTGAAATTGAAAGTGCTTGATAAAGTTTGGTGGAAATAACCCTCGTTTAGTGCTCGCATCTTATAACGTTTTTTTTACAATCCTACATACATCTCCAAGCTTTCTGTAAATTGGGCTAGTGTTGAAGTTATCACTACATTCGTAATTTAGAAAAAAAATGAAAGACAAGGAAAGGCGAAAATTATGAAGACTTTTTTTTATTTTTGTTGCTTTGAGAATTTGTATTTTAGACTTTCTCGGGATAGGATTAAGTAATATAAATTTCGTTCCTACCAAGAATATAATAGTTTAAAAGATAAAGAAACCATAGTGCAATCTGGAAGGATCGGATGGTATCGTTTGTACTCGTTCGAATCAGTTTCTATTTCTCCTTTTTTTCTCTTTTAGTTATAATATTTTGTATTTATCAATGAGATTTCAAAAAGCAAAATAGGTTATTAATTTGAAATCGGAGATGGAATTGGCAATGAGTTATTGTAGAGTAGCTGCTACTTTGTCAACCTGCCTTACCGAACAATAATTACAGCTTCAATAATGAACCTGAAACAGCAAAGCCTTCGTGGAATAGCATCAAGTTCAACAATTCTCCATTCACTAAAATGACAAGTCATAAATGATATTATTTCGTAATTTCATTGTTACATATTTCAAACATTGTTGTCAATGATTGGAAATAGCGTTTAATTTTTTTTTTACAATGCTCTTTTCATCAGTTTTTGTATTTAAAAGCAATGATGATTCATATTTCTAATAATAATGAGTGGTTTTAGTATTTCATAGGGAGTGTCGATAACTGGAGAATTTGATTATCATTAATTAGAAGACGGATTTCCCATTTATTACAAAAATAGATTAATCGGTATAAACATAAAATTAACATAAACAACCCTTAAATAAAATGAAATAAATTTTCCTTTTAAATCAATTTGCTAATGATAAATCTTCATTCACTATTATTTTTAAAAATCGTGCAAGACAAATCAGCCAATAAATAGTTATTGAATAATAAGATAAATAATTAAATTACTAATCTAATCAAATCTTTAGTTTCATTTAAAAAAAGAAAAGTTTGTTACTTGTTGAATAAAACAATCTATGTACCACTCATACATTAATGTTATTTTATAAGAAAATTAATTAATAGTAATTGTTAGGAGTTCATTCATTTCTTCAATGTAGTTAGCTTATTCTGCTTCAATATGCCCCAATAGCAGAAGGACCGAAAATAAATTTTTGCCTTGATGGGTGTTGACCCTCGGTTCTGGAACAGCAGCATATCCCCATTTGTTTTCACGAGAGATGTGATCGGATGCTGTAATAACTCTTCAATATCGGGAATGATCTCGATGACCTAAGTATCGATATTTGACGAAGAATATTAAAAGTTGCTACAATTCATTGTAAAATGTTAAATAAAAAAATAATAGTAACTTTGAAAAAATATACAATTATTTAAGATTTTAACAAAATTTAAAATAAAAAAATATGGATTAGTGCCTCAAACACCAATTATTACACAAGGAGGTAATGAGGACCGTATCTGAACAGTTTAAAAAAATTATCTTCTTACCTTAGCCGGAATCGAATCTGGATAAGTAACTAATGCTTCAGTGAACTACCATCTGAACTGTACACCTCTTTTTTAGCAGTCATAAAAAAAGTTTGAAGTTGAAAACGAAAATTTAGGTTACATTACATATTTAAGGCTCCATTATGCTGGTTATAACCATATTAAGCTGGTGATAACCAGTTTGGATTTCGAACATCCACTCTACTATCCAGCAATGTCATCGTGTAGTGGACGTAGTCTCGTGTTCTTTGGAGCGTGGGAATCTTTTTCGATGTAGAACAGGCTTTTGATGGAGTCTGGCACCCGGGACTGCTTTACAAACTCCGTAAATTCCTACCCCCTACATACTTTCTCATCATTCGTTCCTTTCTCATTGATAGATTTTTCCAAGTAAACCACAATGGTTCCTATTCATCCCTCTATTCTCAGTCCCCTGGTGTTCCTCAAGGTAGTATCCTAGGTCCCATCCTCTACACCGTCTATAAAGCTGACATTTCAACCAATACTAACACTATCCTCACCACGTATGCTGATGACACATGTGTGCTCGCTGTTAATAATAACCCATTAATTGTATCCCAAAATCTCCAATCCCATATCACAGCCCTCGAAGATTGGTGTCGTAATTGGAGGATTAAGATAAATTCCAACAAATCCCATCAAATCGCCTTTACCCTTCGTCGTAAACCTACTGACTGCTCTACAGTTTCATTTAATGATGTTACTCTTACCCCTGTCGAACAGATCCGCTACCTTGGACTACATTTGGACAAGCGATTAACCTGGAATCCTCACACCAGACTGAAAAGACAGGAAACTGCACGTCGATTAGATAATACGGCCAATCTAGACATATGGAGTTGAGCTTTGGGGCTCCACTAAACCTTCGAATTCCTCTCGTATTCAATCCTTACAATCCAAAATCCTTCGTAAAATCCTCAATGCTCCTTACCTTGTCACAAATAAAATCATACATAAAGACCTTAATGTTCCCTATGTAACCGATCTAGCCCGAACCAGATATCACTCCTTCCATTATAAACTCTCTAACCACTCAAACCCCTTAGTTTCTAATCTTGCATCCTCTTCCATTCTTGACAATCCTCCGAGGCGCCTGAAAAGAAGATGGCCACAAGACCAGCTAATGTAAAATGTCATTAGAATGCTAACAATGGGTAGTTTTTCTACACGCCTGTAACACTCCAATTTAACTTAGATCAGATTTACTAAATGTATTATAATGTACAGTTGTAAATAGCAATAAATAAATATTAAAAAAAAAAAAAAAAGACTCCATTAAAATCTTTCTCACTAACCAACATTCTTGGAATTTAGGAGTGAAACTTGATGAGGCACAACGGTAAAACTTTTCTTAGTTCATATTTAACCTCTTTCTTTCTTTACCCCATAGTAAGAGATGTACAACCCAAGTTCAGCTAGCCTAACGAATGAACTGAAAAGTACTACTTTATGAAGTAAGTATTACTTCGCCATAGATTGAACAGTTTTGTAATTACGATAAAAAATGATGTGTTTAAAAAATTAACGCTAAAACGTAGTTCATGATTTTCCTGATAAAAGAAATTAAGAAGTGCCTATTAATAAAGTTTAACTTATTTTTTTTTCTAAAATTCGTAATCAATATTTTTTCTCTTTCTTCATTACATTCTTTCATATCACCAGACAAGGCAATAGAGATCAGAGAGTACATTCAAACCATATTTACAGAGATATAAATTAAATGATAACAAGAATATTAAGTACAAAAAAAAAGAAATTTATGTATATATGCAAACAAATTATCTGAATTTTAGGACGGCCTGTCTTACAACCCTTGGATAAAGTCACTCCTTTCGTGTAATACTGCAGTGCACAAAAAAGTTAAAATTGTATTTTAAATGGAAATAGGAATATTTCATGACGGATTGCTAAACAAAATCTAATTTCTAATCGCTAAGAATATCGATCTGACTCTTCGGAAAGTATCTAATTAAAAAAAAGCCAAATATCAAACCGGATGACATTTATTCGTGAAGTTGCTACGTAAGCTTAACAGGGAGTAAATTGAAAAGGCGACCGCAGAGATAGTGGAGTCAGCTAAGGAAGGTAATCTAAACGAGGCGATAAAACTAATGAAAACTTTTATAGCCGGACCTAAGTGGCTGTTCACAGCTCCTCATAGTTATTTCTAGCCTCCAATTAATTTGGATCTCAGAATCTATTTTTATCCTATAATGATAGTATACCTTTAAGTAAAACAGAATTTATTCTCTAATTTGCTTCTCTATCGTGAATCAATCTCAGTCAATTGTAATATTTAAATTGAAATATTACATCTCTTCCCTTTTGATAATGTAATTAAATTATTTTAATCAGTGAAAATGATTTTTACATTATTAACTTTAAAAACATTGCGACTAATTGTAGTATTTATTATTTTAAACGATGATTTTATTAGTAATGTATCATATAATCTGTTATAAAAATAAGAACTTTGGAGTATGCAACAAATGGATAGCCAAATATATAATAATGCAACTGAAATATTATGAAGTTAGTCATCCTGTCAACTAAAGTGCTCAAATATATGTAGGTTAAGTCAAATTAAAAAAATATTTCAATACTATAGTGACAAAAAAAAATATTCACCAACAGACGAAACGGAGCAATCCGCAACACTTTTCCTGTTATTTCCTTCTGTTAATTATCAAATCCTTTCACAGTTTATACTTAGACAACTTCTCATTACATTTAAACATGTGAGAAAATTAATTATTTCAATATATATATTTTTACATGATTACCCTTCCCGAATTTCCATTCTCTAAACTGCAGTCTCAATTTCTCCATTTTGCTCCTTTAGTTAATCATCAAATTCTTTCTTCATTCATATTTATACATTTTTATTTCCATTAACAAAGCACAACGGTTAATTATTTCAAACAAACAAAATAATATAGTAATATTAAAGAACAGTTAATTGTACTTCAGGGACGTAACGGCCGTGAGGGTTGGGGCGCAGGTCCCTGTGCGCTCGGTTCTGTACGTTGTGGGTTCGATTCCCACCTAGGACAGTTAAACATTTATATTTCGGCGGTCCCGAAGAATGAATCTTGACATTCCCACCTTGGTTAGTATGCGGCGGCAACCCAGGTAGCCGTCAGGGTTAGGCAAAAAGAACCACTAGGCCCACTTGCCGGACTTGTTCCCTCCACCAAATACCATTACCAGTAATAGAACATTGTGATACTGAGTTTAATCAAAACAATAAGAGCCGTTTTCGAGAATAAATATGTGTAAAATGTATGAAATTCCATTTTTATCTAAAAAAAAAAGTTGTCACTCTTCGGGCATATTACTTTTTATTTCTGAGTTACCCTCCCAATATCACCTACACCCTGAATCCCGCATACCAGAATTGACCATTAGAAAGGAAAAGGGGGGGCAAACACTAATTAACATGATTTAATAAAAAGAAAGGGTTCAAAGGAAGATATACCCATGACAATCATTTACTCAATAAATATTTTTTAAATAATGTATTATATTTTTAAGTACAATTTTTTTAAGAAGACCGTCAAATTGAAGTTTTTATCTTATATATTTACTATACATTTTAATGTATATATTACTATACAGATAAAAGAAAGCAACGCAGTTGCTATCAAAGAGAGATCAGAGCTGTAATGACAGTTATCCTTCGACAGCTGGTGAGAGGCTGTGTTTTTGCTATCGACCAGCTGTTGGCAGGGGTTGCCTGGAGACCGCCCTAAACGCTCACCACCTGTAAACACTCCATCGTTTCTTTTTCTTTAGTGAGGTCACCTAGATAAAGAAAACTTTGTATGTTATAAATATGTCAGTCCACCATTTCCTTCTCTATTACGTATAAAAACATATGGATGATAATTTATATATATTATTTTTATTTATTTTTTTTTTGCAATCTGTTTTAAAACCTAGATCAGCTACCCACCTCACCGATGTATATTTGACTGACTAAAACAAGGGAAGGGTAAAACAAGACACTGCGAACTGGTTTCGCGTCAGAATACGCACTTTCTCTCTGTTTCCTAAAATATGTGTTTAAACCGTTGGTAACACATGTGAGAAATAAATTAAAGTTCTATTTGAAATCTGTCTATTTTTTTTAAACACTTAAATTAGGTCTAAATTACCATTTTTAGGCAACTTTTTTGAAAATGTTACACGAAACTTGATGTAACATGTACAAAAAAGAACAAAGTAATTATAAAAAAGGACATATTTTAAAAAAACCTTTTTTGAACATGTTTCAAATTTGATGCATTAATTTTTACTTATTCCCAAATGGCTGAAAATGTACGATCAGCCTGATCACAGTAACATTTCTGAGTTTTTTAATTTAGTTTTTTTTTAGCTGTCTAAAAAGAATCGATTCGCGGGTAGTTCTAAAACCATCCAATTTTCAAGCTGTAACAAGACAGTATTATTTTTATCTCCCAGAAATGATCCACAAATTAAGCCCCAAGACAATGTGAATTAAAAAAAAAGAATTGAAGAAAGAGAGGAGGTATGTGCATAAATAATTATTTTCACACATACAAAATTTATTAATATAAGTTATAAGTGAAATGTTATTGAATTTTTTTTTCGTCATTTCAGCAAACTGACAGTAACTAGAAAAATTTTTTCTTAATAGGAAGGTGCACAAGGCGCAAGGTCTACAGTACTTGCTACACAGTCTTGTGTTGTGGGTAAGTAGTCTCTCAGCCTTGAAGCTATTGTCAGTATTATGACATTAATGTCAGAAAAAAAATATTTAATTTAAAACAAATTAATTTGTTTACAATTTAGTAAGATTTAAAATTAATATAATTATTCCATTTATCTCATTCTACTATTCAACACTCCGTTCTTACTCAATAACTATGATTCAGTAGCCACTTTCTTCCTGTAAGGTGTCATTGTATTTTAAAATCACTTAACCATCCAAATCCAAAAATAATTCAATTCTCTACTTTTCTATCATATATTTTACAAAAAATTGATCTTACTTGGATACATTTAAATTACTTGATATTTAAATTTAATTGATATTAGGCAGTTGGTGCACTGTTTTATATTTTCATTTCACATTGGAATCGTTAGACCGTTTGTTTTTTATTAGTATGTTTTTATTTAGTATATGTTTTTTAGTTGACTTATTATATGTGACTTAAGAAATATACGGTGCCAGCGCATTCAGAGTTTGAACGGATATTCATCATCTGGATATTATACAGGGACTCGCGTCTCCCATGATAATATCAAAAATTTAAACATAAAATCAATTATACAACAAAATTCTATCAACTATACACAGATATACATAAAACGCTAGGGAAATAACACCAATACGTACCAAACTACAATGTATGTTATATATTCAACACTACATTATCACCGATCCACATACTAACACTTTAGTATTTGATGTGGATTGGTGACAATGTGTTAAATGGTGATGTTGGATCTCTCTACCCCAAATGTGATCGACAATCAGAAACACTGGTTCATGATGTATTGGGTCAATTTCCGAACAAGCTTCTTGTCACCCCCGCCGGTACGATTATAAAAAATCATATAACGGAATTCTTTGATAAAAAATAATTTATGTTTTCAAGTAGTATATTGCCAAGATAAGAAGGGTTTTAATATTAATACTAGGGTATAAAATAATATAAGGGAAGTAATATCAATATCAATAATAGTAATTATAAGTGGAAAAGATGGTTGGGCAATGCGGTCAAAATATAACACAAATAATTTTAAATAACTAATTTAATTGTGCCAACGTTTCGACCAAAATGTCTAGCCTTCATCAGGGCTGTGAGCATAAAATAAATCTGACAGCCAAGTCAATATATTAATTGTTATAATAGTACAATATATAGTAGTTGTAATAATAGTAGTTAAATAAGTTATTGTTTTTATTAATCTTTGGGTGTAATGAATTGGGTTCATACAATAATTTTTACAGCTACAATACAGACAGAAATATGTTAAGATGTGATTTAGATGTCAAATAAAGAGTGTCAATGGGTAGTTTCTCTGCATACTTGCATCAAACCATTATAATCTTGCATCAAATTAACTAGATGTATTCTTATGTACATACACTTGTTAATGTCAATAAATAAATTGAAAACAAAATTCAAACGATACTGATCCTGTGACATCATGAAATCAACAGAAACATCAGAAGAATATTCAACGATATACTCGTAGAACGTTTAGAACTTAAATTTGTTATGAGATACTTTTTTTGATTCCTGCAATTGTATTTAGCAAAAATTCAATATTATTAGACGAATATTGTTGTACATAAGAAAATGTTATTTCAACAATATTAAAATTTGTAGAGAAATTATATTTTCAGTTGTTCTGTGTGCCTATTTTTTCAGAAAAAATAACATTTTGTAAGTCACTATCCATATAGCACTTTTTTTTCTTAAACGCAAAAAAGTGAAGAACTCAATATGGTGTCATAAATAAATTATAGCTTATGACTTCAACGCTCTACTTTATTTGAAAGTATTAGTGTATTCATTCCCAGTTCTAATACACTTCCAACATACAAATCCCGTCCACCCAATTCCGGAAGAATAACAATTAAACGTTTCAAATAAGAAGTGAATAGATGGAAAGAGAGATAATATGCATCTCAGACATATGAAATGACTGCGTATACAGGTTTTCAATACCTTTACCTTTAAGCCTGAAGGTAATTAACTTCTAAAAATGTGTTATCTGTTACATATACTACCACTAGAGAATGATTAGTATGCTGTCTACTTCTGACAACCCATTAAATTTATCCAGCACTGTTTATTCTTAAATAATATATTTCTTTCTTTTAAGTATTTTTTTCGAGGTTTGATGAATCAACATAAAATGTTTATTTTAAAAATAAGTTTTAATTTATAATTAATAGTTTCTTTATTTCCAGGATATGAACGTGTACAGTATTTAGATTACTTAATTCTTTAAAACATTCCTTGATTCTAATATAATAATAGTGATTAAAAAAAAAAACCTTTAATATATTGCAAAACGTTTTTTTTCTAATTTCATGCAAATCAATTTTTTTTATGATCCCTGTAAGTTAATCTCGTTAAAGGGAAAAAACCTCATTGTGCAGCCTCTTTCATATTTCATAGCAACTCTATTCATATCGACCTGGAATAAACTCAAATATAACTTCATTGCAACCATAAAGAGAATCATCTCCACGGGTAAGTAGCACTTTGAATGCGAGCCCTCAACTTCATCGAGTCAGCACCCTGGTACTTAATGCACTTTATAGATGCATAACTTTACCCGTGGAAACTTCAAAGGATTTATGTCCCACCTTAACTTCCTATGAAGGAACAAAGGATTTTAAGTAACTGGTTACAGACCCTAATCATGCACGCGTCTCTGATATAAGGGCTATATGACCCTTATTTAAAAAAAAAAAAAGAAATATATGAAAGGAAATTTCTAATACTTTTTTTTTGAGGAGGGAGGGGAAGATTTTTAAGTTACTGGCCTTACGATCTACGACTGTATTGTAAAATGAACAAAACTTGTAAATTAATAACCTTAAGGTATAGTAACTGAGACATTTTCAACAATCATAGATATAATAAAAAAAAAATTATAAAGCTAATTAACTTTCATTTTTTTTCATTTTCACCAAAATACGTTTAATCTTTATGAAATCAATCACTTTTCTTTAATTATATATAACTCTCTTATACATCCGAAGTATAACTCGTCTAATGGCGTATCTTCTATTGTTAATTATTATTTACCTGGGACATTATTTTAGTTGTATAGGGTGTTTTTTTAAGCCCGATAGAACTTGAAATTGTAAAAAATAACACAAAAAATTAAATTGTAATCAAAATTTTTTTTTTATTCGAAAGATCAATACGTGACATTAACATTTGAAAATGATTTCGGGCATATGGGCACCGCGGCTGTTCTTGACGAAGGGCATTCGGCAGTTGGCAACTGACCCGTTGTTTTATCGCAAAATTGTGTTCAGCGATGAGGCGCATTTTTGGCTTAACGGGTTTGTTAATAAGCAAAATTGCCGCATATGGAGTGAGACCAATCCACAAGAGACCCTACAGACTCCATTACATCCAGAAAAATGCACCGTTTGGTGCGGTTTTCACGCTGGTGGCATCATCGGACCTTATTTCTTCAAAAGTGAGGCCGGAGCTCGCGTTACGGTCAATGGAGATCGTTACCGCACCATGATCAATGATTTTTTGTTTGAAAATATGGATGACATTGATCCGGAGGAGATGTGGTTTCAACAGGATGGCGCTACGTGCCATACGGCGAACGCAACCATCGACTTATTGAAATCAAAATTTGGCGATAAGTTGATTTCGAGAAATGGACCTGTCAATTGGCCTCCAAGGTCGTGCGATTTGACACCTCTCGATTATTTCCTGTGGGGCTACGTGAAGTCACTGGTTTATGCTGATAAACCAGCAACAATTGACGCCTTGGAGGCCAGCATTGTTCGTGTTATTCGTGACATACGGCCAGCAGTGCTCGAAAAAGTGGCCCAAAATTGGACGTCCAGAATGCGCTTCGTCAAGAACAGCCGCGGTGCCCATATGCCCGAAATCATTTTCAAATGTTAATGTCACGTATTGATCTTTCGAATAAAAAAAAATTTTTGATTACAATTTAATTTTTTTGTGTTATTTTTTACAATTTCAAGTTCTATCGGGCTTAAAAAAACACCCTTTAGTAACTTGGATTAATAGTTCCTTATCTCCCAAAGTTTGAAAAATTAAAAATGAAAAATGGCTTATTATTAGGACTAGGTATGGCCGCACAATTAACATTGTGACTGCACTTAATTACAGGTTATATTATAATTGCGTATCAATAATTTATAGTAGAGGGAATAGAGTTCCACTGAAAGGCAGCGGGTAAAAAGGGATTTGTCAAATGCAGCAGTTCGGTGAGGTGGAGGGTAGATATCTGATAAACGGGACTTGGTAGTACGGGATTGGACTGAGAATTTCAATTGCAGGTTTTCAAGGATATAGGAGGGGTGTTGAGTACTAATTACTTGGAATAGATAGGAGGCTAGGAAATACTGGGATCGGAAGGATGATAGACCCACTTCAACCCCACGTGATACTGGGTTATATGCTTATCTCTGATGATACCGAAAACAAATCGTATGGCGCAATTCATAGCAGGTTTAAGTCTAGCTTCGAGATTACCCGAGAGTCCACCGTAAACCAGGCATCCATAGTCAAAGTAGGGGGAAACAAAAGAGGCAAATAAGAGTTGGCGGGTTTTAAGAGGAAGGAGAAACAGATTATATTTAATTTCTTCAGAGTTTCTATGGCGAAAAAATTTGTGGATTCCAGAATAGAGTTTGATCAAAAGTAATTCCAAGATTTTTGACTGACGTGTGGAATGAGATAAGAATATTCTTTAGGATAAGAATGGGGGGTTCTGGAATAGATTTATGGAGAGAGGGAGATCCCATTATGATAACTTTAGTCTTTTCGGCATTCAACTTATGTTTATTGTAGGATGCCTAAGTGCTTACTCTATTGATGTCTTCTTGTAGTTTGAAAATGACATTGGAGACGTCATGAGAATTGATGAAACAGTATATTTCTAATTCGTCTATATGGTTGATACTGGGTGTGTTCCAGGATGGCTCTTGAACCCACAGGGTTAACTCACGGTTAAAGTAAAAGAATAAATAATTATCTGCCGCAGCAGGATTCAAACCCGGTGCCGGGAGATATTAACAGAGAGGCTTTTCTGATTGAGCTACACCGCTCACCAAATGTCAAAATATGTACTAATTTACTTATAATAAGATATTAATGGTTTACATTATTCTTATGAATTAAAAGGTAAAATACAACTAGTCAAAAAATCACCATTCTAAGAAAAAGTAAAGAATAATGTTTTTATTCTATATTCCTACTTAAGCATTTAATTTTTTTTCTAAATACTCTATAACAATTATGAATTTCATCACAACTAATTATGTAATACTACAGCAATGTATAACTCGGAGAGAGAAAATAAAATAGGGTTTTTGTGGGTTTCAATAAAAAAATAAATAAATTAAAAAAAGTAATACAATGTAATGTATAATAATGCTCTTGTTATAAGCAATGTATAAAGATATTATTAGATTCCTAATTACGACTAATATTAGTTAAATATTTATTTATTTAATAATTATGATATATATGTAGAAGATAATTTAGACTTTCCTGCTGATAGATTTACACTAATGAATTGAAGTATGCCAATTATTCTCAGCATAATTATTTTCTAAGGTAATGCTATACTAACGCTTAAACTAAAACCTGTTTGACGTCGAACTTAGCCAAAAGCCGGGAAGCACGGTACGGTTATTCAGGGCAGGTGGGTTTGATTAGAGACCTTGGCTATAAGTAGTGTCCACTAATTAGTTTGCTAGGGTCCTCTGCAGCATTCTCAGCTCAGATATACCCTATCAGCTCCCACTATTAATTAGGGTATATTGTTTGGTGATCTATGATTGCTAATTGATGCCAATCCTTCATGTCCAAAGGATCGATTCATAGTCCAAGCATAGATGAAATACCGAATAATCAATGAAAATGGAGAAGGAAAACTTAGTAAGTTCAATAATAAAACTACTAATTCTATGCATAAAAATGTCATGCAATAGTTGCATACCATATAGATGTTTATGTAACAATTTACGAATTATAGTAGTTAAGCAATTACAATATAATCTCGGTAATAATCTGAACTGGCATAAAAAAAATACACTTTTTTAACAAACACAGCAGGCAATAACATTTTTATTTTGAAATAAAAGTACACATATGTATAATACATTTTCAAATTCCCAATCTATAGATTATTTATTGTAATAACCGTGAAAACCGAAAGTGGAAATTTTTACACAATTTCGATATCGGGTAATATAACGGATAATATGAAAGTGTTTATAATATTTTTTGTTCGAATTAGAAATACGTAATATCTTTTGTATAAATCATTCCATTCTGTAAAACTAATTTAATTAATAGTAGAAATATTTATAATACAGATTTTGTTGGTGAACTAATTTTTTTTTACCACGTTTTAAATAAATCCTTACAAAGAGTATTTTTTATTTTTATTTTTACTTGTTTTACTTTTAAATGAACTGTGTTATAATTAATTCTCATTAATTAAATTATCATTTAGCATTACTGAGGATGTAAAAGAAAAAAAAAATAGCCACCCAAAATAGCGCTAGTGACCAGCGATGTTATAAGACTCATTGCACAGGACGAAATGTTAATGGAAAAAGAGAGAGAGAGTGTGTGTTCATTTTTCCTAATACTTTGTGTAATCAAAATACCTCCCCCCCCCCACTACAGCATTTCGGATTACCGAGATTACATTATACTTATAAAAGAAAAAGGATTACAAATGTGATATACAGCGGACAATGACATTTTGCACAGAGTAACCCTCACTAAGTAAAATTAAATGATCCGTCAAATATGAGCGTGGGATGCTGTTTATAAAATACACCAATATTCAGATCTTCTCGTCGAGACTCTTCTTTCTTCTACTATAAGGTACAATTGATAGAAGTCCCATTGAAAAGTGGAGTTCTTAATAGAATATTCTAGACTTCTGAGTTTTTTTTATGAATATCTTATTTTTAGAGGCTTATACGCAACAACCAGTGGTATTTCTGTTAGACGGGTTGTGTAATTATGCGCGTAATGACATTATGATAACATACACATAATGAGGGCGCCTTATACTCATTTTCTTATTACTAGAAGTGCTTTTAGCATAACTACAACAATATAAGAGCATAACGATAGAAACGAAGTGTTTCTAGCAAACAATAAAGATAAACAACTTCACCTAAAAAAAAAAAAACAGAAAAAAAAAACCTTTATTAAATGATTTACATCTTATTATCTTAAAGCTGTAATAACCATAAAATAAATATTTTTATGTAAACCATTGCAAAAATCAAATATATTTCTTAGTTATGTAAAGCCTTCTTTCTAGTACCACAGTTGGGCTATTACAATACTGAAAAAATTATAATTCTGATTAGTAGTTCCTACTACTTAATAAACCAATTTTAATTAAAAGTGGTCCGAAATTACATTCACCAGTTGAACCAAAGTAATTGCAATTCCATTTTACCTAACTCTGTTCATTATGTACTCAGATTACCCTCCCTATAACTATTGCTACCAAACGGTTTAACCAGCAATTAATCTATTATAAAAATGTTGGTTTAAAAAAATCTATATAACATCATAAAATGATTTTTAAAAAAAAATCTATGTAAAAACTAACTTTAAAAAATCTATTTTACCAATTACCGTAGAAGTATTATGATTTTTTTTTCCTTGAGGATAGGATTGACTGAGCAGCTTCTTCCGTCGAACTCCACGAGCAATTATTGCTAATTGGATACAGTCGACTTAACAGATTTATTAAAACCTTTTTTTCCCGTGGAATGCCGATACGTGAAACACAGTGCTTGATTATATAATTACGCCATGTATATTTCGGGGATACTGTGTCCCTTTCTCTTCTACATCTAGACTTTAACAATAAATCTTTAAAAAGTTCTACTGATGTAGAGAGAGATGCAGTTACGCTAAATTATATCTAATTTATAATAATGGAAGATTAAAGTCATTCATATAATAATTAATAAAGGGCTACTCCGAAACGAGGTTGAAGTTTGAATTAATCAATTATTTAAATGTTTTATGTAGCCTAGTTAACTTTATATCCCTACTAACCCAGAGTACATTTTCGATAACTAATTATTCATAGACCTATGATTGACCCTTAACAATAATTAGTTCTCTGTTATCTTGTATATTAGTACAATTATGTATCATAAATAAATCTCAATTTTACATACAAGAAATTGATACAATATTCATTGATACCGTTTTATACAGTACAGTATAAATAATATTATTTTCGTTCCTTGAAATTTTCCTGTATTATTTCCGCTTAGATGTAACAGGATTCACAAAAAACCTTGACTGTATTTGTTATTCCTCCACGTATGCTTCAAAAATAACAGCGAGGAAACGTTACTGCAAGAAACGGTCATCAAGCTTGGGAATTTCATACCGACATATTGTTTTCAGCAAAAAAAAAAAAATATGGGATAAATTTTACAACGATTTATCTTCGCATCTGCTTGACAAACTACTTCATACATAGGTTAATTTTATAGCTAATTTAATTATCTCAAAATGGTGTTTTTTATAAGTTTATTAGTTGTAGTTGGAGAGAAATGAAAATTTGTCGGAAAATGTTTGATTTTCTTTTTTAGAGATTAACGCCTTTTCGAAGCATTGGCTATATAATTATATAAAAACAAGATTGATTACTTATGCTGGATACTAGAGAAAATTAGGAAATTGAATGAGCTGAAAAATAATACCAACTATGTAGAGGTGACTTTAGATGACTTCAGGGCATGTATCTTCCGACAAAATGGCAAATGGCCTGAAAAACTGTGTAATATTTGCTTAGTGGGAAACTTAGTTCTATGCCTAAATCTTCTATATAGACTCCCGCACCCGTTAGGACAGTCGAATCTTTTCTTGATCCATCAGTGAAACAGAGTAGATAATCTGTTTAATTTTATGTGGAGTGCGGAGTCAAAAAACCCAAGTATACTGAAGCAAGTTCAAATTGCCCTAATCTTGGTTAAAAAAACCTAAGCTTATTCGCCCTAAATTTTTGAATGAACAGAAAATTAGAGAAATTTATCTAAACTTATTATTTTAAACCTTAAAATGAGAACCTTTATTAATCAATAACATCTTGATTTCTAAGGAGGTTGTTATAAAGCCACCCGATATGATGTAATAGTATAGGAAACCGATGCATATAATGTCTAAAATTAATTTATCACATTTGACAACGGAAACGCATTTCTGGCGATCCTAAAACTCATGCTAATGAGCTAATTAATTTAACAATGTGAGTGGAGTAAAATATTTTCCGTATGATATTTTATACACTGTGTATTATGTATGTATTCATAGCCTGTAATATGAGGACCAGAAACATGCTTCTACACTAGTTTTCTAAAATTCAATTTTCCCATTTAATTTAATACCAACAATCAAAGAGTATAAATAGTGTAGCAGAGATTGTTGTAATTTCAGAAAACTCTTATCTAAGGATGAGGAATTTTATTATTTATTTTACTGTAAAATTATATTTTTACAAAGTAATTTTCGAATATCTAATCGTGTCATGACACCTTATTTTCTTAGTGTTCAATCCAGCTTGTAAAATAACGATTTTTTAACAAAGGGATAGAAAATAAATGCCGAAAGAAGAGGAGTAATGAAGTAAAATGAATTAAAATGGTAAAAAAAAGTTTAATATGTGTTAAAACGATAGATAAAATGAATAAACCACTAAACTATTTACTAGTGTCGGAATCTAATTACTTCATTCAGAGCTGGCAATTATAAATTTGTAATTATCTTTCCAGAAAATCAGAAGGAGCTGATTGTTTCAGCCCCTTAGAGACCAGTAATTAAGCCTCTGGGCATAATTTAATTTGTTCTCTTTTCTTCGATTCTTTTTTTTTTTTTTTTCGGGATTCACTTTCTGTATTCATTAGTTAGGGAACGACAATCATCTTTCGAAGAAGTTTTTGAACACTTTTAAAACAATTATTGTTCGTAACTTTTATTATAATTACCAACAATGTTGCTCAATGGGCGCTAGTATTATGTTGAAAAATCTTGCACCTATACTTTCTGTACTTAATATCTTACTTCATTAGGCAGGGACAATTGACTTCCAAAAAACGACACGTTCATGGTTATATATAGTATTTATTTTAATGAATCAATTTTATTTAAAATGTTCAACAAATTTTTTTTTTAAGAACGTTTAAGAAACCCTTCGGTGTTTCATTTTTGAGTCTTCATTTTAACTTATTTAAAATTTCCCTTATTCTATTCCCAAAGGAGGTTAAAAGTTTGAGAGAACATTCGTGAAAGTAATTTACATAGGAAGGGTGTAGAAAGGACGCTGGCAATTAAGACAGGTGAACAGCCGCTCATACATAAAACATTGCTTTTACGAGGAGGTCCTCAACTCCGGGCCTGCTATATGCCAGTTTCTTCCATTATTGCAGGTATACATCTGTGTCTTTTCTGTCCCCTTTGTCTTTGAACGTTCCACTCCTTTGTCACCATCGTTCACAGTATCTTTCTAAAAATCGGGTAAGTTCCTGATATATTTTCAGAGAAACGTAAGGTTACGCCAATGGACCATGAGAATATAGAAACGATTAATAAATACATCATATCATATCATATCATTTCATGATCACTATATTTATAAATCTATACCGAGACAACCCATGGAGGCTCAGAAGTTCAGTAATTTGTAAGGAAGTACCGTTACTAGACCTAAGGTAGTGCAAAGAGGTGATTTGGTCAGAATCACGCTCTAACGCCAGATTTTTTCCCAATAAGGTTACTTCATGAGGCTGGATGGACTCCGGATGGCTCCCGAACCCAAAAGTTTGACTCACAGTAACAGAGTAAACTATTATCTGCCACAGTCGGATTCACATCAGGGTCCTTCGTGTTAGTAGTACCTTACCACTGAGCCATACCACTCCCATTTTTATTTCTGAGATGAAACTTCTATATAACAGGCACTCACTGGAAAGATGATTTTATCTGTTATACAGAACGCCCGTTAATAACGGATTATTATAAAAAATGACGCAGAAATTAAATTAATATGCGATACCTTGGATGTTCAAAAAAAAAAAATAATACTACATACTATTTAAGAAAGAAAAAAATCATTACATCGTTCTGTAGACATTTCTTCTCAACTATTGTTTTGTAGGAAAGAATTAAAAAATAGTATTGTCATTTTTGAGGACCTTCCTGATAGCAAATCTTTTCTCCGTAGCCTCGGAGAAAAGACGGAGACGGCCAACAGATGGATTTTTTTTTAATCAATTATGAATATCTTGAAACATAAAATCCCAAAGTCTAGGAAGGAGTATAAATATTTATTTAATATACACTGAATGCCGGCCACACGGCAGTTGAAATGGTTTGGCCACGTCATTAGAGGAACATAGGGAACCTCTAAAGACTATGGAGTACATATTAGATGACAGAGGACGACCAAGGATGTCCTACCTAGAGAATGTCGACAGGCTTTGCAGAGCAACAGGGAAGGATCTTCATCAGGCCAGAAATTTAACTGCTAATAGAGAATATTGGAGCCGGTGGCTGAACGCTTCCCTACACTGATTAGGCACTATAGGGAGAAGTAAAAGAAGAGAAGGAGAATGCTGGCCACACAATAACTGAAAGTTTTTTAATGCTATCAATTTCGTAATGATAGTTTTTGCATTCATATTTATGCATTGTCTCCATTATAGAGAAGCGAAAAGTCCTGTTGGGGAATAAAATTTGGAATCCATTTCCGGAGTCCCGAAATACAAACGTTCAAATGCATTAAAGCTGTACCATTTTGTCTAGGACTTGAGTAAAAATTGTCTGTATATATACTTCTAATATATCAATATAGGCCTTAAAGTTTGCTTTCGTATCAAGGAATAAACTCACAAAGGCACCGCCGGTTAAATTGAATCGAAACTTATCAAAGTTGACTCGAACCGAAGATTTCCCTCCTATCATTGATGACCGGTCGGAACGTATGCTTGGAGGAATATTGAAGAGTTGGAGGAAGAAATCTTGTCAGTGCTGGCCTCTGAATACTAAGTCATCCCGTCTCATTATTCACTGCCTAAATCCACCCGGAATTGAATAAAAATTATGAACCCGATTTTTATTGCCGAATTCAATTTATATTATACATAGCACAACAGAAATTTTATTTTAAATAGTGTGATATGTTTTATTTCATACATTTTTTGATAAACAAGGGAGTAAATATTCAACCAAATTTTAATTGACACTAAATTAACGTCCACTAAAAATATCATGTCTGTATACGATCTGTGTACTCACGTTATTATTCATAATTATTATATTAATATCTATAATTGATATAAGGTTAGGAAAATTGATTGCTCCCCACTGTTATTCAACATAGCGTTTAAAAGTAGCAAGAAGTGTAACCATAATATAAAAACATGGGATTTCGAAAATAGTATGGAGAGAAACATATTTTTTTTTAAATTTATTTATTAAACATGGTTGTTGTAACACTTTTTAAGTTATTTTTTAGCAGTTGATAGGGGGGAGGGGGTTGGGGCTGAAGATAATAGTCTCATGCAAGAGACATCCCTAACTATTGTAACACTATAACCACGAACTATTATAATTAAAAATAGTAAAGATAAATTAAAAAATAAAATAAAATAATAATCCAGAGTCAAATAACAAGAAAAAAATATATATTTATAAAAAATCAAAATGTAATTATAAAAGAAAACAAAAATAATGATAATACAAATAAATCAATAAAGAGTTTATAACAGGATGTGTTGGATCAGCTTGGGCTTCAGTATCGCGATGTGGTTGGATTATCTAAGTTGTATACCACTGCTACTTTAACTTTAATTGAAGTGGAATTTCGTAAATTGTTTTTTCATGAACTCATCATTCGATTTCATTTGCAGTTCATGATGCAATTGGTTGTTTTGCACAAACCAGAGGGAATTCACTGCGATTCTCAGAATCTTGTTTTGGAATGCTTGCCTTTTTTTTTTTTTTGTACAGGATGGTACCCTCCGTACTTTACAACCATACATCATTAATAGCCTAAGTATTTTTTGATAAATGAAAAGAGAGTCCAGAGTTTCTGTTAACGATAGGATACAGGATCGCTAATCTTTCATAAATTTGTGTTAATTCAATATCCATGCGTTGATATAGATCAACTCCTTGATATCTTACCGCTTCACTAGCAGGATTCTATCCCAAATTATCCAGTGCTAAGAATCAGTTCAGCTGGATCTAACGGGAGAGAAACATGTTGCGACCTTAATATAAAATAGAATGCGACACTGTTTCTCAAAAAAGTCACATTTCCCAAATGAAAATATAATTTTAAAATGTTAGTTATTTCCATTGTACAAAATACTATCGTTAGTTCCACAGTTAGAGCTATCCATGCTAAGCTAACATATCCGAAGATATATACAATCCACTACACCAACAGGAAAGATATGCAGATATGGTGAGATTGGCCTCAGGCAAGTAATGTAAAATTCATGGGAACTTAAACTTGACGAGCTATTCTCAGAAAATGTTCCAGGAATATATTCCCAACAATTAAATTCTCGGTAATTTATGAATTACGGAAAATATAACTATTACATCTCTTTGTTCCATACAATAACGCTTAATTTTTCAATAATAGTTTAAGCACGATTAGATTCAATAAAATTCAGAACTGCTATATATTTAAAGACAGAAATATAATAAATGAAAAACCATTTTAAAAAACAAAAGAATTAAACGTGAAAGTTTAATACACCATCAAATATGATAATGCCATAGTACTGTTAAAGACGTTATTCTCTTTTTTTAATTTTCTTCATCGCACTATTCTCTTCTTCTGCTGGTTGTCCAACTCGGTTATATCCAGACAATCTTTTTAATCAATTTATAAACTCTATTTCCTATATTCTAGCTCATTCTCTCTATTTTTGGGTATTTTAATGAATCTTATAAAACAATCAAACATAATAACCATTATACTTTTTAATGGCTATCTTTTTTTTTCTTTTTGGGGATCGATTTTAAAGGAGTTAGGCTAAGTGTATATAAGTGCTTTCATTGTGGGACTTAATGGACTTGGAACGGGAGCATTAGGAGGCTGTGGCTAATGCTTGACCCTCTTCCACCAAAACTAATACCGCCCCTGGTCAAATGTTGACAATAATATTCTTCAAGTGCTTAGTGCTTATATGGGACTTTATGGTCAGAAGGTTAGGAGAAGCTACTAGAATTACATACCTTTGGTATGCCTCACCATTTCACAAGGGGAAAATATTTAGTAAGAATGTAGCAAAATCATTTTCTAACATAGTTTATTAAACTATTTGACAGTAGAAAAAGGGGAGGTTCCTTCTTTTTATTTTAGATTTTCAGTAAAACGAAATTAAAAGTAAAAAGTTTCGTGTCTATGTTTAATTTAATGTCTATATTTAAATTGTCTGTTAACAATTTTCGAATACAATATTTTACCTTCATCCTGTAGTCACTTATCACAGCTTAAAATCAACATTATAGTCTTTAAAAAATAAATATCCTAAAGATTATTTCAACAATTTATGAAATCAGCCTTTAAAAATCGATGATGCCAAAAACTACAATTAATGAAAAATCTCAGTTACCATGTTCTACGACCAAATCCCTTATAAAGTAACATTTATTTTGTTTGTTTGAAATAAATAATCATCTTTCATTGATAAATATTAACTATGAAAGAATATGATAATTTGATAATAGCTGAAAGCGCTCCTCTCATTCCATAGTTAACAGGTTTTTTATCTTTTGATAAACTATTGTATTCTGGGCAAGAACAATGTTGTTAATCGCAACACCATTGTTCACGAAACATGTAAAGACAAATTTCTATAACAACAGAAAAATTTAAGAAATCGATTATATTCTAAGTGCCTTTAATTTTTTTATTTGAAAGAATGAAACAGCTCTCATAATTTATTGTAAATAATAATGGATGAACATAAAAGATGAATAAATTTGATAAAGCTTTTCCATTGTTATAATGACAATTGTCAGATTTTACTTTCACTTACCTACATATAAAGTATACAATAAGGACGAGTATTTTCATAATTGACAGAAAATGCATTCTTAATGTATACCGAATATCAGTAAAAATTCAGAATATACATTACTCAATTGTGTTTTTCTTAAATGAAACTGTGCTGGTCTAATTACTAGTTTGGGTTAACTACTAACTACCGATTTCAATGTCACAATACAAAAATATTTGTTTAATGATTCAGAATCGCTTATTGGATTTGAACAGCAGTGAAGGCCTTTTAATTAACTTTGAATTAAAACTTTTCTTGCTATTGAAGATGATAAAACTCGAACATGAAATTTACATAACTTTTAATATTTAAAATTAAATGAAACAATTAAAGTCAACAGTGAGAGCTTTTTTCAGTAAGAGAAAAACAATTATTGAAATTCAGCTTCCTGGAACAGCTTTTGAAAGCATACTGTAGACTTTATTCTTGTAGCTACATGAATGTGTTCATTTTTTTTACAATTCTTATACTTAGCCATATTTTGGATCGGAAGATAAATGCTATAAACTACATTTTATTGATAAATGCTAATAATTATTGATAAATACTAATAACTAAATTAATAAGATAAATGCTAATAACACATTAAACTATCTTTAATTTTGTAAACTAATCATGAATTTTTTGAATGAATGATGAATTTCTTGAATGGTCTAATGATTCTTCGAGACATAATTTTTCATAAGCCAATGGTTTCTTCCGAACTACTAGAAATCAACATTTTTAAATTTTAATTTGGCAAATATCATTAAAACTACTACTGTTCCGAAGATAAATGTCATAAAATACTTTATAGTACAATAAACTACGATAGCTTTGATTTCCCCCATGCAGTTAATTCATCAATTAAATATAAATCAGAATTTAAATTAAATCAGTTTATGTTGCCAATTTGGCAGGAACTAGAAATTAATTAGTCCAAGAGCACGTGTAAAAAAATCAACATTATCCGATGAAAACTTCGATATCACTTTTTAAAATATTTATTGTATTTCCAACAAGTAAATGAGAGTCTGCCAGTCACATCACACTAACAACAAAAATTGTTGCTATTTTAAAACATGAAAAAAAATATATTTTTTTATTTGAGCTCCGTATCTTTTTAAAACTACCTAGAAAACTAGAAAACATAATAGATAATCATTTCAAATAGAGTAAATTTTCTAAAATATGAGCACTAAAAGAGCTATTTACGTTCAATCGTTTCTGAAATACACTTTTTTAGAAAACAAAATTTCATAATAAATGTTCTGAAAAATCAGTGTTTAAATGAATTTATTTAGTAAAATCTTTATCTCAAAAACTATTTGACGTATATCTGCCATCACTCAAATTAAAGCTTGTTTAATGAACTAAAATGTAGTTTACGACATATATCTTCGTAAGAGTATTTGATTTCATTATATTTTTTAAAATAAATTGATTTCTAGTTTCCTTCGACAAATTCCGTATGCAAATATCATGAAAACTGCCACTGCAACGAAGATTAATGTCATAAACTACTTTATAGCACATTATACTAGCATTAAATTCAGTGCTAATAGATATTTGTGCGTCATTTACTTTGTTGCTAACTGTTATCAAATTCTATAATATTTTATATCAACTATTAACTGAATATCCAAGCGGTAGTAGACATGCAAGTACAATTTTCGTGTCGCACTACTTATCGGACGAGTAAATTAATTTGTGTTGTTATTACTTCCTAGAGTTATGTTAAAATGTATTTTAGTACGGCTCAAATTCCAGCTATATTAAATTCCTCAAAACACTTGATGCTCTCGCGGAGTTGAATAGCTGAAAATATAGGGTTTGCTGCAAAAAGGATGTAGATTGATGCTGGAAGAGTTTGAAATTATATTTCATTTTCTGGGACAAAAGATAATTTATATTCTATATTCTTTATACGTTTTAAGGTAAAAAGTATTATTAATTCAATACAAATATTACCTAAAAGTAGCTAAATTTAAAAAATGTGTATATACATATGCACATATTATTATGAGCCTTATTACTTTAGTCCTTCGAGGAGCAATACAGTGGGCGATCGAACAAAATTAAATAAATTGGTTGAATTTAATTAATTAGTGTAGTATAATTTTGAATGTTCTGGTAATTATGTTGTTATGCGTTGACTTTATCAAATGAAAATTAACTGAAACATAAAGATAAAAAATCTTTTATTGAGTATATGGTTTCTGTGGATTGCTAAAGAAAACATTTTGGTTAAATCGGGTTAATTGATTTTGATTTTGGGTCTATTGGAAATTGCAGCCAGTGTTGCATTGATATAGAGGTTCCCAGGAGGTCAGGTGAGTTTTCATGTATAAAAAATTAAAAACTTACTTAGGTATCATGTACAATTAATTGTATGGTTTACAATTACTTATCTTTACTTTTCTTACTTATGATACTTACTTACTTACTTTTCTCTGCCCCTATGATTGCTTATTTTCCTATTGTCGGAGAATTAATTCTTGAAAGACTATTCACACATGATGAAGTGGATTTTCAATGAAAAAAGATGATGATTTGAAACAAGAAATGGCTATCTTCCTCTCGTCTTTTTATGCCTACACTGACTGCAGTGGGGGTAACTTTTTTCCTATTGGGTACTAGGTGGCTCTCATAATGCTAAATGTTATGGTTCTTTCGATTCTTTAAATGAAACAGATATTAAAAATCTAACTATCATATTGATTGAAGCCTACTTATCATTTATTTATTAGGATTAATTTGGAATCGTCCTATTCTTTTGATAGTAAGCGTATTAGTTAAACATATAACCAACCATCAAACTAGAGAGACTATATTGGCATATGGAGAAGGTCAGTTTTTCAGAATATATGTGTGGCCTATTTTCAAGTCGGTCAAAGCAGATTTCTTTATGAAACTATTTTGACCCGCTAGAGATGTATACCCGTGCTTTCAGAAGAGGCCATAGGAAAAGGAATACGAGAAGAGTTTGATGGGAGTATGCGGTTCGCGATTTGTCTATTTGTCTATTTGCGTTGGCAATATAAAGAGAAATAAAAAAAAAAAGTTTGTTCCCGTTCATCACACGGTTCCCAACAATATACAAGATATTCTCTAATACCCTTAATAACAAGCTACGTCCTTTTGCGGAGAGAGTGGTTGGGCCATATTATAGTGCCTTCACTAGAGGGAAGTCCACCACCGACCAGCTGTTCAGTTTAAGACAGCTCCTCGAGAAAATGAAAGAATACAACTTCAATATACATATACTTTTTGTAGACTTCAGGGCGGCGTACGATAGTGTGTTGCGAGAAAAATTATATATGGCAATGGAAAAACATGAAATCCCACCTAAGCTAAGTAGCTTGACCAGAGTGACAATGATGGACACCAGATGTCATGTAAGAGTGCAAGGAGATTTATCAAATAAATACTCTAGCATACCCTCTCTTTAATCTAGTTATAGAAAGCGTAGTGAGAGATGCTGGTATACAGACAGCAGGCACTTTATTTACAAAAAGCACCCAAACGCTGGATTACACTGATGACATATGTATTATTAAGTGATAAATGAATGTTGTACGATGTAATAACGCTTCATAGTTTATAAGTGACAGAAGGGAAAATGATAACTGATAACATTTATATAAGCACATATAAATAATTGTGTTGTAATCATTATAACTATGAGTTTCTTTTTAGCATAGCCTTATGATTGGGCCTTAAAATGTATAGATATATAAAAACTTCGAATCCTTATGATATTATATCATATAATATATAATATTATAAAATACAGAATATCTGGATTATACATAATAGGGATTTGGGTACCAGTTATGGAAACGAAAGATTCGCTTCTAATTAATTTAGGTACTATTATCTTTTACCGTCATTTGTCTCCTTGGCCCATCGAGGAAACTAAAGTTATGTTGTGAAGTTTGTGCGATTGGTTCCAATATTTTCACATAAATAATGAAAAAAACTAAATACTGAAGATTTGAAATTCAGACCGAAACAAAAGGACACCCTGTACTTCAGTAAAGTTTATAATCGATGAACCTACCGAAAACCACGAACATGATGTTTTTTGTATGAAATCAAAATGAAAATTTGGAAACCAATGGTTAAGAAGTTTTCACGATTAGCGGTTAGAAACGAGCAGACTTTTTATGTTATAGACGATGTGTAAATTTGTGAATCAATTTATGTAAGAACGAACTACATTATTAGCTTGCTTGATTCCTAATTTTATGAGTAATTTACCTAATTTTATTCATAGATTAGAAAATAATATCAGAATGTATCAGCATAGCAATGGCATTAAAATTAAGAAATAAGTTCCACATAAAATATCAATGGTACAGCATGTATCCAAAAATAAAGTTTTTTTTTATTTTGACAATAAAATAATTTTTCATAAAAAAAATAATACTTTCAACAGAAATTATTTTTTTTTTTTTTTTTTTTTTTATAATTATATAAATTATCTCCAGATTTATACATCGGGGAATAAACGAACATTATGCGAACATTTAAGGTAAAATAAATTTGTAATTTATATTGTTAAGTTTTGGTTTACTATTACAAATCAAAATATAAGTTGTAATAAATTAATAATAAACCTGACATGATTGTGAGAAAGTTTAAATAATATAGTTGTTGATAAGTAGTGATAATAGTGCTAAGAAAAATTATACTAGTGCATAAAGTAAGGCAAATTAATTAATAAATAAATATGATTCTTTTATTGATATGTTGTGTTATAGGTTAATTTTTACTAGAATATGTTAGACCTGAGCAGAATATCCTGCAAATTTTAACAGTTATTGTGTGGTTGTTGAACTATATTTTAAACTATGTTATATATTTATCACCTCTCAAATTTCCTATTCCCGGACCATTATTGAATCTATAGATGACCTTTCTTTCCTCCAGTTATATTTTATAGACCTGTCTCTCCTAAAGTCCAGTTATATTTTTCTTACATTCGAGCTTCGTTCCTAAGCCCTCTCTTCCCTCATTCATTAAAAGACAAGTTGACTGGGACAAACCCCGCAATGATTTGGAAAACAAACTGGACCTAAAAACTCCACTTAAAACTAAACATGACATTGACGAAGCAATAAAAAGCAACAGCGAAGTGGCACAGGACTAGATACTAAGCAGATAAAACATATTATACTACATTGACAAACAAACTCAAAAGAGAACTTAAAAAATTCAAAATACAAAATTTAACTAACTTAACTCAAAACCTCACAACTACTGACAAATCTTTATGGACGGCCATTCAGAAGCTTCTTAATTTCAAAAATTTTAATCACCCTGTTTTTGCTGAGTCACAAACATGGACGAAATCGGACGATGAAAAAACTGAGGTATCCGGTCAGCACCTTTCAAAAACATTTGAGGCACACCCTGACATCCTTAATCCAACTTATATCGAATACATAACAAAGAATTGAATACTCCACTTCAAATGACCCTTCCTCCTAAAGCATTTCATCCTTCAAAGATATCCAATATCATTCAGAAGTTACCTTCCCGCAAAGGTCCCGGTTATGACCTAATTACATCCCATATTCTAAAATATCTTCCTCGAAAATCTGTTCTATTCCTCACCTACATCTACAATGCTGTACTCAGATCCACATATTTTCCAGACCCTTGGAAATTATCCGTAATCAAAATGATTCCTGAACCTCAAAAGCCGCCAGAATATCCATCATTCTACCGTCCTATCTCTCTGTAACCTATCATGGGCAAAATCCTTGAGAAACTCATATTGAAACGCTTGTGTCCTTGATTCCTACCACATAATCCCAGATCACCAGGGATTCCCAACATCTCACTCCCCTATCCAGCAATGCCATCGTGTGGTTGATGTTGTCTCGTTTTCATTGGAGCTCGGAATGTACTGCTCGGGAGTCTTTCTTGATGTAGAACAGGCTTTTGATCGAGTCTGGCACCCAAGACTGCTATACAAGATTGGTAAATTCCTACCCCCTAAGAACGGATAATGAGGAAATATGTACCTCATTATCCGTTCTTATCTCTCCGACAAATTATTTCAAGTAAATTACAATGGCGCTTATTCACACCTATTCCGTAAGTCTGCTGGTGTACCTCATGGTAGTGTCCTTGGTCCTATCCTTTATACAGTTTTCACAGGTGACATCCCAATCCATCCTAACACTATCCTCACCACGTATGCCGATGACATATGTCTATTGTCAGTGAACAATGATCCTTACATTGTATCCCAAACCCTCCAATCCCACATAACCACCCTTGAAGAATGGTGCCAAATTTGGAGGATTAAAATTAATTCCAATCAATCCCGCCAAATCACATTTACCCTTCGTCGTAAACCAATGACCTCTTGCTCTACAGTATCCTTTAATAATACCCCACTTATTCCTGTCGAACAGATCCGTTACTTAGAACTAAATTTCGACAAACGACTGACATCCTCACACAAGACTGAAAAGACTGGAAACTGCTCGTCGTTTTCGACTATTACAATATTTACTAGACAAACGGTCTAAATTGCCAATCCATTACAAAAGACTGTTATAAGGCCTATCTGGACATAAAGAGTTGAGCTCTGGGGCTCCACTAAACCATCAAACTCCTCCCGAATCCAGTCCTTACAGTCCAAAATCCTTCGTAAAATCTTTAATACTCCTTTCTTTGTCACAAATCAAGTCATCCATCATGACCTCAATGTCCCATAAGTTGTCGATTTGGCCAAAACCAGATATCATTCCTTCCATGGAAAACTTCCCAACCACCCAAATCCATTTGTTTCTAACCTGGGATCTTCTCCTCTAGAAATGTTCTATCAATGGGTAAATTCTCCACATGTTTGTATCATGTCACTATCTCACCAACAGAAAATTTACTTGTTGTATATATGTTATACAGTTGTAAATAACAATAAATAAATGATAAAAAAAGTATGCTATTTATAATTAATAAAAAAATTTAAAATTCTTATTAATAATTTATAACAAAATATTTAATTTAATAGATTATTCCTGACGATGGCCAGATCGGCCGAAACTTAGACATTTGATGTTATAAGAGTATGGTTTGCTACTACATACTTTTTGGATGTAATTTATTTTAATTAAAAAATAATACTAATGTCGAACAAGATATATACAAAAATAAGAAATATTTCTATAAAGATAACTTTTCAATTTCTTATAGTAATCTGGTTTGACACGATTCAGTTCTCTAAATAATGATTATTACTGGAGAAAATGAGGAAATATTAACAATAGGATTTTCAATAGGGAAATCTGTAACAATTCATTTATTCTGTACATGCTATAATACAATACCTCAGGTGAAGTTTAATCTTCCGTAGGAAGATAAACAAGTAGAAGGGAAGGCATCCTTAAGCCTGGGATATAGGGGATGGAACAACCACCAAGACCATATATTACGTTGCTGGCAGATGCAAATTATATTGGAATAAATATATAAAGTAAATGTATAATGGACTTTGATAAATCGCCTGGCTCTTGGAGGATCTGTGGCACTTCTATTTATCAGCGTCCTTTTGTCTCTCTGTTGTTTGGGTATTTGCAAGGTTGTAAACATTATTTGTTTTTCATTCTTGGCTTATATTAAAAACCATTTTTTATTATTTCTATCATAAAAAAAAAAAAAACATTCAAAGATAAGTAGAATATCTCGATCGGTCGAATCTTTGTCCACAATAAACTTTTGAATTACTGTACCGATTTACGTGCGTTTTTTTAAAAATGTCCTCTTTCACCATGTGAAGTTTTAAAGATAATGAAATCCACGGATTCTCCAGTAGAAAAAAGTTATGAACAAAATTAAACATAAGGCTCAGGGTAAAGTGGGTCAATAATTTTTTTTTAAAAAAAGCATTTCATATTCGTTTTTAGCTTCGTCTAAAAGTACCAAATGCCATTTTTCAAAGAAATTAAAAATTATAAATTTCTCACCTCGATTTATTGGATTTTTTTCCTCCGGTGACTATTTTTCATATAATCCTTTGTAACTCCTCTGCATTTCATCCGATTCCTACGTTACTAGAACCGTTGGTAAGTATAAGAGCCTTTATAAGGGCGAAATATGGGTTTCAAATAAGAGAAAAAAATCACACATTTTATTTTTTATCTCCGGTTCTACTTATTGTTTAATTAGACCCGGTTTGTGCTAAAGTACCAAGTACAGTTTCTAGAGCTCTAAACCACATGCAAGTTTGGTGTAAATTGGTCCTGTAAAATAGAAGTTATTTCTATTTTTTAGATGTTTAAAAAGGAATCAAAGGCCGATGTAGGGCGAAAATGTTTGATTAAAAAATTTTATTTTCCGATTTTTTCGAAAATTCTTATTTAAGGGTTTGTTGAGGTGCTAAAAACGAACATCAACTTTGCTTCACTCCTAAAAAATCTTTTACCACACTTTCAAAGGTCAGTCGGTCTCAATATTTTTTAAGACGCAGGGAGGGTTTTTATTTAAAACTATTTATATTATAGGTAGTATATGACAATATGATAGATAGTAAAATTGTCTCAAAGAATAAGAGGAAATCGGACCAGTATAGCAATAGCTAAGCACTTCAGGGTCAGCTAGTAACCAAATAAATACTTCTACTAGCTTTTGAGACTCGACTTTTTACCTCTGGGAAGCAGCCAAAAGATCCATATTAATTTAATAAATTAAATTTTTGCTCATACGTTTGTAGCAGAAAGATTTTTAATCACCAAGAGCCGAACACTGGGTAATGGTCAATAGGCTCCATTATGAGTTGGTTTGTCCCATAAAAAGCCGCCAGAATATCCATCATTCTACCGTCCTATCTCTCTGTAACCTATCATGGGCAAAATCCTTGAGAAACTCATATTGAAACGCTTGTGTCCTTGATTCCTACCACATAATCCCAGATCACCAGGGATTCCCAACATCTCACTCCCCTATCCAGCAATGCCATCGTGTGGTTGATGTTGTCTCGTTTTCATTGGAGCTCGGAATGTACTGCTCGGGAGTCTTTCTTGATGTAGAACAGGCTTTTGATCGAGTCTGGCACCCAAGACTGCTATACAAGATTGGTAAATTCCTACCCCCTAAGAACGGATAATGAGGAAATATGTACCTCATTATCCGTTCTTATCTCTCCGACAAATTATTTCAAGTAAATTACAATGGCGCTTATTCACACCTATTCCGTAAGTCTGCTGGTGTACCTCATGGTAGTGTCCTTGGTCCTATCCTTTATACAGTTTTCACAGGTGACATCCCAATCCATCCTAACACTATCCTCACCACGTATGCCGATGACATATGTCTATTGTCAGTGAACAATGATCCTTACATTGTATCCCAAACCCTCCAATCCCACATAACCACCCTTGAAGAATGGTGCCAAATTTGGAGGATTAAAATTAATTCCAATCAATCCCGCCAAATCACATTTACCCTTCGTCGTAAACCAATGACCTCTTGCTCTACAGTATCCTTTAATAATACCCCACTTATTCCTGTCGAACAGATCCGTTACTTAGAACTAAATTTCGACAAACGACTGACATCCTCACACAAGACTGAAAAGACTGGAAACTGCTCGTCGTTTTCGACTATTACAATATTTACTAGACAAACGGTCTAAATTGC
>NW_027112095.1:435618-450752 GCF_000696795.3 Halyomorpha halys | reverse complement strand
AAATCCAGATATTCAGTATAAATTAATAGGTTTTTTTTAAGCACAGTAACTAATAGGAATTGGGATTTCATCATTGGTATTGAAAACTTACAAACCAGTTTTCATAGGTTAAAAAATTAATAATATTAAATGCTCCTTTTTATTATTGTCCATGAATTTTATTTATTATCGCTCATGTGTTTCAAATTTCAATTTCATTTTGTACCGTTGATGCCAGAGTCCTCTTTTTAGTATCACAATTTCATCATCTCAAAATACGTGAAATAAGTTATAATAACATTTTCATTATTATTTTTAGACAAACATTTTTTTCGATTCCTATAAGTTCCACTTTCCTTTCACTCAAAATATATTAAAGTTCGTGTCATACTACTGCCATACTCAATTTAAAAGGTTACATAAACTTGAAAATTTACATAAATTTTTTAAAACTTATAATGATCGGTTGATATTTTCATGTAATAAGTAGTTAATGTCAATTCTGAATATTTATGGAATCGAAATGGATATTAAGAACATGAGGGCAGCCATAATTCCTGTTCAAAACTATTAACATACTAATTATTACCTGAAACTCCAGGGTTCCTAATTTTGCTTGGTAATGAGAGTCCTGACCAAACAACATGAGATACCCCCCAGATATAATTAAAATGCATCATTGCAGTAACTTGGATACAAAATGATACAACTCGTAATACAGGTCAAATATCAAACCCTCATTAGTAAGTTTGAAGTATTCATTAATTTTGGTGATCATTTGACAGCAATTGCGAATAAAACTTTTATGTATGTACTTATATACTGTAATATGTAATTTGTACCAAACTCGTTCTCTAGAAAACAAAATCGTTAAATTACTCAAGAGATGTTAGAACTAACAAATTAGAATTAGCATTGAAGATTCAATCACCTGAGTGGATATTAATTGATTAATGTAGTATTTAATCAGCTAATGGCAGTACCAGCCAACATTGACGAAGCCTCTTAGCTGGAAATTCTGTTAGCAATATCAACTCTTGATGTTATACTCTGGTTTTAAAATTATTTATTATCAAATCAATAATTCATTGTTATAATAGTATTAATATACTTAATTAATTAGTATTGATATAATTAATTTAGTATTGCTATAATTAATTAGGATTAAGCTAAATAACCCATTAATTAATTCCTAATTAATTATTCAATCATCATTAAAGTAGTTAATTCCAAATAGGTCATTAGTTGACCTTATATTATATAAGGTAGATTGTCAAAGTAGATATTCATATTTCTGATTCAATATTGCGTCATCACAAAAAATGGTTACTTAGAGATATCCATATAATCTTAGAAATAAGGGTAAGACCAACACAGTAAACACAGAATCATAGTAAAACATATGCCATAAAATATAAGTAAAAAAAAAATTTCGAGATAGTACAATTTTGAACTGTATAGATCTTAAACTTTATTATTAAGCAAACATTCTTATCTCAACATAACTATTTTTGAAATGATACACTGTTGAACTGGGACGGCGATATCGTAGATACGAGATTTCGGATTCATGTTTTGGAAAAATATGACTGAATATTACATTGAAATTACTTTTTAAAAATGTGTATAACTAAATAGAATCATTTTACGATTTATAAGTAAATCTCGAACTTTTAATCATTATATATCTCATATATTAATTCACGTCTAGCTCTTATGCTTGGTTTTATAGGCCTGAACAAAATTTCAGAGCAATAAATTTTTGCTCAAATTATGAACGAATCGGGAAAAAAAATTACTTTAACACTTTTTTTTACAAGAATTTTGCTGATAATTTTGCAATGGAATGCTACATCAGCAAATCAAAAAAAAGAAAGAAAGAAATAGTTATATTCAAGTTATGCTGAATGAAATGATGTATCTTTCTCTATAGTAGGTTATACTTTTCCAAGTTAAATTTGAGATTTCTCGACTAAAGTACAATGTAGTTTATCAAACTGTTAATTTTATTTGTCTTGACGAAACTAATTGCACGGTGCTTCTTCTTAAAATCAATGAATTTAGGAAATGAAAATATTGAAGTTTTAATATAACAATACAGAAACAGTAGCACTTTAAGTTTTTTTAAAAATTAAATCACATACGTGGTCCGTAGGGGTATGTAAATTATTCCAAACGTTTGGCCATAGCTTCCCAGGGGGATGGTTGGAGGGCTGGTACTGGTACTGGTAATGGTGGGGGGAACAAGTCCAGCAAGTGGGCCTATCGGTCCTTTTTGGCAATCCAACCCAATGGAATGGCTCTTTAATGTATCTTATTCCTTTATATCGAACCTTTTTGATTTTCTAATGAAAGTCAAAAGGGACTCCCAATCTATAGAGGAAGTCTCTTTTCCTGTAATTCTATCAGAGCCTAAAAGCCTGTATCTTAGTGACGCATACCTACCACAATCTGCTATGTAATGTAAGGCAGTCTCTGGGGCCTGTCCGCATAAGCAGCAGGTTTCATCATGGACTACTCCACATATCTTGAGATGTCTTTTAAGTCTACAGTGACCTGTAAGAACTCCTATTAATAATCGGAGTTAGTTTCTGTTTAGGCCTAGCAGCCACTTAGTTTTAAAAGTAGAGGGTTTAGTTATTAAAATCTTGGCTCGATTCTAGCAAGCTGATCAGCTTTTTCATTACCTGTGATTCCCTTGTGTCCTGGGACCCACACAAGCTGAAGCTTCTTTAAACACGCTAATGATTCTAAGGCTAGTTTACACTCTCTTACCAAATTAGAGGTGACTCTAGGTGACTCCAAGGCATGAAGGGCAGACAAACTATCTGAAAAGATGGTGATGCCAGTCCTTTCACTGCTAGTGACTTCGGGGCATAAAGCTGCTGACAAGATTGCAAACACCTCTGCCTGAAAGACAGTCGAGTGCTTGCCTAGTGGGAAGCTTAGTTGTATACCTAGTTCTTCTATGTAAATCCCTCCCCCCGTTAGTCCTGTCGAATCCATTCTCGATCCATCGGGCAGATACTCTACTGAGGTTTCCACTAAACTCTGTATCCAATCCTCTAACTTTGTGTGTAGGTAACTAATATTAGTGTCTAGAGCGGGTGTTTTATCTAGGAGTGGTGAGTGGTATTGTTGTATTGCTAACTCGCTTTCCACCACTTTAGCTACTGTCGCGTGACCAATAACTTCTCTGTCCACTGTCTATTTTCTTTCATTCTTAGATAGGCTAATGCCGCTTCCCCTTTAATCAATAAGTGGAGTGGTATTAGGGAAAGCAGGATTTCCAATGCCTTAGTAGGTGTTGTGCGAAATGCCTCAGTGATGCCGATACAGGCCATCCTTTGGATCTTACTGGCCATTCGAACATGGCCTTCGCAGGGCTGTCCACCACACAATACTTCCATAGAAAATTCTCGGTCTTATAAGTGCTGTGTAAATCCAATGCATAACCTTTGGGTAGAAACCCCAGGTAGTGCCCACAGCGCGATTGGCCATAGCTTCGCTTGGAAATGGTTGGAGGGGTGGGATCACCGCACATTAGTGTGGGACAACAAAAACGGGTTATTTTTTTCGAAAGAATGATGAGAGAAGAGTTTTTGACGATATGCTGTCTGATAACTTAATAAAAATAAGGTAAGGTGATCGGAAGCAAATATGACCAAAATAATCGATATTTTCTAATAAATAATGTAAAAAGAAATTTCCGTGCATTAAAAACCTCTATTTAGCACTCTACTTTGAGTAGAATATAATTTCATAAATAGGTAAGTGAAAGTAAAAACTGATTATTGTCATAACAACTATGGTAAAACAAAATATATATACATAAATTCAGTTTATTTATGCTTTTTTTCGTAATTCTCGTTTGAGAATTTACCGTTCTACTCTGAGCAGAAAGTAATTTAATAAATAGGATAGTGATAGTTTCCTCTTGCGACCATATTTTTGAAGATCTAGGGAACAATAGGAATAATCTGTGGACTGCTAGTCTCTTTACTCACGGATTATTCCGAATCGACATTCTAAATGAGTAATTAATCAATGTCCTAATGCTATTACAAAATAAATATTTTATCCTGATTTCTTTTTCTTCTATCCACGATGAAGAGTATGTTGTAGAATATAATTTAACATAAAACGACTATCACGGGCTTGAGACAATTATTAGCCAATGAAAAACCAAGAAAGCGATCCTCATGATTTATAAACTCTGATCTATTACTAATAACACATGCAAACTAAAATCTTTCAAATAATGCTTATTCTCCAACATCAAAAATCTTTAAAACGACGCCAGCTGAAATTTTTAATACATGTCCAATATATTTCAAATTTATTTATTTTGATTACATCAATGACCGTCAAGTTTTGTCCCCAAATCCAATGGTCAAAATTTAGATCACATTTTAATTAGTACAAGAATACAACAAATTACTTCAAGATCAAGTAGTTTTCATATCTCCAAACCACGGATCCACGAAATGTAATAATTATTATAACACCTTTGTGCAATTATTAGTTTATTTTTATTTAAGTTATATCTTTACTTCATCCTTGATTCCAATCATATAATCCCAGATCACCAGTTTAGATTCCGAACATCTTTCTCCACTATTCAGCAATGTCATCGGTGGTGGAGGTTGTTTCTTCTTCTTTGAAGCGCGGAATATCCCGATTCTTTAATAATTTTGCTCTTAATCCTATCGAACAGATCCGCAACCTTGGACAACACCTAGAAAACCTGGAATTCTCACACAAGACTGAAAAGACAGGAAACTGAACGTCGATTTCGACTATTACAGGACTTAGTTGACAAACAGTCTAAATTGCCAATTCCTTACAAAAGACTGATCTACATGACTGTAATAAGGCCAATCTGAACATACGGAGTTGAGCTTTGGGGCTCCACTAAACTTTCTAATTCCTCCCGTATCCAATCCTTATAATCCAAAATCCTTCGTAGAATCCTCAATGCTCCTTACTTTGTCACATATAAAACCATACATAAAGACCTTGATGTCCCATATATCACCAAACTAGCCCGATAACCAATAACCAGATATTCCTTCCATTATAAACTCCCTAATCCACTAGTTTCTAACCTTGCCTCATCTTCCATTCCTGACAATCCTCTGAGGCACCTAAAAATAAGATGGCCACGAGACCTGTTAATGTAAAAACGTCATTAGAGTGCAACCAATGGGTAGCTTCTCTACACGCCTGTAACACTCCATTATAACTGAGATCAAATTTACTGAATGTATAATATAATGTGCAGTTGTAAATTTCAATAAAGATATTTAAAAAAAGTTGCATCTTATAATATTTGTGTGTGTTTTTTTTTTAATATTCATTTATATTTTCAATAGTTAAATAATTATTTAGTTAAAGAGTTAAAATAAATTGAGAAATCAGAACTTAGATGTAAATATATATGCTAAATACAAATTATGTAAAATGCGTATACACCATAATTTATAATTCATAGAAAATACAAGATTTAACTAATTTTCCTTTATTTAAAAATATGGAATCTGATTTTTTTTCTTATTCTTCAATTGCTGTGAGAATTCCAGCTTTTTCTTGTCTCATTCATTTTCGATTTTCGAACTAATATTTTGATAATTGAATGAGTTTAGTAATATTCAAAAAACTTTCTTTTCGGAAATAAATCTTGTTAAGCATTAAGGAAAATGATCCACCCTCAGCGGGATTAACCATGAAGAGTTTCCTAAACAGACATGAGGAAATCTGTCCCTCGTTACCTGGCATTATTGATCGTAAGTGAACTTTTGAACCACAGGATGATCCGCTGAAATTTCTCCAGTAGGGTCATCTTTTTGGATCTGTTCATTATTCAAGATATCATTTTATGTTAAAATAATTTAGTTTGATGGATTCATTGTTTATGAAAATAATAAAATAAATAGAAAAGGTGAATATAAAACAAAATTTTAAATATAAGTTTCTAGCCTTGTTGATATTGGCTTCACTAAATAGCTTTTTGTACTCTTGAGTTCTTCCCTCTTCTCCTGTGGTTACCAACCTTAATCGGACGAAATATTCTTCCGAAAAAATTCTAAAATCCTCGAAGTAAGAACTCCTAAAGATAAGCATTTCATTCTCCTTTGCATTCGTTAGAGTAAAGAAAACAGGCATTGCCGCGACCCAGAAAAAAAGGTGGTTACATATTTTGAAATTGAACTCAAAATAGGGAGGATTTTTATTGTAATTTAATGCTCTTGACTTTTTGTTTGTTTCTATGGAACCTCCTGGACCCTGTCCTTTATAACCTTAAACATAAACTTTTTGAAATGCCGCACGGATAAAGTGATGAGTGAAACCTAATTCGAATTTATAATATTTTTTTAAAATTAAAATATTGAGTGAAAAATGAACTTCCTTTAGAATATTATCAATATTCTTTATTTGTTTGTACAACGTTTCGGGTTTCTCCATCTTCAAGTACTAATATACAAATATATTAGTATATAATATACTTCCAATACAAATATAACAATTAATTTAGCAACTATCAACAATTGTTTATGTATATTTATTTGTTGGTAATTTTTAAATTACTTATAGGAATATTAGTACTTGAAGATGGGGAAACCCAAACCATTTGTACAAACAAATATAGAATATTGGTAATATTCTAAAGGAAATTTATTTTTCATCTCAACATCTTAAAAGAAAGAACAAATAACTTCCTTGGGGAAAAAATCTAGAATTTATTATACAGAAAAAGTTAGATATCAAGTGCGCGAGTTCTTGCAGGGGTAAACATATAAATATACAAAAAGAACATATTAAAAACTCAGAACAAGCCATCATATGCTTGTAATTACTAGTTATAAACATATTTCATTGCCGATAACGGGGAAAGGCAGAAGAAAAGAAATATAGCAAGAAAGAAGAAATATCTAAGGTTAAAATAGCGTTCGCTAGTTTCACACACGCGATGCTGTGAAGACGAAGAAGAAGTGAGCCCGCCATAATGTATCTCAGATAAAGTATAAGAAGAAAGTACAGAAAACTTAATGAAAAAACAAATAAAATGGATCTGGAAAAGAAAGACATCTTCAGGAGTTCAACGACAAAGTAACAGATTATTGAGTAGATGTCCATATAGCTTTTGAGGTACTTTCTGTACAACCTCTGTCTTGAACTATTTTCTCTAACCTAATCTTACTTCTTCCTAATAATAAAACTACTTAATTACGCCATTTGCGTTGAACCGCAACTTATTTGGCTCTCGCATATTGTGAAATATTATGGCGTATCATATTAGCACATCAGCAACTTACTGGATGATCTCATCGGAAAAAATAAAGTTCGTGAACTTCCAAATAAACTTATAGTATCATAAGATACTAAAAAATATCAGGTTAGATTAAGTAAATTGCCTGGTTATAAATACAGCTGATTGAATGATTGTTAAATTGAGTAATGCACTGATGTTTCAGCATTTTATAATTAATTAGACTTACTTAGTGTATACATTGAAGGACCCTTTTCTTTCTAAGGTATCTTTTTTAATTGTAAAAAATTGTTCGTTTTTGAACCATGTTTTTGCGAATTTGAGAGGTTTTTGTTTGTTATACCGTTCAATACAATATTATAGTTTTGCTTAATTTAAACATTCAGTGCGTTGATCGATTCAAAACTTAGAGGAATATTTCAGACAAATATTCTTGTCAAGCTCCCTATCTATATTACTATACCCTATCTATACTCCTCCTATACCATATACAGATTGATAGACTCCAAAACCCCTCAGCAGTCTGTCCAAGATCTGAGAAGCCTCAACTGATTTATCGTCTTAATCTTCAAGCCTAGAATATGTGGTGGAGAAGAAGATAACATTCTTCATAATGTCTTATCTCTTACTCAGGGCCGTAGTTAGGTGGTAGCGAGATTGTCCGTAGCCAAGGGCACAGGTATAAAGAGAACGCAAAATTAACCATGAAACCATTTTAAATTTCAAAACTAACTATTTTCGAATTGAGGTTTAGCTTTTCTTTGATAATAACCGTGTTATTATATTAAAACATTAGGTAATTTTAAATAAATTCTAAAAAATTGTTCGCCCAGGTATTGGAGGGCGCCGATTTTTCAAATCCCAAAGGGCGGAGAAGGGCCTTGCTACGACTCAGCTCTTATTTATAGTGGATTTAATTAAATAATTTTTTTTTCGTAACCTCCTTTATTTTTATATCTGGTTAATTCATGACATAAATACATATTACATGATATATGTATATCAGTGAGATATATAAATAATCAATTAATCTAATATTTCTATAGATAGTGAATTGTTTTTATGCAGTTGGTAAACTCTGTGAGAACTCCTCCAGCTATTAGTACAGTAACCAGAAGCTTAAAACCCGGCTCATATAAAAATATATCTGTAAATAATAATAAAAAAATCAACCATTAAACACAGGAACACACTTCTGGTGGTCCTAAAACTCTTATTAAACATTGAGTAAGTTTAATAAAGTAACGAGTTGAAACCCCAGCCCTCCAGAAATGGTGCTTAAAAAATTATACTTTATAAAAAATTTAGAAAAATAAGGGTACATTATTAATTCTGTCATGTAGTATGTGGTAAACCGCAAACTACCCTAAATCAAAAAACGACATTTGATGTAGAATTTAATGTTCTTCAATTTGTTTTAATGTAACTTCAGTAGGATCCACCGTTTAGTAGTTAAAGATGAAAAAATTAAAAACAACCGCCAGAAATGCATTTTTGTATAATTTTTACTATTATTTCCAATTTATGATATTTACTATTATTAGTATGTCAGGAAATAATTTTTATTTATAAAAATATTCTTATGGGTAGGCAGCAATGTCCATGTTGTACAAAACATATATGATTTTTAAAATTACTTCCAGATGTACGTTTTATGAGGTAGGTTTTACTAATTCGATTTCTGCACTATATTATAGATATTCCAATGTTCCAGTTATTATATAGTTACTATTAGGGATAGGATTTTTATGTGCTAAAAAATCCGAAATATGTACATAACTATGTGCTAATAAATTCCCAAATATTTTAAAAAATATGTATTTATAAATTTTGCATTATTCAACAATATAAATTACTAATTAATTAGTAACTTTATAACTTAAAAAAAGTTACATAAATATGTATTTATTATATATTATATGAATAATATTTTAAAGAAATTATGTTAAAATATGTACAAAAAATTGAGCTTGGAGAAAACAGAGCTGTTCAATAACAAGACATTAATTAGTAATTATAATTAAACTAATTGATTAACAATAACTCAGAATGAATTATAAACAATGGAAAATGGAAATAAAGAATAAACCTTATTAAAAAGAAAAAAAAACTTTGGAAAAATATTTAAAACTTTGGAAGAAATCAATTATTCAGCAGGTCGGTTACAAAATGATTGCAGATTAAATGCATTTTTAAATTTTCAAATAAAAATCTTCGTCCCTTTGACCGCAGAATGGACTTGTACCGGCTAAAAGATCTTTCAACATCTACTGATGTTATAGATATTGATAAAAATTTATCAAATATATATGTATTTCTTTTAAATAAACACTCTTTTATAATTTCTTTATATAATTTATAAGTACAAATTTTACTCTTTCATATAATAAATTATATTAAAATGTAGAAGTTTTATTTACAACTTTCTTCTTTTCTACATATTTATTTACAATCGGCAATATATAGGTACTCATTTACAACAAAATATAAATTCAATAGTTACACCGAGAAACATGCAAAAAAAAAAAAAAAGGGCTTGAGTATTTTTCAATATTTTACATCTGAAAATCATAATTATCTCAATAAATTATTAATAATTTAATTTTGATACATTTTTCAAAAAATATGTAATCACAATGAAAATAGAAAATTATAATCTGTGGATAGCAACATCAATCAATTCTTCAGCTTCTAAAACAGGTGTTTAATACGCATATGAAACATGATTTGGAGAATTTGGAGAATTTAACTGACAATGAAGAAGGTGGACAGCTGCAATGCTGCAAAAAGACCTCAGTGTGGACAGGATATAAAGGATGTTTTACCGCATTCTGGACCAGCATTCTGTAAAAATATTTGGACCTATACCACGTAAAGGTTAATGGAATTGACAATTAAGCAAATGCTATTAGTAATATTATCAATTATTTTTTTATTTAGCGGTACTAGGTTATGTTATCCTCGTGGATGTGGTCTCGAGGGTTAGATGAACTGGCGATCAAACGATTTACGAATTAAAATTACGGACAATAATGCAACAAGACGAGAGTTATGAATGAACCTCTATACGGAAACAGATGAATGGGAAGACCATGTTTAGGCAAGCAAGATTGAATAGCTGCAGACGCAAGCCAACTAATTGGTATCAGAAATTGGAAGGGAGCAGAAATTAACAGACGCAGAATTAAAAGCTGGCAAATTATTAACTTATCACAAAAAAGCTGGCATATCTATGCTGGAGCAATCCAAATCTCAAATGAGTATTTAACGCACTTTAATGATAACTAAAATTGATAAAACCAATTTAATAAAAATTCAGACAATTTATAAGGATTTTTTATATAAAAAAAAATATTAACTTTAATTAAACAAAAAAAAATGTGTAACTTGTATTTGGAATTTTAAATGGTTGGCCTCAAGAAAGCCTGTGTACAGTACCATAGACTTGAGACCAAACCATAACCAATCGATGATAGAGGAACGGACTGCTGCAATTTATAGCATGAGGAAACACTTATTAGGATTCTAGTGCCAAGCTGGCAGGTTGCTGAAGGGATATGGTGGCTGTAAGGGCTGCCCTAGGCATTCCTACCTGGCCCTTTAGCTGCATAAATTGCGAAGGAACAGAATGAGCATTGTACTCTCCTGTATAATATACGTCTAGTAAAGGACCGTCGTTATGAGGGCACCGGCTTCTATCCAACACTGTCCTTTCCTCATGTAAGGAAAATGTAATTGTAGAAGCCAATAAAATTATTTTTTAGATTTATACAAATATTTTTTTGTTTACTGGAAGATCGTTGATAGACCGTATGATGAATGACATAAAAGAAAGATGGTCTGAGTGCGGTCAAAGAAAAAATTCAAATCGTAATAAAATTATTTAACATTTTGCCCCACGTAGCATGGCTTCATCGAGGTTATAAAAGGTACAAACACCTAAATAAGGTAACAAAGTAAGCATTTAGAAAACAAAAATAAAATTTAACTAAGGTGTGGCTAATTATGATAATTCAAATTAAATAAAAATGATGTAAAGCAAGACGTAAAATTAAATAAGTATATCAAAAAGGTTTTAAACAATTAAAAAATACGGAAATAATAAAAAAGTAGATAAAATAGAAATATAAAAATATAGCACACACTATAAGATGGAAAAAAAGGAATAAGATTAAAATCAAGAATAAAGAACGATAAAGACTAGGGATAGGATTTTTATGTGCTAAAAAATCCGAAATATGTAAATAAATATGTGCTAGTAAATTGTCAAATATTTACAACAATATGTATTTATAAATTTTGTATTATTCAACAATATAAATTACTAATTAATTAGTAACTTTATAACTTTAAAAAAGTTACATAAATATGTATTTATTATATAGTATATGAATAATACTTTAAAGAAATTATGTTAAAATATGTACAAAAAAAAATGAACTTAGCGAAAACATAACTGTTCAATAACAAGACATAATTAGTAATTTTAATTAAACTAATTGATTAATAATTACTCAGAATGAATTATAAATGGAAATAAAGAATAATCCTTATTAAAAAGAAAAAAAACCTCAGAAAAATATTTAAATTTTGGAAGAAATCAATTATTCAACAGGGTCGGTTACAAAATTATTGCAGATTAAATGCATTTTTAAATTTTCAATAATGTTAAAATTTTTATGTTTTCAAGAATGGACTTGTACCGGCTAAAAGATCTTTCAACATCTACTGATGTTATAGGGGCATACTTAATTGAAGCTATTTCCATTGCATCAAGTTCGGTATTCTGCATCACCTGCTAATTTTGTAGATAGGAATCTCTGCTCTGACAAATGCTCGGCACAAATCTAAATACATAGTATTGGTACCTGTGGAATCTGAGGAGGAAAGAAAGAAACAGAGAAATGGATCGAAGAGTAAACAAACAAATTCTAGGAAAATGCCACAGGAATAAGACCCTTCCTCTTTTTAATTGATTCTAAGGAATTCTGTATGAAAATTTATTATTGCAACTGCATTTAATTTGTGTTCAAAAATGAAGTAGAATTTTTACGCATTATTTAAGATAAATGATAAATTTCACCTTTAAGTATCTTGCGTTCTCTTGAATTTTATGAAGTTGCAGCGAAAAATGTATTTAAAATTGATCAAATAATTTAAGGAAATGTGTGATTCAGGACAGAATACCTAAAAATATGTTTAAAATAACAAATATTTCAGAAAATATGTGATTTACAACAAAATATGTAAAAAAAGGCCAAATATTTTAAAAATATGTAAAATAAAAATGGCTTCTTTTGGCCAGAAATGTCTTGAAACATCTTTACTTAGCAAGGAATTGCAGATATCATGGTCAGGTAAAAATATGTGAAAACATAAAAATCCTATCCCTAAATTATGACCATCTTCCTTTTATAATTTTTTGTTTACTACTAACGGTCTGCAAGTATTTTATCGCGGATTATTCCTGCTAAATACAAAATCGAAAGACCAGTGACAATTTAAAATCAACAAAATTCTATTCGAAATAGACTCTTAATTGAATACACGCGAATCAGCAAGTCTTTATCATTAAATTATATAAGAAATAAATCTAAAACTAATAAATATTTAATACCATAATAGTCCAGTAAAATAGCAAGTTAAACAGGAATTGTGTTTATAGTAACCTCTGTCAATGCATTATAATGTTAAACTGTTAGCAAAAGAAGACTACTAAAGTTTTAGTAAAAACGTTAACATTAAGGTTGTTAACTCCTGAAGGTGCGTAGGCCTAATATTCTGGTACATTTTTTCAAAATGGCCGCCGTGTATATTTAGATTTACAACTAATAATTCCTAATGATTTACAACGTATGTATAACTTAGTGAAGTCTAAAGGATCAAATTTTGGTTTATAACAAGATGTGTATAGAGGTATATGTCATACATTTCGAAAGGAAATAATGCTTCTCGAATACGGTGTCTATTGCCAGTATAGTGCAGTGCAGTTTTATTTATACCGAGGAACCTAATTACAATGAATAGATTTCGTTTTTTTCTTTTTCATTGTTTTTTTTATAATATGAAGTGTTATAAAAAAAAGTTTCCAATTGTGTTATTTTGTATCAATTCACTCCAATCAAAATAATATTTTTTTATTTTATTAGAAAATAAATTTTTACCTTCGTCATATAACAGAAACAGAAAATGTCCTTAAAAAGTAAATATTGAACTATTCCAGGTCACAACACAGGAGATTTGTTTTATTCAAGAAAAATAAATAACATTTTCACTCATCTTTCATTTAATGTTTCAAGATATTGAAAACTACCCAGCATACGACAAAAAGTATTATCCTTTTTTAAACTAGAGAAATACTTTTAAAATTTGAGCCCTAACAAAATATTAATATTTTCCGAGTTACAATAGTTCAACCCCCAATAATTTTTCCAAAAATAAGGAACAACTAAAAGAAACGTTCTATACCTCAGGAACTGATTGATGTGTATATGTCGGTAAGGGTTCGATTTTAAGCTCGTTATACCATAAAGTAGTTTATAATAAACATTTTCGTTAGAGCAGTAGTTTTAGTAATATTTGCCAAAATGTATTCACAAAAGCGGATTTAACGTTTCTTGGAGGAAGTATTGGTATTAGAAAAACTGTATCAAGGAAAATATTGAAGGAAAGAGTTTAGTTAGGGCTCAATTATAAGCTCGTTAAATGCGATATAAAGTAATTTATAATGATTATTTTCCTAAGAATAGGTGTGATTCTCAAAAACTTCAATTTTTTTGCAGAAAAACTTCAAAATGTGAAAATTTGTAAATAAACCCAAAAACGTGCAGTGCCAAATTAGAATATCTCTTCTATGATTCGAATTGCAGATTAGGTTAAATCTGAAGCTAGGGAAAAAAGATGCAACAGCACGAAAATCCGGTCTTTATTTATTCACTTATTTTTATATGCTATTGCACGAAAATTCGATCTCTGTTTATAACTAACACTCGTGGGGAGTCTCGTCCAGACGTTTTTTCTTTTCGTCTTCCACTACCTCAATTTTCAGGTTATTGTTCAAATTTAAATATTTAATCAAAAATATTCCGTAAACATAACTTAGAAATAGACCCAACATTGATTACAGAAATACGTAAAGATTTTTTACTATATTTAACTGAACGGAAATTATAAGCAAGTGATAAAGTAGTTTTATCAACTAAAAAATCATTTTATGTTATTCTACTGTGATATATTTTCAAACACATTTTTTCATTAAAACTGGCATGCCTTAAATATGTTAAATATATTAGCGCTAAGGGTTAAATTCATATGTTTTAAACAAATAATCAGATTACTAATAAGCTATTGAGACTCGAAAGCACGTGATGGCATTGAAGAGGGTACACATTAAAATTAATTAGCCAATTTAAATATCATATTTAACCATAGTTTATCACAGTAGTCCTTTAACCGCGTTAAAACTAGTTTCATAAATTATTTATTTTTAAAGTATAACATATATAATATTAGACTAGATACTATAAATCCAATACTACCTGCCAGTAAAACTGCCTTTTAGTCATTTGGTCTTTGAAACTCGAAAAAATATCTCCAACATTCATTATATTTCAACGTTGAGCGGAAAATGTGAAGACATTTTTATTACATTGGATAAAAAAAATGGGCGGTTTTGAAAAATGCGAGCACCATAGGAGGGCCGAAGATAAAAAGGTGGGCTCCCTTGCTAATGGCAGTCTAAAAATGGAACCATAACCACAAATCTCCTCCAGGCTGGCTCGGCCACAGACCCCCTTGTATAATATATATATATTATATAAGCGTAATGCAACCTATTAATTTAATGCTATTTTATATTTTTAGAGGGATAAACAAAAACAAACAA
>NW_027112095.1:426566-435568 GCF_000696795.3 Halyomorpha halys | reverse complement strand
AAAATTAAAAAAATGTATTTGAAATTTTTACCCTCCAGGGTGGTAATTAATGTGTGATGCGCGTACGGCAACATATATATATATATTATATTTACATCATTATATAAATTCGAATACAGTGAAACTTCCTTAACGGACATCCCTTCATAACGGAAATGTTTTATTAAAGTCCCGGGAAACGAGATATAAAATTAATGTATTTGAACCCCTCTTTTATGGAACACCTCCACTCCGGGCGTGGACACCAATTTTAATTCCCATCACCACTTTGAACTACTCTATAAAGGACAAAATTTATAAAAGGTTGTACGTACAACATACATGTCACTAGAACTAAAGTGGTGAGTCATTATTTTTGACAGTTTGTTTTGAATTATGATTTTTATCGAACGTGAAAAGTCTATGTTGAAAATAAAAGATATATCGTCATTTAGGCTGTGATACCTCGTAAGCCAAAATAATTTGTAAACCATTTTTAACAAAATAAATAACACATCATTCTAGAAATATTTCAAAAGAAGTCTCAAATGGAAAAAAAAAAATTTATCCATGTATCCAAATATATATATATTTACATCTGATGACGGATTGTAATAACTAAATGTGAGGAATCTCACTCCTTTCTGTATGTTATAAAATATTTACGCTAATCTTAGCTAGTTGAATCACGGAATAAGCTGAAGAAATTATCGGAGACTACCAATGTAGTTTTAGACGAAATTGTTCAACTATTGATCAAATATTTTCATTACGAAAAATCTTGCAGAAAAAATTAGAATACAACGGAGTAGTTCATCAACTTTATATAGATTTCTAACAGGCTTACGATTCTCTTGACCGCCAGAAGCTGTATAATATTTTGATTGAACAGGGAATACCAAAGAAGTTAGTAAATCTAGTACGGATGTGCAAGACCGAAACGTTTAGTAAGATACGAATCGGTAATCAATATTCTGAGAAATTCCAGGTCCGGTAAGGATTAAAAAAAGGTGATTCTTTATCAGCTATCTAATTTAATCTAGCACTTGAATACGTCATTAAAACTGTGATGAATACCGAAAAGGGTTTAACTTTGGGTGGTAAAATACAGGTGCTTGGGTATGCTGATGAATTGGTATTTTTAGGTGATGACAAAGAAACTATACAACTAAATACAACCACGCTAATAAACTCCAGTAAGGAACTACGTCTTGAAATAAACACAGATAAAACAAAATACATTGTTAGCAGTAGAAACGCGAGCAATTTCGGTGATATAGATATAGGAGGAAATACGTTTGAACAGGTAGGTTTAAGTATTTAGGTTCTACGGTACCTAGAAAAAACGAAATTGATGAGGAAATAAAAGCAAGGTTGAAGGCGGGAAAAGCTTGTTATTTTTCAATTTCGAAATTGCTTAGCTCGCGCCTTCTATCGAAAAACAAAAATTAGAATTTAAAAAACTATTATCCTTCCCACAGTTCTTTATAGATGTGAGGCGTGGCCTCTTACACTGATTGATGAACAGCGTCTTAAGGTTTTCGAAAATAAAGTATTATGCAAAATATTCATGATCAGACACTCTGACTTTGTCTCCCGTCAAGACAGCCCTGACGAAGTCCTGCAACTTTGGGCGAAACGTTGACTCAATAAAAATAGTATAATTATCTACTATTTGAGTTTTTCTGACCGCACCCGGACCATATTCCATTCATCGAAAATATTTTACTTTTCTTTTAAATTACATAGGAATGTATAATGTGTACACCATGACATAATTTTGTTTATCATCTAAATTTATGTTTTTTTTAATCATTTTTAATTAAACGATGCAAATGTAAATGTTTTATGTGTATATATTTTTTTTAATCTGCTAATTTTCAAAAATATATACTGGGACATGCAGTCATTGGTACAGTTTACTGAGACTTTACTGTATTTTGAACCTTACAATATCATACACAACAGGGAAACAATTGATAGATAAAAAAGTATCGTATGATAGGCATATAAATTACAAATACAACTGAACCATGAAAAGAATAAAATCAAACACAAATTTGTTAAAATAAATATTATAAAATTTATAAATACATTTATAATATTATAAATAGTTTGCATACCTGTAATTCGTTAGATGTCCACAGTCCACAGCTTCCCATCTGAAAACAAGATAATAAATCTATCTAAATTTGTGAAATCTATTCTACCCTACTATCTATATATTTTAAAAAATAAAATAAGATTAATAAATACTTCATCATATCATTGGTGTATTTGTATTTATTTCATTGGGTATTCTTTACTAGAATAGTTATAGATACTGATTAGATTAACCATGTGAAAAATAATCAGGAATCTAACAGGTTCTCAAGAACATAATGTGTCCTGTAAATCCTGGGTAATATTTAGAGAGGCACCCTCTAGAACTACCAAAAAGTTCAAATAAACTATGGTCAGACCATATATCATAAAATTGATAAATTTTTCCTTAACAAATAAGGTTCAGTTTAACTGGATCTATTGTAAATATCTTTAACAGTCGACCGAAAGTGAAAAGATTTTTATTTATTTTTTTTTTTTTATAAATCACACTCTACTTATGAATGTTTTTCTTCAGTCCCCTGTGGGGCTGATAGAAGTTGAATACTCGGAAAACTTCTAAAACTTGTGTGGAATTGGAGTTTCACCAAACATAACTTCATTTTTTAAATATGTGACAAGAGGTATCAAAAGCAACAAAAAACATCATGTGGACTATCTGCCAATTCAACCCGATAATCCTGGAAATTTAAGATTTTTTATTTTAGTACGTCATGTTTTTTGTTGAATAGGAAGTGATTACTTAAAAACTATTTAAGTTACATAACTTTAATTTCAACATAATAAACAAGAAATTTTCTACTTCTAAAGCTTCTTTAAAAAAATGTTAAAATTCTTTTTTTTTTAACCCTTTGAAGAAGGCTTTCCAGCAGCTAAATATCACAAAGTTTTATTTTTCATAAAATGAATACTTGCAATTTGTTTTTCTGATCAGCCTTCTATTAGAATAATAATTCCTCACTTTTAGCAAAACTTCCTTGTTTAATTTTGAATAAAAATTGCATTAAAATTATGTTTTCTTGAAGTTCTAGTGATTTCAGCAAAAGTAATTATAACACATAAAATAATAACAGAATAAAGTGGGTATAACAAGTTATAAGTAGACTTCTTTTAGACCAACACAGGTGATCTGCGGCATATTCAAAGTAGTATATTCGTAAACTATAGTTATTCAATAAATATTTCTTGAAAAGTTAAAATAGTTACATTTATAATATGATGAAAAAAATTGTAACAACTTAAGCATGGATAATTCTCTTATGAATATAATTTAGGGACAATTTTCAATTTAATTTTCAGTATATATATTTTTTTAATAAAGCATTTTTCAGTTACATATATTTGCATATAGTTTGTGCAACAGTTTATTTTTTTTACCCCGGATATAATGCTGATACCTCTATAGTACAGATGGTTTCATTTCCTATATAAGCATCTTAAACACTTTTAGGGGAAGGGAGCAAATTATCTATCCCCCTTAGATAAGTTCAGCATAGATACAGACCTTTCAATTTCTGGTTTAGTGGGCAGCAGATTTCTGGATGTTGGGAACCACTGCTTTAGCTCAACAAGGGGTTGGGAAAAACATTCACAAATAAAGTGTGATTTAAAAATAAAAAAACTTTTCACCATTTGTTTACTATTATGGCCACTTATAAATAAAAATTATATTTCTGAAGGGGTATTTTATCTATTTTACAAAAGTCCAATTGGATCTTTTAATAGTTGTTTAGTGATCATTTCCTATTCAGCAAAAAATGAGACGCTTGAAAAAAAAAACACAAAATATCAATTTTCTCCAATTCTTCAGAGAATCGAACAATGGTCTTCATGAAATTTTTTGTAGCTCTTGAAGGCAACTATCAATTCTGAAAATATGGCCCAGGATTTACTTAAAATATAAACAACATGGCTTTTCATCCTAGAACACTTTTTCAAGGCCTTTTGTAGGATTGTACAAAATATACTCTTCCAAAAATGTTTGGATTCACCCTTTTTGCATAATACCAACATTATTTTTATTGTATTATCACCTACATTATTTATTTTTTCATTTAAAAATTTGTATGTCTTTATTTATTAGTATTAATTGAATCCTACATATTTAATCCAATAATTTATACAGAATACAATTGAAGTATCCTTTAAAAGACTCTTTGCTAATGTTTTGCTTGTTTTTCTTAACAAAATTTATGAAATAATATAATTCAAATATAATTAATTTTAACAATATTTAAAATTAAATTTTGAGATAAATGGTCCAATCCATTGTGTCTAATTCCAAAGAATTCATGAATGAAATTATCTCATAATGTTGTAGTTGTTGTTGAATGTAGATTTCATTCAAGGCTAATTTAATTTGAAGGTGTGGTTAGAGAACACAGAATTGTGACAATTAAATCTTATTTTTGATATGCTGAAATGTTTTGGAATACCAGAGTAGATATTGTAGAGGTGCCTAATTTCCCTAATTAACCTCTCTCCCTAAAGGATTAGAAATTAGATCAAAACTTTGGCACATATTAAGAATAAGTTTCATCAATCAATGTGTTCTCTATCTTAATCACTATCAATTAATGATCAAAATTTCAATTGTTTTTATTTTTTTTTATTCCTTTGTTATTTGTATATATTATTTACTTGTTTATGAATGTGATAATATTATTGAATTAAATAAAGAACAAAGTAAACATAAGTTTTAAGGACAAAACTGTTTCCATTGTTTTTACTGAAGACAATAATTTTGAGGATACATTAAAATGATGGAATATGAATTAGAACAGAATTACATCCCATCAAATCTATTAAATCGATGTACAATTATCCGAAAAAAATATCTTTAATTCCATTATTTAGTACATGTAAAATTAGATTGACTTCATAAATTGTGAAAAGTCATGTAAGGAATATATTAATCAAATGAAGCATGTAAGATGAATTTTAAGTTCTTCAACAAGAATGCAGGAAAAAATAAAATAAAAAAAGACAAAAATGAAATAATTTGAAAAACAACTTACCTATCATTCTTTCAAAATGTCAGTAGCTTCTTTCTTGAATTTCACTACCCACCAAGGTCTTTAAACCTAGAACATTTCTTAACGAAAGAAACCGGATGTCCACGGCGGAAACTAAGAAATTCACTTTTAGTAAGAACTTCAAACAACACTTTTAAATATTTCAAATAAACATGTGAAGCGACACACGCGAACCGCACCAGGCTTAGTTGTACAAATTAATGAAGCAAGATTTATCTAATTTATTTAGATATGATACAAAAAAAAAAAATTAAACCAGTGTACTACAACTAGGAAATTAAAAAGTTAACTAATACGATGTTAGTATAGAACTGATGAAAATATTTGGAGATCAATTAATTATTAAAACAAAATACTTGTAAAAGTTTGTTTTCATCAGTCTTTTAAGAAGGGTGTAAATAAATATTTGTAATAGTTACTATTTTTTCTTTCTATATAATTAAAACTGAATTTCAAATCAATAAACTAGTGAATTTTAGTAAAAACAGGATTCTCTTAAATTGAAATTTGAGAGTTAGTGTAAAGCGAGAAAACAACATTTAAACAAAACAAAAATAAGCATAATCTATAGAAGAGCAATATAATTAAACTTAATAAGTTTTAAGAAAAAATATTAATTTTACAGTAGCTTCCTTTTCACTCACTAATGATCTACTTAACATGTTTTATTTTAACTTATATAAAAAAAAAAAAAAAATTTAATTTTATTTTGTTAAACATATTTAGAAAAAAATGTATTTGTATATTTAACCCTCGACACATTACAAATCCTAACATGTTTGCTATGGTTTAACTCATTTTTGAGAATAAAAATTAAATTTGTAATCTAAGGGAAAAATTAAAAAATTGACATTTACACTTAAAAATGGTTAAATAAGTTATATATAATTGTATATTATATAAGAGGACATGATTGTGTGCAATGTATCTCTCAGGTTATACAGGAAAGAATAATAAATATTACCGAATTAGAAACAGAAATATAATTATTTGACTAATATCGGTCAATAAAATTTTTTTTAAATTTAGGTAATTAAAAATACTTCTGGGGTAGTAGTAAATTTTGAATCTACCCTTCTGTGAGAGGTGGGGAATCAGTAAGCCTGTAGAGCCCCTACTCTTTTACAGAAAACCCTATCCTTAGACTAACAAAATAAATGCATGTTTAATAAAATCTTAATTCAAAATGCACCATCATTGCATGATAGAAAAAAATGGTATTTTGTAAAAAAAAAAAAAAATATGCTATTTCTTGTGTTTGGGGGGGTTTATGTTACCAACTACTACTTAGAAATGGTGAAACCTAAGTGGATGAAAAGAAAACCATTTAATTAAAACAACAATATGTACTGTACATGTTTAATGACATTTTGATTCAAAATATTCAAAATCTATCTCGAAATGTTATTGCAGTTTTTGAAAATTTCAGGACTCCTTGTCCAAGAAGGTATGTTATCTCAGGCTTTATATTCTGGGACTGTGAATTTACCTTCTTTTTTTTTCTAAAGCAGAGTTTGAATATTTTTTTTAATTACTAATTTTTGAAAAACTGTCATTTGGTGGGACAAACTTTAAATATCTAAATATTTTATTGATAAACCTTCTATTGTGTGCTATATTACTATATAAATTTTTTTAACATGCAATGATGGTGCATTTTGAATTGAAATTTTATTAAACATGCAGTTATTTTGTTAGTCCAAGGATAGGATTTTCTGTAAAAGAGTAGGGGCTCTACAGGCTAACTGATTCCCCACCCCTCACAGAAGGGTAGATTCAAAATTTACTACTACTCCAGAAGTATTTTTAATTACCTAAATTCTAAATTTTTTTTATTGACCTATAATAGTCAAATAATTATATTTGTGTCCTTAATTCAATAATATTTATTATTCTTTCCTGTATAACCTGAGAGATACATTGCACACAATCATGTCCTCTTATATAATATACAATTATATATAACTTATATAACCATTTTTAAGTGAAAATGTCAATTTTTTAATTTTTCCCTTGGGTCATAAATTTAATATTTATTCTCAAAATGAGTTAAATCATCAAATCATATTAGGATTTGTAATGTATCGAGGGTCAAGTATACAATATCCAAATAAATATTTTTCGAAATCTCTATAACAAAATTAAATGAAAAATAAAAGTTTTTTTTTTAAATGGAATTCAAAATTATTTGTTTTATTCTAAGTGGTTCGACCACTAGGGCTATTCATACTGGATTTACAAAGTAGATTACAATTGACAAATTTACAATTACAATTTATATTTTACAAAGTTAAAATTAAAATTGACATAGTTAGTAAATTACTACATTAAATTATGCATCCACTTATACATGCTGAAATTACAGTTAGACTATATGTGATCATAGATATTAATAATTTTTAAAAAGTGGAAAAGTTAAGTTGTTGTGGGGTCTTCTCTCAACATCTCCAGCAAATCTGTAGAGAATCAGTGTAATTCATGAGCAATACATTCAGTGAGAATGTGCCTAATCGTGATATCATTCCCGCAATAGCGACACATCAGTATATCTTCTTTTTCCATGAGATGACCTTGGGTGAGTCGAGGATGGCCTATCCGAAGACAGATTAGAACCACCCCTTCCCCCTTCTCTCTGTGCTAGATTCAAGTTTCTGGTTGGACATTTCACTGTCTGCTGGACCATTCTTAACTTGTTGTATCTCATGATGAACCATTCGTCTTACCATTCTTGCTATCCAATTTCTTTGATCCAAGAAATAACATCTTTGCATGTTGGTGATATTGTGACATTACCAGTCTTTGTAGCTTGTCTGACCTGCGACTCTGCCTTTTCATTCTGGATGATCCCACAATGACCTGGTAGCCATAAAACTAGACTCTACTATCCATTTTGTTTACAGTTTTTAAATGCTGCTTCAATTCTATTATTAATGGGGGCGTTGAAAATGGATCTTGTAAAGATTTGAGCGCGTATTCAGAGTCAGAACAGATGACCAAGCGGGGACAGTTTAGAGGGATATTGCCTACTGCGTGATTGATTCCAACGAGTTCTGCAGTGTATACTGAAGAATATGGTTGTAACGAAAATAAGAGAGTGTGATTATCTGAAACGACAGCAGTGCCTACTCCTTCAACTGTTTTGGAATCATGTGTAAAAATAAAGTTCCGATCATGGTGGCTAGTTTTAAATTGATTGAACTTTTTAAAAGAGATAATTGTGGGTAAATTTCAGCTGAAGTAGTTATTTTTGACTGTTGGGAGGGGTAACAACTTTGGTTCTACCTGTTAAGGATGCTAAATTATGGAATTCAAAGTTAAAACATGTAAAGTAGATTATTAGTAAGTGAAAAGAAAGCTACAGTTAAATTAACCTTTTTTTTCTACAAACTTATTAAGAGATCATTTAATTATATTGCTTTTCAATAGATTATGCTTATTTTTGTTTTGTTTAAAAGTTGTTTTCCTCCTTAACACTAACTCTCAAATTTCTATTTGAATTTTTTTAAATAATGAAAAATTATTTAAAATAAAATATTCATGTACATGCATTGAGTCTCTAAAATACCAACTAAAAATGAGTTAATCCTTTATTTTGTGCAATATTAACAAAATAAGTACAAAAAAAAAAGCATATTATAAGGAAAGGCAATTTAAAATGTTTAAAAGTAGTTGTTCTTTGTAAGTTATTATTGAATTTAACATGTTAAGAATAGTGCTTATTTTCTTTATGTGTACATGTATATGGGCTAAAAAAAAAAAATAATAAAATAAAACTGGACTAATTATTTATTATATAATTGATTTTCCTACTTTTCTTTTTAATCTATTAACATTACATGGAAAATACTGTATCTTTAATGATTTTTAAGGAATATTTAAAGTTTT
>NW_027112095.1:385957-421591 GCF_000696795.3 Halyomorpha halys | reverse complement strand
AATTAATCAATCAATATTTTATTTTAGATCATTTATGAAAAAGTTTTTATTTTATTTTATTTGTTTAAATTTCCTAAAATAAGATTACAGCAGTTCCATCAGGTGGTTTTGTGCTCTATGCAATACTAAAGCTGAAAAACTGGCTTGTTAAAAATCTCTTCAAACTTGAAAGTTTACAAAAATCAAACCTGGCCAGATCCATTGGAGCTAATCACAGCAAAGTATTCAGACCTTGTATTCTCAAATAAACCTTTGGTCGAGTGTTCACCGTTTTTTATTTTGTTTTTTTTGCCGTTGTGGTGAAAGTTTTTTTTTAGCCGTTGTGGTGAAAGTTTTTTTTTAATCTCCTGAGAAATGTAGCTAAGTAGACCTGAACACCCTTGTAACTAATCAATCAACTAAAATATAATCCTAACTGGTCTTTAAAATCAAAATTTATTTTTGAAACTATGTTAAGAATAGTAAACAAACTTACTAATGACCAATTTACTTACTTACAATAATTTTATCTATTATTTTGAAAATATAAAAATTAAATTAAATAAAGCAAAATTAATAGATAAAGGAGAAGAATATGACCTATAAACTTTTGAGTAATTGTTTGATTGCATTATTTTCAGATTGACAGCTCTGGATTGTGGATACTTAATAAATAACAGGTATTTAAAATATTTATAAACACCATAACAATCATTTTAAGGAATTAATGTTTAATTTTACTATTTCTATGATAAAATAGCATCTATTGTTATTGAAATGTCTTGAGAGATCATGTCAATTTTATGATCTGTTGCTCTTTGATATTAAGAACCATCATGTGAGTAATTTAATTACATTTTCAATTACATGTTTAGTCGTACTGTAGTTACATTAAGATGACCTTTAAATGGTTCAAAACATTAAAAATTAGTGGTTTTGAAGAGCAATTACACTGAAGTAATTGTAAGACACAATTACAGTTACTGTGATTGTGCGAAAGTAATTGTAATTACAATTACTTCTAGATCCTTAGTAATTGCAATCACAATGACATAATTAATTTTACAACAACCAATTACAATTACTTAATTTAACTTCTATGTGAATTCAATTAAATCCTAAAAGTTAAAATGAATCGATATGCAAAGTATTGATCATAAAAATTGTTTTATATTCATTCACTGTATCTTCAAAAACATATAAATAAACTGTAATATGTTACAAAATCTATACGCCAGAGCTAAATCTTAAACTAGATATCATTTTCATATTTTCGAGCCATTGTAAAACAGATTTTTTTAAAGTTTACAAACAAATCGTTTTTCTGCTATTTCCATACATTTCTTGACCGCCACACAGACCATCTTCCTACAATTATCTATCATTTTATAAATCATAAGGTAACTAACTTTTAATAAAGTAAAATAAATTACCATACATACAATGCTCATTTATAAATAGTTCATTAATAAATAAACTTTAGTTCTCTAGTTTTGCTTGCGCTAATTTTTTTCTAACTGTGATGCATAAGATAATAAATGATACGAACATCTTAGCGATAATTACCAATTTTTTAAAAAGAAAAAATGTCTATACTAATACTTAACAACTATCCAAATCAAGTAAAATATATCTAAAGGATTAAAAAAGGAAGGAGGAATTAAAAAGGGTTAAAAATGAAATACGTTATTATAATCACGTTATATTTTACTACTTACAATTTTTTTCAATAATATAACAAGGAGCCTATTATTTCTATTATGTACATTAAACAGATAAACCATATGTATAATGAGGAAATTCTCCCCAAATAAACAATTAATTTTTTTTTACTATACATTTTATTTAAACTGGCAGTGTTTTGGCGATGTCAAATATTTTACAAAAATTGTTTTCACTTAGTTTACTATAACGACATTGCTTCTCGATTTAAGAGGCACCTTAATGGACTATTATTGATTAAAAAGAAATACATCATGATATATACCGGTATAATAAAATTAATGACATAAATAAATAAAACACAAACAATTCATAATAATTATGAAAATTTAATCTAATGGAAAATGTAGCAAACATCCATTCAACTGAGATCAGTATTGTTTTTTTGATTGTGATAATTATGAGCACTTAATAAAAGGTAATTAACTAAAAGTCTTAATATAATCAAATGAACACAATTCAACTAAGCAAAACAACTCCACCGATCTCATTAAATTCAAAAACAACACACATTATTTTCCTGAGTAATGGCAGTGTTCATTTTTTTAATTTTAAAATATTTTTACAAGTTAATTATCGAAGCTTTCAATCCAGCTGAAAGTCTGATGCGAGTTTTATGAAAATTGTATTGAAAATACATTATCAAGAATCTATTGGCCATTTGATACTACACTTAAGACACTCTGATTTGTACCAATATTGAGAAGAAAATGGTCTCAAAGAATTCTTAAATATTAAACAATAAATACAAAACACGTTTCGTACCTTTTTTTTATCTTTATTAATTATTTACTTTTTATTTTATTTTTTCTTCTTATCATTTTAGTTTGGCAGTGACTATAAACAATAAATCATAGCATAATTTCTATAAGGCAACCAATGAAATATCAAAGTCAATTATTTATGTTAATCGTATTTCATCTTAACACTGACAAAGTTAGCTTTATACATTTAAAAACAAACCCAAAAGGTTCTAAATTTAAATCACAACAATCTTTACATTAAGAAATAAAAAAAAATAGGTAACAGCTTGTCTTTTTCTCAAAACAACACCAAACCAATATTTTTAAACTATACAATTGTGAACATGTGAAATAATCGTATTAAGGAAAAATAAAATTCATGAAATAATTATTAGTTTGTACACACAAAACACGTGTTTTTTAAATATATATATATAAATATACAATTAATATCTTACAGTTATAATTAAGGAATTAAACCAAAATAAATAGCAATATACGATGAACTTTGTAGAAACCGATGGCAGTCATAACTATGATTTACATAATTATTCTAAATATTTCTGATGCCGAATCACAGAAGACTGTAATTTTAATGTCCATCACTGAATTCCATAATTAAAAGGCATACTTGACACGCCATTATTCTGGCATGAGATTCAAGTGAATTTTTTATTTACAATATTTGCTATTTACATTAGTGAGATCATAATGGCTTTTGAACTAAGGTCAGGGTTTATCAGACTCGATCAAATAACAACTGACAGCACTGATGATATTAAGACTGGACTGTCAAATCAAGTTACAGTAACATTGTTACAATAGTCAGTTGAACTTTTCAAATCTAAAATATAAGTCGTAATAAATATATATATAAAAATTGTAAAGTTAACAAGATACTGTTATAAAGTAGCTAAAGCCTCAAATAAAAACGGATACGTTATTATTAAACTAAGCTCGATTGTCCTAATATTTAACTAAACAACGTATCTTGGATACTTGGATGAGACGAGGCAGTCTTTATCTTGGTAGCAGTCTTCATTGAGATACTCATTTCATTTTAAACTAAAACTTTCTTCATTCCGAGGTGATATGTTGATGAGACATTTTGCTACACTTAAATCTGATCTGGCACATTACGGAGCTATCAAACAACACGTCATAAGCTCCAGTTCATCAGTTGAGTGAAGTTGACACAATCTTCTAGTTGTTAGTAACATCATACAGTTGAACCACTAGGACTTTGCTGAAAGAAGCAAGTTTAAAAAGTTACTTACTGTGTACTTTTTTTAAAAAATTATTATTATTAATCAACTTTATTATTGCTGATTTTTTTTTTTTAGTGAGATTCATTTTTAATTATTGAATATCAATCAAAATGAGGACCACATATATTAAACCAACAATTTTTCAATAGTTTTATTTTAAATATGCTACATATTTGAAACATTTCGGCCCTTATTCAGTGGCCATTTTAAGCACAATCCACTTCAACCCAGTCGTATTAAAATTATTTTCATATATACAATGTGTGGAAGTACTAGTTACATTTTTCCCCCCTTATTTTTACAAAGTAATAATTTTTTTTTCTCACGTCTTTTATATCTATTTCTGTTTCTTTTTTTAATCTCCAGCCAAACATCATGCAGATTGTCAGTTTTTCAATAGGAGTATTGGCGAAACATGGCAAAAGAAGAAAAAAGTGACAACCTGCATAATATTTAATTGGCGATTAAAAATAAGGCATGAAAGCTCCAAGAAAAAAAAAGATGAATAAAAAAACAACTGGGAAAATGGAAAAAAAATTGTATCAAAGTCTTCCACATTTTATATATATATGAAATTATATTTTAATAATGTGATTAGGGTGGAGAGGAATATATTTGAAAATGGCCAATGAATTAATATTGAAAAATTACAATTATGTTAAAATAAATACATAATATAAAACTGTTTATGAAATTTTTATTATTATATAGTTTATGTTAAAGAACCGTGGATTTAATGTGGCTCACATGATTTTTAATGATTCATTCATTAATGAAACACACCAACCTTAATTTACAAGAGCATCACTTTTAACTTGTGAATAATTTTAAACATTTTTATTATTATAATTTGGTCTATTGCTCATAAAATATGGTTTATGACATTTATTGTGAATTGATGTTTTTCCCATTAGCCAATTATTTAGGACTGAGCTCATAATTTTTGAGAGAATCTTTAGGAAGTATGGATTTTTAAAATAATAATAATATATTAAGTCATGGTAGGTGAATGTAAGTTGAAGGTGTAATGTTGCAACAAACATTTTAATATTAGTATTAATATATTTATGTCAGATTATAGTTAATGTTAGATTCACAATATTAACTGAATAATACTTACCACTGGATGAATAGTAAAATTGTCAAAGACTTCCATAAGTTCAGACATTCTGTACTCTTCCAGGCAAACGAATCCTTCCAATGTTGGTGATTGTTTTCTCGCACAGTCAAGACAATGGACAACATGTCTCTTTTCCTGTTCTCGTATGAACAAGATATTAAACACTTCCATCTGAAAACAATAATTAATTACTGAAAACGAAAACATTCACACTAATACTCAAGCAATATTTATAATTAATGTTTAGATACAGTAATTTATATGAAAAAAATATGAATAAAAGGGTAAAAAAATTCATTAGAATTCATAATCAATAGATGATGAGTCATTGTGATCTTACCTCACACTGACCGCAATAATGGGATGCTTCATTTTTTCCTCTTCCGTGAAATCTGACTTCGACACCTTTAGCCTTGACGAATTCAAGGGTTAAAGCACAATGTTTCAATGTCCTCAGTAAGCAGCTCCTGTAACAAAAATGAAATAGAAATTATAAAATTAAAAATTGATCTAATTTTAATATGTTTTAATTTAGTAATTAATATTAACGGCCTTTTATCATAATGGTATAAAAATATAATGTTATGGAAATTAAATTCTTAAAAGAAAAATCTTAATAGAATTTTTAAATAATCGATTTTGGAATATCAGGATAGCGGTTAAACCATCAAACCTTGGATTCTAATCTTTTCTGCTTTCCTCATCATGAGGTTTCTTTCTCTAGTAGTGCTCTTCTCTTGTGGGTAAGTCTTACTTACCTGTTCCAGGAACCATTCTTCATAGAGCCCTAATTACTCGGGCAAAGGATACTTACTGAATCTGGGGAGACTGGATCATTTCAAAAACAATCCTTTGTTTAATCCACCAATCACCACATGTATTATCAAAGCAGATATACTGCATTATTGGCTTAATCCTACAAATTTATAAATGTATTCTTGATCTTTGACAGTCTAAAGTAAGAAAGGCAACATATTACAATAAGTAAGTTTAATAATACCAGAGAATTTAACATTATGGTTGCATTGTAACAGCAAGAAAAATTAATATCCTGATTTAATCTTAGCATATATCCAATTTAGTTAAATTCTTCTTGTTTAAATCATATTTTAGAGACTGTCAGAGCAAAGTGGATTTGAACAAGGGTTCTATGGTGATACATGAGCAAGTTTCTCACCTGGGAGATCAGGGTAACTAACTCAAATCAGCTGTGAGGAGTTGATAATAAGGACAAATATACACCCATTCACCAGGATAATTTTCCAAGCAGTATTAGTAAATAATAAGATGAGATATGATGTCTTAATTGAAACATAATTAAGTTGATATAATATAATAATTATTAAGGAGATAAATATAATTACGACATACTTAATAAGTTCGAATAGTTTTGGGTCGGAAACTTTGATGTTCCTGGCTAGGTTCCAAGATAGATGTACCATCGGAACTATACTCTTGAAGCTCTGTAGTTTGTTCCATTCGTAGCGTTCTATGGCTAGCTGGTACTGCCGAGCAGTCAATGGACCCACATTCCATGCAATATTGTTGCACCAGCCTATAGCCTGGACCCAATGAACACATCCTATAATCAAACAAATAGAATAATTGAGTAAATGATTATCATATTAAATTTTAAAAAAAAACATTGTTATTAGGATATAACAATCAGAATAATGCAAAACAATTCTTAAATAGTAGTAAAGATTAAAAAAATCTCTACCAAGAACCTAGGAAAGTACATCCTCCTTACTATTTCTAATTAGTAGTTATTTAATTACCTACATTTCAAGGATGAGAATAAATTTTATTGTTACTTTTTAACAAATTTCATTAGTCTTTGAAAATAAAATCTACAGGAGGATCCATTTTGAAATATGTGCGTGTAAAGAAAAATATTTTTGCAAATGTATAAGGAAAAGTACAGTATAGAATTTGATAAGATACACTGGATCATTTTTACACCGATTCTCAACAATCATTCAACTTTGGGCCAACTCAGATGAATTATTTTTGAAATATTTGTGTGTCAAAGAAAATATATTTACATATACATAAGCAAAACCACTGGGTAAAATTTGATAAATTGATACAGGACCATCAACGTACAAACTCACACAAATGATTTTGTAAAATTTGGGTTAACAGTTCTATCAATTATAAATTACAATGTACCTGAATTGACCCAGACGAGATCTCCAGGCCTTTGAAGGAAACGGTACACAGGAACATTTTCTTCATATAGGTCCTCCAGGGCGGGCCACCAGGAACCATGGAGATAGTTTAGACTGTACCTGAAAATTAAAATTAGTAGGTAAAATGTTAAAAATGACTTACAAGCCGTTAATAGAAAATGTCCAACTTTTTTTTTTTTTAAGGCAATGCACGTCGAAAGTGATGTTCGCCTGGTTATCTACAGGTGACCAACCTATTCTAACCATGGTTGAGGTCAAGTTTTTCATTTTATGGGACCGCCCCTTAATGAAAAAGTCAACACCCCAAGGCCGGATTCAAACCATTTAAGAATCTTAATTGAAATTATTATGAATATTAATAAGTATTAAATAATTTAAAAAACAAACCTTTCGCAGAGATTATAAATCACTCCCCAATAAGCATCTGGTACAGCGAACCACTCACAATCTCCAGGTCCTATGTTTATGTTTATCGAACAGAAGTTGTTGTTTTCCTGATGGCCAGGCGTTCTACTTCCAGGAACCTATAGAAGATTTAAGACTGGGTTAATTTAAATTCAATAATATATCCTTTTAAAAACTAAATGAAATAATGGGTTTGAATTACATTATTTGAAAATCTTTAATCTATAGTTGAATTTTTGAGAAGATAGTTAACTTTATTAGTATAAAAAATACATAATTTTCTGGTACAAGATGTTGGATCAAACAACACTTCTTTTTAATTTTATAGTCGTTCAAAACTGACCATAATCTATATATACATTTCTCTGGCCATATCAGAAATGAGTCTTTTCTAAGACAATAGTACTTCGATATCTTTGGAGAGCAGTTTCTATCTCATTTTTATCAATTAAACAAAGTATTGGTATTATACCACAGAGAAATATTTTAGTATTGTGAAATGTAATTCTATCACTGTAGACTAAAAATTAAAACCACTGATACATTCTCTGCTACTACCATAATAAGACAATAACTCGTTGATTACTTCACACCAAAAATGAAATTTAATGAAAAATCATCATTGGATACTTAGAAAGTGATCTTAAAAATTACTAGCACATAATTTTTCCTTTTGAACATTTTAGTTGAACGAAGGGCCATTTAAAACTTAACACCAGCTAAGATACTGGACAGTTTTCTTTTTAAATTTGTTCGCATTGTTTGTTATAGAGAACGTTCAATATTAGTTTTTTAACATGGATTCCCATTTGAACTCTAGCTATTCATTTTTCCGACTGACTTTGTCGTGAACAGTAGTTATTTCAATTTTGTTTATATTACCTCATTATACTATTTAAACAAAAAATCAATTGGTCTGATCAATATGAATATATATCTATAATAATAATATATCTATACATTTTTAATAATTTTTTTCTACATATACTGGTTACTTCTTAGTTTTTTTTTTATTAATGGTATATTTGCATGTAAACACAATTGAAAAGCTAAAGTGAAAAACATGCTATGTCAAATTTTAGGAAAAGTTCAAAAGGGAATTTTTCTTGGAAGAATATTTTAAAATATTCCTTTCTATTGCCTTGCACATTTTTTTCTAAATTTTAAAATTTGAGTAGGTTTAAGAAGTTGAAAAATTGAATTCCAGCCTTCTTAGTAGGAACATAAAATCATTTAATACAATTACCTTCCTAATAGGTCTTCAATCATGGATACAATTTTAGGTTTTTAATCAAAGTAGTTTTTTATATATGTTTGCATAATTTTAGAGAGTATTTAGCGAGTTAAATTTGATTCAAATATGGTTAGGGAAGTTTTTCAGGTATTAATATTATAAATTAAACAATAAAGTTTATTATTTGTGGGTTTTTATGCACATTTTGAGTTTTCCTTGTACAATTTAGTACATTTTGACTGTATGAAAATCCAGTCTCTAGTGATAACTACTTAATGGAGAAGGTTGACATGACAACAATATGTTACCTCCACTACCTTATCTTGAAAAAGTTATGATATGGCCAGAGAACTACTAATTAAACTACACAAATGAAGATCACATTCAAAATCTACCAGACAACATTATTATTAACCACATGAAAATAAGGGATCTATTATCGCTAAAAAAAGAACAATGAAAATAAGGGATTACGAAAAACAGTGGAGCTATAAAGTAAGTATTATTAATGCCTTTGATCCAATTAGAATGCTTAATAAAGTCGTTGATTGCGCATTTTATTATAGTTAGAAAATATAAAATGAGAGAAATAAAACCAAGTTAGTCAAGGTTTATAAAAAACAAGCTAAAAATATTGAAAGTAAATTATAAAATTTTATTAAAATTACTTCATGCATTGTAATAATGAATTATCAAAGCACAAAATTAATTTTTAAAAAACTTCAGAAGAGGGTCATAAACATGCGATCTCAGGTTTCTCTTGGTCTAAACTGTACTGGTGAAGGCAAATGGCGGATTCCCTGAATTGATGCAGAAAATGGTCATAGCCAGAGTAGCAAAATGATTCTTCTCTTAAAAACCCTGTTTCATAATTGAACAAATTATGAATCATTGGTTTGAAAAATTAATAAATATTAAATAAAGTAATTCATTTAGTGATAATATTCTGAACAAAGTGTGAATATATGAAATAGTGATAACCTTATAATATAGACTGTCATTAACAGAACAGATGTAAATGAAATAAACATTGATACAACAAAAATAAAAATTAAAAAAACCAGACCATTAACTAAGAAAGAAAAACAAAACAATTGTTACATTAAAAGACTCAAACAAAATAAAAACTGGTAGCCAATATAGACAAAGCAAAATCCAACAAAAATAAACAACTAAATTAATAGATAAACAGTCTCTTTTAAAGTAATTATCATGATTTCAACAACATGGTTGACACCTGACAATCAGAATATCCATCACAATTGGTATACAGAAAAATGGTACAAAGTAAATTTCAAATTTGGAATCATTTTTCCCTACACAAGTGGGCATTAACAACTCAACATTTTAGTTTCAATTTTAAAAAAAATGTGAAGTCCTTTTCATAATAAGTTTCAATTATTTGAAAAAATGTAAATTAAAACTTCGATTACTTGATTAGAAAAATTCTATAGAGCGTAGAATAGGTGGCTAAACTTTTATTAATCCTTATGACAAAGAATTAAAAGAAGGCATTTATATTAATTTTTAATCTTATTATAGCAGACTGTTAGTTTCTTGAGAAACAGAAAATCAGTAGGTCTGTAACAGTAATTTATATTTAGATTTAGATTACGGTAGATTCAGACAGTAGGACCCTACTGTATGATACATGCTATAAGTAAATTACAAAAGTTCATTTAACCAAAGAATCAATATTTCTTGAGCTTATTCTTATTTGTTAACTAAAACAAAACAATTCTGTTGATGCCCACTTGCTATGCTATTTGTAAAATCACCTAACATATACTACCATATTATCAAAATAAAATTAACAATTATTAAATAAGTAAAACAAACGAAAGGAGGTAATACCAAACTTAAGAAACCACTATAATCCATGAATTAACCCTTTAGGATTTAAAGCCATGATTATGATTTTTGATCAAAACTCTTAGAAGCATTAAGCTGTATATTCACACTAAACATGTGTAAAATCATTGAATGGATGGTGACCTAACACAAAAACCTCTTGATTAAAATTTATTGGAACTATATAAACCTAAATTGAAAGTAAATTAGTTTTTTTGGTTCTAAACCTTGAAATCATCAGTGTGACCTACTCAGTAGGGCAGAAAATATTGCGACTCTGGATTATTCTTTGAAATTATTTATTAACTACAACTTACATATTACTACTGATATATTTAGCAAATTGAATAAACTAATTAGAAATTTATTTTCAATCATTTTCATTTTTAGTAAAAAAAAAAAAAAACTTCAACTAAGTGCTCAAGTTGTTACAGTTTTCCCATTTCTGATGGTTAGGTAAGTACATAAATTTTATTATTATTATTTTCTTAAATTAATGATCTTCTACTGGAAGAGTTTCTAGAATTAATATGATTTTGGTGAATGACACAATGTTCCTTGTTTAAATGTAACAATTTATTTCATATACAACAACAACGACAATAATATCGTTATGAATGAAGACCATAAGAATGCTATTAATATTAAATTCTTGCAAAATCTTCAATTTATGTAGCAACATGACTATGTAACAACAACCTGAAGATGGGGGATAATCCCGAAACGTTGTTGTTGTTGTATATGAAATAAATTGTCACATGTAAACAAGGAAGATTGTGTCATTCACTAAATTCATATTATTTTTTTTTTTTATTTCTAAGCCCCATGGGTGTGTAGGGTTTGATATAAGGGGAAAATAAGAATGGGTGGAATCTCTTGTACTGCATTTGAAATACATTTATTTTTATTTTTTAATAAATTAATGTCATTATTTGAGAATAAAAAATATGAGAGGAGCCATGTTTAAAAGATTTGTGTCAAGAAAAATACTTTTGTACACGGTTAGGTGAAAGCTACAAATGAAATCTTATAAAATTGATACTGGACCATTTACAGACTTCCAACCGAATTTAAGTGAAGTCGAATGAACCATTTTCAAAATATAGGTGTACCAAGAAATTTACACACACATAAGTGAAAGTAGTGGATGGAACCTGATAAAATGAATTTACGAACAACTGGGTATAAACCTTCACAATCTCTGAAAATTTCATTAAAGTTTTATAAACAGTTCAATCAATTACACCTGAAAATAAATCTCACAGAACAAAATTTGTTCCTTAATATCCAAATTCGAGTGATAATTTTTTATTTATTTTTTTTTTATTCTATGTTAGTTTTTCATTTCCTGTAGGAATTGAAAGCTTCTCTACTTTCAGAACTAAGGAATCATAAATTTTATTTTTTCCAAATATTGGATAAACCAAATGAAATTTTTTAAATTATTTTTTATTAGTTTTTATTTAATTACTTTTTGTGATTATTTTAAATATTTATTTAAAATAAATTTTACAACAGCAGAATTGATTTATTTACTTTAATTAAGTAATTTCAGTAATTGCCAATTCTGTAAGCCACCATCCATACAGTACTTTGACTAATCAGTTGCTGAAATGGATAGTGGCCTTTAGTGAAGGCCATGCTGCGAAGTTGTGATATTACTACAATTCATTTAGGTTTAGAAGTTTTATTTTTATTTACTCATCAACTACATAGTTACTAAGAAGTGAAAATACAAAAATTACAAAGAAAATTTATCTATATTTCACTTTTTGTGAACATCAGGGTTCTAAGGGTGGTTGAGCAATGATAGTTCAATATCGCTTACACTATAGACCACTAACCTTTAAAGGGTTAAGTCACTGTTTATTACATCATACAAATTGGTTAAATTTATTAGCAATAAATTTTATTTAATCTCAAATATTGTTTTCAATGTATTAAACAATATAATATGTAATTAAAAAAGGAGTAAAAGTGTCCCGAAACAAACTTCTCTTACCTTCATGTACAACTGGACAGTGTTCATGCCGAGGATGACATGGCCTACATGAGACAGCATATTACCAGCAGAGACAACACGTGCAAAAGCTGGAAGCTTCATGAGTTCTTGGAGCTGTGGTTTCCACTTCCTTTCATCTGAGAGATCTACATTTGTACCGAATCTCAACATTTTAGATCCAGGAGGCGCTTTCAAACCAGGTACACCCTACAAAAAAAAACAAAGTGTAATTAAAGACCTTCGATGTTATTAATCTATAAATTTTAAATGAGTGGTATAAATAAAAAAGGATGAGCGAAATCTAAGTAAATAATAATAATAAGTTTTAAAAAAAGTAAAGAAAATTTGATCTAAATTATTTTGATGATAAATCACTTTTATGAGTAATATAAAATCTTGGTACATATCCCGAGGTTTTTTTTTACAATATATAATATAGAAGATCTGTAGTAAAAAATTGTTTTACTTAGCCATGATTTGAGTTTAATGTATTCCCATTTTTAACTGCTTTTTTTTTTAAGGCATGTAAACATTGTTATTCATTATAAAATAATTGTTTTGTTCATTCACATGATTTTCTTTACCACTTTGCCTGCTGAGGTTAATACAATAATTCTTTCTAGCTGTATTAATTTATGAAATGCTGGTGAGCTTTGTAAGGACAAACCTCTACCTTCTTACTTATACGTTAGAAAATCGAGTGAATAATTTTCCCTTCCTACTCTACTAACAGGACGTTAAACTCAACACAAATTAACAATATTTGACATTCATGCGTTTGTCCAACTTACAGTAGCATTCTTCTTCTTGCGAACATTTCCTGTTGAATCTTTCGAATCTGAATCAGATAGGTTGCTATTCATAGTGTTGTTAGGTGCATGAATACCAACTTTTTCTACTTTTTCTCGTTCTTCCTATAATAAAAATTTACTTTTTATAAATACACAAATCATATTTATATGCATGCAAGACAAACATTAAAAGGAAAAATAATTAATGATGATAATAATTAAGACTTATCATTAAGTAAAGCTGAACATATTAATCAGCCCGTATTCAACAAATGATTAAATTAAAGAGTGAAACAAAAGTCTAGAAAAACTCTAAAAAGGGAGATTGGTAGGCAACAAAAAACCGATAACTCCATCCTTTAAGAAATGAAAACCGCTAAGACTTGAATTCTATTATGACAAACTATGACTTGAAAAAACAATCTCCAATCTATCAATAACTAGACATGTTCTATCTATTCAAAAGAATAGGGACTACCTAAATCTATATCACTTCATACAATTTTAAAATACCTATTTGTCTCTCTTGTGAAATTTATCAAAATTGTCTAACGAGGTTTTCATTGACTATCATTGATACAGATTTAAGACTAACTCTAACAAGAATTTAATCAACAAATACCTTGAGGCTTTCTTGAAACGAGGAAGCTTGATATTGAGCATATTTAGCAATAGTGGTGTGCGATCTGTGGCTAATGCACGACCATCCTCTTCCTCCTAGCGTCGGGTCCCAGTTTTCATCTGAGGTCTGCTGCACCTGGGTTCTTACTTCTATCGTGTGGTCAGGATTGGCTTCCACAAGTGTTTTTGTTGAAAATAACCCCAAGTCTGAATAATAAAATACATGAATGGTAAAAATTTGATAATAGAATAATAATGAAAACTAACTAGATATTAAATTTAAAAATATATATTAATAATAAATCAATCATAAAGAAAATAAGTGTTAGATGATATTAAAATATTTAAAAAAAAAATGATTACAATAAACACTTAATTTCATTTTGGAGCAGTTATGTTAATAGCTATAGAATCATAAAATAATAAGCAATATTAAAAAGGACCCTCAAAAGGCTCTGATCAATTTAAAAGTCCAATATTTATAAGTATTTAAGGTTAATTTACATTTTAATGTAGGTATCAAATTATTTTACTTTAATAAAAAATGAAGGTAAATTTATTAATATATGATTTACCATAAATAAATTAAATACAAATCGTCATAAAAAAATTGTTAATGACTTATTACAATTCTGACAATATGAGTTTAATGTAATTTCATATTTATCCGATTTGATACAACACCGTTTAGATTTCAAATTAATATTTGAATACGTCTGCATTTAATCATTAAAAATTACAAATGTTACATAAATTATATATATATTAATTTCATTTCAAGCGAGTATCCCACGTCAAGCTGAGACGGTCAAGAACTCACGGCTGACAAGGCAGCCACTCATGATACCGCAGAAGGTGAGGTGAAGTCATCCGATCTGACGTCCATGAGATTTTAAATAATATATTAATATAAATTAGTTTAAAACTATTATAAATAAATAAATAACTTATTTATCAAATTAATAATAACTAATATGTATTATTAGTTTATCAATTAAATTATATAAAAAGAAAATTACATTTTCAACGCCATTTAAAATTTAAACCACTTTAATTTTCCCAGATATTTTACACAAAAAAAGCGACAATGTACCACAAGTGTTATGACTAATAGATTATTTTATTAGTAAATTTATAACACAAACAAATTTAGAAAATTTACAATTGAAAACCAAATGTCCATGTTAAGTATCATTAGTATTTTCAGCATAAGATTCTTCTATGAACTGTCAATGAAATAACTAATCTTCGTATACTTTAATTGGAGTTCAAGAGAGATCTCATTTCTTTTCTTCATTTGGTATGTTTAATAATTTCAATGAGGATCTACTTCATTATTACTGTTCTGGGTTCTCAAAAATAATTCAGTCAAATATCGAAATATATTTTTCACAATAATCTTTTAAAAGATAATATCACTATAGTCATAAAACATGCAACTTCCCTTTCCGGTTCAGTAACCTACATAACAACTTAAAAAAAAAAAATTTAAACTAAAATAATCCTTAAAAATACTGACATCATTGAAGGGGTATATCTGAAAAAAATAATGTAAATTTAATATTTGAATATGTACTAAGAATTAAAAAGTTAAAAGCCAAAATCATACAGCAGTAATGTTGCGATCAGATTTGGTGAAATTACTAAAGAAAAATAAACATCAGTAGAATCCCAATAATTCATATCTTCAGGGGTCTGGGAAAAATATAATAATTGTCAAAAAAAGTAATTTTGTATTTATAGTGCTGTCTCGGAAATCTAAATCTACAGTAACCCATTTTTCAGATAATTTTTAAGACCACTACTCTTTGATTTATAAAATATAAATATTCTGGTTCTTTCTGAAACCAGGTATTTATTTCTCTCAGACATTATTTATTTATTATTAATCAGCACAATATCACAATCATCTGGGACTTGGCCAGCTCCAGAATAGATCACCAGTTTTCTCTGTAGATAGATGCTGCCATAAAATGCCTGACACCGAGCAGTTAACTAGCATCTGTCTGTAACCAAACAGTAGTTCCAGTGTAAGCTTGGTCTTCTCACTCATCTGTTTCTATATTGAGGTTCATTCATAATTCTCTGAGAGGTCGTATTATTGTCCATCAGTGTGATACCTTTTAATTCCATACAACAGCACATTTAGTTCTCTTTTTTTAACCAATAGGGCTCTGTACACATGCATCTATTCTTGTCTTGGGAGAGTTAACTATAACAATTTTTCTGTTTTGGAAACAAATATGTGCCACAGAAAATAAGTTTACACATGGCTAAGCGCGGATGAATTAATTTTGAAATATAGTTGTCAAAGAAAAATGCATTAGTGGAAGCGGAAATGAATTTAATAAAATTGATATAAGGCCATCTTAGGTATCAATGCTCTCAATCCCTGCAGGGAAAATTTCATTAACTTTAGGTGTTATGTCTGTCACATAGATTTGACAACAAAAGAGTTTGTTCCTTGATGCCTGAAATGTAAAACCTCAGTAAAAAGTGTTGGTTTTGAAGATAATTTTTTTTTTCACTACCTTCATGAATACTAAGTAAGCTTCTCTAGCTTTGATAGTGAAAAGCAAAAAGATACTAATTGCAAAAGGGATCGTATATATTATTTTTATTTATAAGTAATGCCAATACTTTTAAAAGTAATAATTATTTTGTAAAAATGTATTTCATACACCATCTATCCAGAATATGGATTACCAGCATTCTACTGCATTAGAATAGCAAACTTCCAATTATAGCAACATTAACAATAAACAGTTATTAACTGACCATAAATCAAAGACATTTAACAAATTGAATGACTAGCACAAAAAGAGAAAGAATCAAAATTAATCTATTTTAACACTAAAATATATCTTAAAACAACAAGAATGATGTGAGCAATAATCTAATAGAAATGCAAAATTAAATCAAACATGTGTCCCATTAGTAGACCTGAGAGGAGCCCATTTCTGGCAAGACTGAAATAATAAGAAAAGGATTCTTGTTCTGCCAAGTTTTATATATTGTGTTTTGCTTCAATTTAAGTATTTCTTATATTTTCTTTTTATCTTATCAGTAATTATCATCATTTTTAATGGTTCCTGATACTTCAGTTATTCCAGTATCTCAATTTTATTTTAGTGTGTATATTTCTCAACCTAACAATACTTATCTGACTTTCCAAACAGACAATTATAGCAAACAGGTTGGTTGATGTATGACATATCACAATCTCCCAAGAGGAAATTATAACACAAAAAAAGACAATCCTTCCCACCCGGACCCGGCCCACTAAGACACCCAGGGAACAACAGTCCTATATCACTTTTGAAATATTTGCTTAAAACAGGAAGAGGAGACTTTAAGAAAGTCAAATCAAGTAACATTTAAAAAGTGCTTGAAATTGGAAAAGAAAGTGAAAAAAAAAATCACAAAAATAATTTTTTTTTTTTTACCAAGAAAACTAGTGCGAAAAGTACAAAAAGGAAAAATATTGCCTCATTGAAGAAAGGATATCTTATGAAAGGTGGCCTACTGAGGAGAGGTGTTTATACGGCCAATTGTACAAAATTCCTCACAACTATAATTGTGGTCTTCTAAACACATGCCCAGAATCTTCATTAATTAGAAGGGACAAAATTAATTTATTCTTAAAAAAAAAAATCTTCTAAAAGGTTCCTGTAATCGAACTAAATAATGCATTTGTTGTTGACCATGTATATTAAAAAAGGAAAAGATGGTTGGGGTTGTGGTCAGAGAAATACACAAATAAGTAAAATTTATTGTAATAGTGCCAATATTTCAGACCTTCATCAGGGCTAAGTAAAAAAAAAAAACAAGGTAACATCTATAAAGAATAAAAGGAAATAACAGAAGAACTAGAAAATAACAGATAATATTGGTACATAAGTAGTATGAAGGAAACTCTTCTCTCATATTACTTAGAATGATTTCTTTTAATAAATCTTTCATTTTTATTTTTTTAATCTATACATTTTTATTTACTTATAATACTTACTTTTTATAAATTTTAAATACTGACAATATACAATTTCTTCTAATACTACTTATGTACCATTATTATCTGTTATCTTCTTATTTTCTAGTTATTCAGTATTTCCTATCATTCATTATGGCTTTCATCTTGATTCTTGTACTTTGACCTGATTAAGGCCTGAAATCGTTGGCACTAATAAAATAAGCTCAACTTATTCGTGTTCTATACTGACTGCACCCCAACCATCTTCTCATAAATTTCCTATATGAGGTGCACCTTTGCTTCCACCTGAAGAAGAGGGGAAACCTGTTTTTTTTCCAAGTAACATTTTCTGATTATTGAAATACATCTCCAAATTTTTACTATAATAAAGTTTGTTTATTAAGGAGCGTGTTTTTCATTATTCTTTAAAAGCCGGACTTAACATACACACATCTTTTTTTTTTTTGAGAAATCAACATTTTTTCTTTTTGATTCTTGTTAATAAATATTGAAATGATAACAAACTAATCAAGTACAAAAAGAAGATACATCGAAATAACAATCACCATTTAATAATTTCATTGGGTAATCTCAGTAGTAAATTAACTTGACACAATCTTTTACAGTACTTCGAAGAATTAAAAAACAATTATTGAAAGTAATTATACCAGTCTATCTATTTCATTTGACCATAACGACTTTATAACATAACCTAAATAAAAATAATTATCAATTCTTACCAAGCTTGAGAGCTGCAGCGAGGCCCCTAATTACGGCAATCGGATGCTTCAGGCAAAATTCTTGGAGTTGAGGGCTGAAAGCATCCTTCTTCCCTTCAAGGTAAACACTAGGCGTTGGAGGTAACAACTGTTCTCTAGTCAATCTTACGGGAGGAGGATCCGGAGGAGAGGGTGGTTCCTGCCGGTCGCTAACGACGTTACAGTTAGGTACTCCCATTTCGCCCCGACCCCTGCAACAGTCGAGGTTAGCAAAGGAAATGGTAAAGTAGTTTGGAAAGTTAAGAGAGTTTATCAAAAAATAAGCAATAATACATTGAATACATTAAAAGATTATTAGTTGACAGTATATAATTGAAGGAAGATAGTCTGGGAGGCAGTCTAAACGTAGATGCCTAAAAAATATAGTGTACTTCTTAACTCCTTTTCAAACATTCAATAATTTTTAAAAAAATTATTCAAGAGTAAATTGATTTCATGATACAAGGGAACTCTCGAAATGAAAAAGAAGTGGTGAAAGAAGAAAAGGTCACAGACCAATCATAAAACATTTATTAATAATACAAATGATAATGTAAACCATAATTTCACGAATGAAATTATAAATAAATAAAACATTATTTAATAATTAAAATTAGGAAAATAAAAATTTATTCTATTTTTGCAAAATAAAAAAAAAATACCATTAATAATAAAATTTTATTATGTCAATTATTTCAATTCCAGAAGTTTCACTTCTGTCAGCCAGTCTCAAAACTGCCACAATTGTTTTTTTTTATATTCCCAGTACCCTTTTTTTAACCACCATATTTCTTCAATAACATTATTAAATGCTTAATATTTTAAAAATATGTTTCCCGAAAACTGAATTTAAAAAACTTTTTTTTAATAAATCAGTAAAATTTTGAAGAATGGATTGCTGTAGATCCCCTGTTTCCAAAACATGAATCATGTTAAGCTCATTTCATTTATGCCAATAACATCCAATAAAGAGAACAAAACACTTACTTGCATGCTTCAATGATAGTTTTGGCATCCATATCGATGTTAAACTCCACTTCAGGTTGGATATCAAGAAGAGAACCAATATGAACTTTTTCATCTTCATTGGGTTCCGTCTTCAGTCTAACCTCAGATCCTTCAGATTTTATACTGTTCACTGAAACAAGCAGATCATATTGTGAATAAAATGCAATCTGGGGAAAGATGATTTTGAAGCATAATTTATTTTTAAAATACTTTTCATCAAAACTATAAGACTTGAAAAATATTAAGTTTTGAGTAAGATAAGTTAAAGAAAGTGCATATCTGGGGGCAAGTGAATAAATAGTGATTTTTCTAATTTGTTTTGTTGGTAGAGCTATCTAAGGTACAACTGAATAAAGTAAGTAGGATGGAATTTACTTAAAATTGCCATGGATTGTAGCTCTCTAAAAAACAAAAAAATTGAGAAAAATACACATTTATGCATGTACATACCATACATAAGATTACAAAAAATGTAGAACACAAATCATTGAGGATCTGATAGGAGAGCATGTTGGGGTGACGGTCTCAGAGCGCCTGGTTCAGAACATTGTGGGTTCCACTTTATAGAAACAAGGAACATAATAATAACTAATAAATATGTAAAAAGGACTGATCATCAAAATAAGACTAACTCTGAATTTATTACGTTATTTCATTAATGAATATCTAAGGAAACTAAACAGAATTTTAGAATCAACAGAACTTCACAGACTCTTTTGTATTTGTTTTCTTTTTGAACATTTTATGATTAGTTTCCAAATTTAATTTACTTATGATACAAAGTAACCAGTTTGGTATGTACTATTTTTGAAAGATATTTAAACGACAAATTAAAAACAATAAATGTTGAAGATCTAAAAAGAACGAAAGAAATAGCGAGGAAGAGAAAAAAATTTAGAGAGACACCGGTTCAATTGAACACGCATGTTCAATAAGAATTCCAGGTTTTTGACCAGATCTTAGTGCACTAGTGGGAAGTGAAATCTCTGGAGTCACAGGTTTAAGGGATTTCTGAACTGATTGATAAGTTACCACCATTATAAAAAACCAAAAAATACATTAAGACCTTAAGAGGTTATACTTCCAAAACACTTGTCTATTTCAACAGAATGGAAAATCACCAAATTTTAAGTATTTTAAAAAAGTGAATAAAGGAGTTTATCAACTGACCGATTCAATTACCAACTACTGAAGGAAAATTCATACAAAATATTTAATTTAACAGTCTTAAATAGATCCTTGGCTGCACAAAGATTGTATATTTATAAGCAAATATTTGTTGATCAATAATCACCTAGTAAGATTGCTAAGAACTAACCAATGAACCAATAAGTTTCATTATTAGATATTAGCCCTTACAGTGCTCATTAATGACACGCCATTGACTACAGCATTAGCAAAAAGTGCCAGCAACTATATATCATCGCATAGCAATTGCATCAAATTATTTGCTTTGCAAGATAATACTTAAAACTATTATTATTTCAGAAAATAAAAAACACTAAAAATGTGATTGGGAGTCTTGAGGTGATGACTAAACAAAAAAAAAATGAGAATTAAAAATCAGTGGATTATAACGAAGATTCAAGGATTATTTTGGAGTGACCTATGCCATAGGGGCCAAATCTAAAAAAAATGGACCAGATTGTTTCAGAGAAAACCCACTAACATTAGACAAACAGATATTTTTAAAAATGATTTTGGATCCTAAGTAACTTGAAACGTAAACCCTTAATATATTTTTTTTTCTTTTTTTTTATCATTGAACCAATCAAATTGGTTCGTTATTCTTCACATTTGTATTATACTTGGTTGGTACTTCAGGGATCATAAAAACAGATCAAAACTTACAACAAGAACATTGTAAATCAAATTAGTAGTACCTGAACTAGGCCTTGGACTGTTTGAATCTTGGCTTTTCACTACCACTGATGTCGTAACTCCTGAACTGGTAGGAGTACTCGTAGGTGATTTTCCATTGGCAAAGGCTTGTTCCACTAGAAAAAAAAAAATAAAACACATAAACAAACAGGCAGTATTAATGAAAAAAACTAAAATAAAGGTTATAGACACTTTTTTATGGCTAATTATTAAACAAAAATTTTTAATTTTATTTTGATAAAAATGTTCTCTGTAAGTATCTAATTAAATTATCATATAATCAATAAAATATTTTGGGCATTTAAAATAATCAAATAGATACATAAATAACTAAAATAAAAAAACTGGTGATAAACACAACTTTCACTAACCATCCTACTTAGAGTTGAAATCAACACTCATTTCAAATCCCACAATTTCTTTTTTTTTTCATACCCTCCTGTAAAGATTTTAGTGGGTATTTGGTACGTACATTTAGGAAGTATGCTATATGTATAGCTGGGTGTGAAGGATATCTTATAAGGATGGCATTATAAGGTTAGGTGAGGGGTCCAATGAAGGTTGTAACTTGGTTGGCTTAAGCTAGTGGATTATTGGAACGGGGAGGCCACAATTTCTTTATTATTCATGATAGCATTAATTTCCCTAACTACATTTATATTTATTGGGTAGGTAAAAAACTACTATTACTGTGTTTTTGAGCTTCAATAGCTGTTATAAAAATACTCAAAAGTCATGACTATCATCAAAACAACCATGGAAAAATGAAAACCTTTTTCTCCTTCAGTTAATCATATAATTTTTTCAAAACTTATATTCATCCATTTTTTTATTATTACTAATAATAAGAGATCATTACTTATTTCAAATAATCAAAATTAAAGATCCTTTAGAACAAACTTTTTTGGAAATTGGTATTTAATCACTTTCAATTTATTTCAATGATGAAGATAATATCTAGCTGATATTAAAGATAACTTGATTGGTGTGTATGATTGTACAAAGATGACAGGTTTAATCAAAATCCCTAGAATTTGTTTCTTTAGAGTTATTTTGGAGAAAATGGTAAAAAACTGTAAAATCAATTAATTACATTAAGTAGCACTTTCGGTAAGTCGATTGTAGCAAAAAAGTTAATGTCACATTCCAAGCATGAACCAATCTTAAATACTCAATTTCAGTTTTGTAAACGTTTCTGAGCTAAAATAATAAATATTATAATCAATCATACTCAAAATTATTTTAAGAACTTACAAACTGAAGGGTCTTTTGTGTCAAGTTCTTCACTAGGCGCAGGAGAACTAAAGTGTTTAAGTAAATCTTCAGCTAGCGACGTTGCGATGTCTTTCTGTGACAATAGAGCCTGTAGCTCTTGGTCACTGACCCCAACGACATCAGTACTGCTCGCACAAGAACTCGTGGTCTACGGATAGAATTGATTTTTATTACAAGGAATGGAAATATTAAATAACAAATATGAATTATAACAATTTACAGTTAATTGATATATTAAAATATGATATTGCAAAACAAATTCAGAAAACTGTTTTATGGAAAGTACAATAAAAAAATAAACAAATACATTCCACTAAACTGAACATAGATTCTGAATCAGAGGTAGCCAAAGTGATTTATATTGAAATATTAAGATTATTCATCAAATTTTAATATTTTATTTACCGCTAAAGCTACACAGATATATCTGGAGACAAATGTATAGTAAACTACAGCTTTGATATGGTGTACAAAGCTTGGCATAAATTGTAAATATTATGTTCATTGAAGGATTTAATTGCTTAGAATAATTAAAAATATAATTGATCAGGTGAAAAGATAAAAATAAGCAAACCTGGTTGAACAGAGGTTGTTGCTGGTTGAAGGGGAACTGAGACTGTTGGAATTGGCTGTTCTGCCTGAATGTTCCTCCTGGTTGTGGTGATTGAGAACTACCACTGAAGCTACCAGTGTCCGACTGCGGAGAGACTCCACCCTAAAGAATAAAGGAGTTGGTCTTAATATGTTTTGTTTAATATCAGGTACTTGTAAATAAACCTTTAATAATTACATAAGTCTTGTCGTAATACCATAGATTCGCTCATTTAAAATACAAAAAAACAGCTTAACTGAGAGTAAAGCAAAGGATCTGTAATGCGAACATCTTAGGATAAAGGACCCAATGGTTGAGTAAGTTGGGGAGAGGGTCCTAGAGTACCAGATTTATAATGCTATGGGTTTGATTCCCTGAGTCAATCAATATTTAATTGATAGCAGCTTTAAGAAATGAATCTTGATATTTCCATACTGGTGCTGTAAAGGACATCAATGGAAGTCTTGAGCCAAAAAAACACAGGACTAAAGCCTATGTCCGGGTAAGATAAATAAAAGTGCACCAGAGCAATAAATGCCAGCATTAAACTTTTCTGAAAAAATTCTAAAGAAATTTGAAGATGTCAATTTGACTCTGGGAAAAAGGTACTATTGCTTTGGTTTATTCTGTTTTGCACATTGCAGAGGTAAAGTCATTTTTATTGAATTTTTTTACGAGTAAATATCACTTGAATGCAGTGTTCTAAATTTCGGAGGCCCAAAAATTCCTGTTGATAGTCCATAAGGTCCATAGCTTAAGGAAAGGTGGATACATTTTCATAACATAAAGTGCTTATGGAAAAAAAAATAGTGAAAAAAATTATTGTTTTAAGATACATTGGTTTATTATGGAATATAAGGGACACAAGAGATCTGAAACTTGGGTTATAGGACTTTCTTTTGAGTGTACATATGGGTAAGTCAACAGCAGTTTATCACTAGGCATTAGGTTTGTTCCAAGACGAGTTAAAACTATTATCAAACTATGGACACACACATAGTACAGTTTTCTAGTTCTGCATGTGCATGTAAATAGAAAACTGTACTTTCACTTACATTACAACACTGTGAAGTTCACTCATATCAAAACAAGCCTATAGGCCAATCATCACGAGATGTTGGACCATTAATCGATTAACAGAAAATTCAATATAAAGGTTGGATGCTTTTTTAAGTTGAAGATATATTAAAATAAAAGAAAATGGTTATAAAATATATAGAACTTTCAGTAAGTAAATATAATTCAACAAAATTGAAAAAAAAAAATATATATATATGCTTAATAAAATCAAACCTTAAATTTAATTTGGGATATTCATAATAATAATAGTAAAATACAAAAATTAGCAATATCAGACAACAAGTTAGTTTGGTTTGGTAAAATGTATGTGCAACTGTAAAGGTTTGTACAAGTAAATACTTACTGATGGATAGGATTTTATAACTGATGTGTGATAGTTTCCAGAATACTGAGGTGTTGTAGCACCTGGAGTTACTACCCTTTGTTGTTGCTGTTGTTGTTGCTGCTGCTGCTGCTGCTGCTGCTGCTGTTGTTGTTGCTGCTGTTGCTGTTGTTGTAGTCGCAGTTGTTGTTGGTGTTGTTGCATCAATCTGTATTGATGAAGCAACTGCTGCAGCATTTGCTAAAAAGATAAATTTATATTCAGTAATGAAACTTAAAACAAACTGTAATGGAAGAAAAATATTTAAAAAGCACAGTCTATTAAATATATTTTTAATTTAGGAATGATTTCCCACAATCTGGTATTATTCAAGTTGCATGTTTCAGAACATTCATACAGAAATAACGTTAAAGTATTTCTAGACTTAAGGAACTAAATTATAACAGTAAAATAAATCAACCTAAAATAATACAGTAATATTAAATAATGAATTTAAGTTAATTAAATAATGTAATAATGATTTAATAAGAACAAAACTTTCAAAATACAATACTAAATAAATAACATTACAGTAGAATCTTGATGAACCAAGTTAATGTGGACCCCGACTACCTTGACAAATCAACTTCTCTGATAATATAGTTAGGGGATCAGGAAAACAGAAAGAGGCCATAAAATCAAATTGTGAAAACAGAGATACCATTATATTGTAGAATTAAGTACAATATGATCACAATACTTAAAAATAATGTAGAATACATGTGTACATACTATCCTTGATCACCTCATTCTATGTTCATTTATCTATTCATAAATACAAGATCTCAATTGGCCAATTCTCCTCTGTTCTTTCCTTTAAACATCTATCCCTTCACCTATTTCATAATCGAACCACCAAATTGTTGTAAGCTATCTATTTAGCCATAACATTAATTACTACAAAAAAATTTAATTTAATTACCACACTTTTGTAAATAGATTCCAGTCCTAGTATAAAATTATTTTTTTAATAAATTCATTCATACTATTCAATCCCCAAAAATTAAATAAAATATTTTAAAGTCTTTAGCAGCGCTTGATTACACTGCCTCCCTTCTTAAGCACCATACTGCACAGTCGCTGCATCATAAGGATATTGGCTGTTAATCAATCATCTTTTAATATATAGAGCCAGTATCTTTTGTCGGATGTATAGTCATGTTATAATTAAAGTAGGTCTGTTAATGATGAAATAACAATTATTTGGAATTAGCAGTATATTCATAATTTCAATTTTACCTTAATTTAGGCTCGAATAATTGAAGCTCAGTTAATCGAAACCATTAGACCATTATATGTTGAAAATGGAAAATATATACAGCTATTTCCAAATAGATGGGAAAATAAATGTATAAGTACTTACATTTTGCTGAGATGTTAGAGTCGGCTGGCTTTGCTGTAGGAACTGCAGCATCTGAAGCTGTTGCTGGTTAAGGTAAAATGGAGGATTGGGTGTGGTGGGAGTCGCCACCCTAGTTCCACCATTCGTAGTACTTCTAGGTGTCTCCTCAGTCTAAGATTTAAAGTAATTAATAATCTTGGGGTAACAGAAGTAAAAAAATAATAAATACTTTAATAATAATAATAATAAAAAGATTCAGACAGAACGATCATTAACATTAACATCATCTGATGGATATTCACTGCTATTTACAAAGTAGATAAAGAAAATTATTTTGGTATAGCTATGGACCAGTTGGCAAATGTTAAACACAGTATTTTAATTTCTACAAGATATCAGAAAATGATAAATATGCTAGAGAATCACTTTTACATCTGATTTTTTACCTGGTAGGCTTTATTAATATTAATTGTGATAACAAATAAGTTAATGGTTAAACATTTGAAGAGAATGAAATAAAACAATAAATGATTATGAATCAACTAGGGCATAATAGACTGGGATAGAAAAAACAAATTTAAACTTGGATATATCAAATTTAAGAGTCCCCTAGAAAATGGCCTGGGGGCTGAATTGTTGGAGAACAATAAAGATAGTGAAAGAAATGGATCGAAAAAAAAATTGTGTTTTAAGATAATAATAATTCTTTACTTTAAATCTCTTGTTGGCTGGAGCGGCTTGATTGCCCTGAGCTGGGTAAGGAGGTGGAGGTCCCTGAGGCGAGACCTGGTGGTGACCATTTGATCCATTTACGCCACCGCTCTATAAATTAAAACATAAATTCATAAATAAATTGCCTTCCTACAAAAATGAATATACATATTTTCCCCAATAGCCTAATTTGTTCATAAATGCAGAAAATAAAATAGGAATTGAAAAATATTAATACTAGTTAATTAATTAAAAGGAAACAATATCATACAAATATTATAAAGAATCTTTGAATGCCCAATGAATGTGGATTTTCTTTTATTTTTACCACTTAGGTATAGATTTCCAAACGGTTTATATTCTTATTATTTGTAGATGGCAGACTATAAGTGAATTACAAGAAGACGGTTGAGGTTGCAGTCAAGAAAAATAATTTTAACTATCTATTAATAACCAATGTCGCAGATCTTCATCATCTTATATATATTCCTTCTGTACCTGTAAGCTACCTTCATACTTCAAATCTTTAATTTTTTATTCATTTTACATTAATAATATGTTCTCCACCTCGACATTTCAGACCATCAATCCATCTTCAGGTATTTTCTCTTTTACCATTACAGACACTTTTTTCTTTTGTTCTTGATATTTTTTCCTTTAATAATTTATTCTTTACATCTATATCTTTAAACTAATTGGTTAGCGATTACTTTTTAAAAATCTTTTACACTATTTATATTCAAAATTTTGTTATCTCAAATTCTTCTAAAATCGCAGATATTCACTGTTGCACTGTCCTTTTTAAATAATAATACAAAATACTAAACAAAAAAATACAAGAACGAAGATGGACGGATGGTCCATAAACGTCATGACGAAGAACATATTACTAAAGTAAAGTTAGTAAAAAATAAAAGTTTTAAGTATGAAGGTAACTTACAACCCCAGAAGGAAAAAAATTAGAAAACTTCATAAATTGGTGCCTTAGAAAAAAAAAAAAATCCTTGATAAATGTAGTATCTCATATTTTTGAGGGAAGGTGGTTAAAATACAATCTGTACACCTCCACCAATCATAACAGATACAGCCTTTAAAACAGGCTGACAGGCTAAAAGCCTGCAACATAGGTTGAAATAGCTATTAATGAATATTTAAAACAATTTTATAATTATTTTCCCTGACTAGAACCTTCCACTTCATATTTTTCTTTTTATTTGATAAATGACTGAGATATGAGCTAACAAAATCTCATTTTGAAACCATAACAATCGTTGTTTTGAAACCAATGGTAATGCCCAGTTTCGAGAATCATCTTAGATGTTGTTATCAATTCTATACCGTGAGTAAGAGTGTGTTACATAATTTACCTGTGTTTTTTGATATTGTTGCTGACCGATTCTTTGGTTACTCCCTTGAGTTTGTTGCTGTTGCTGTTGTCTCGAAGACATTTCTGCAGAAATTGGCAAGTTCCATGCTTCCTCTATAGACGGCAGTTGCCTACGTCTAAAAACAAAAAAATGAATAAAAAACATTATACTTGCACAAACATCATAGATAATAATTACCAAATGGCTTAAAAGAATAACTACTAATGATTTTAATCGGTTAGTGAACTAACTTGCTAGTTATGCTAGGCATTGGTGCGTTTCCTAAATGAGTCTGAAGAAACTGTATCCTTTGAGCAAGATTTGGGTTCATATGCATAGAAACCCTTGGTGTGATCTGTGTCACACTGTTCCTTTCTCCTTCGTTATTATTATTGTTATTTTCTCCAACTCTGGTTGCGTTTACATAGCACGCATATGCATCCTTAGGCTGATTGCAGCTTTCATACAGTATACCTATGATATATGATAGTAATAAAATAAAATAAAAAAACAATAAAAAAAATAAAAGAAACAATCTTATCCCGAAAACATAATTACAAGAAATCTTAAATATCTTATTTTTATATAAATATCAATGTTTTAATTTATGATGTATAAATTTTTAATAATTTATAAATAAATAACAGAAATCAATGACAATTAATGTTACCTAAATTTGTCCAAGCTGCACTATGGCTTTTATCTAACTGAACTGCACATATATACGCTTGGAGAGCATCCATAGGCTGATTCTGCTGCTGGTAGAGTACTCTAAAAAAAAAAGAATAAATAAAACAATAATTCAAATTGTCAATAAAATATTTTAAGCTGAACTTGACTAAATGAATAACAAGAATTTCTAAAAGAAACATTTGGTTCTGTGTGGGCATGAAAATTGATTTTCATTTAAGCTGTCAATGATAATTCTTTATCAATTTTTTTTAACTTCATAAGTGCATCAGTAATTTGTGCATCAGAAATTCTGCAAGTGAATATGAACCAATTAAGATAGAAACTCACTATGGTAAATTAAAAGTTGCAAGAATGGGGTTTTTAAAATTAATTAACTTTACAGAAATAAGGAAAATAATAATTACTAATAAGTATTTAAAAAACATAAAAATATATACAAAAATTTACTACCTCAACTCTTAACCTATTACGAAGTTAATGAAGAGGATATAAGTCATTATGGTATTTTAATTTGGATGACTTTACGGGTTTCTTGAATTAATCAACTTTATGGAAATAAGGAAGATAATAATTACCAATAAAAATGAGAAGAAAAAAAAATTAAAATGTGACTAGCTTTGAATCTATTATGTTGTTCATTAATGCATACCTAAGGAAATTGAATAGAATTTTAAAATTAATTGAATTTGTGAATTTACTGCTCATAATTTGTTTTTGGAATACAGTATTATAAGTTTATGTGACTTTTATTTTATAGGATTTGGTTTTACGATATTCTAAAGTATCTAGTATGGATTTTAAGCATTGTGAACAATATTGATCAGAAATAATATGTTTGCTTAACTAATCGTTAAAGATTTTTAAAACCTAAAAACAACAAAAAATAGCAGACTAAATGGAGGTGATGGGAAAAAAAAGTTGAGAACTCTATAAGACATTTCTTAAACAACAACTCAATTCAACATTTTCAACCGGAAGAATTGAAGACTGGACTTCCATGCCCCACTCGGAAGAAAAATCTCTAGATTCAATTATATGGAGAGAGTTAATAATTTTTTGTAAAATTATGTTATTTTATTCTTAGAAATGACTAAATGAAATCCAAAAAATTAAAGAAAAATCATTTTTAAAGTTACCCTATAGAGCACCAAGTATCAGCATTTCCCTCCGACTTCTCTACTGAATTTCGGTACGCTATGAAAGCATCATGGACTTTCCCAACACTAGCGTAACACCTTCCTAGCAGATAGAGTGATTGTCCTGATTTAGGATCGGCCTCTATTGACTTTTGAAGACAAACAATAGCTTGAGATTCTCTATTTTTTTTGTCACCTAAAGAATCAACACAATGATACATCCATCCTGGAAAAAAAAAGTAAATAAATCCAAAAACTTTTAAAACAATTGAATAACATTAAAAAAAAAAAAAAGTATTACCTAACTGCCTACAAATGTCAGCTTTTAAGTTAATGGGCAATTCTTTTTCTTTTAACAATAATTCATAATTATCCTTGGCAGACTTGTATTTTCCTTGGACTTCATACAGGTGGGCAATATGGAATTTAACTGAAAAATAGAAAATGATTCGTCTAATAACAAAATAATAATGATTCATTAGGTTAATAACACCAGGTTAATTAAACTATTAACGATAACTGTAATAAAATAAATCAAATGTTATCCTTATTAAGTCTCAACATTCTTTATTATACCAATAGTCCAACGTTTTGGCCAATTCGGCCATCCTCAAGGACAAGCTTAAATATAAATTCACACCTCACATCAAAATTTAAAAAAATTGTATGTTGCTTCGAGTGTGTGTTTGTTTATCTAATAGTGGATAGTGTAGTTTTAATCTAAAATTAAAGTTTTAAAAATTAATGAAGGTTTAAAAAAAAAAAATAGGGTGATTTTGACTTGAATTTGATAACCCAGGTAAAATAGCCAGTAAAACATTTTTTAAATTTTGATGTGAGGTATGAATTTATATTTAATATTGTCCTTGAGGATGGTCAAATTGGTCGCAACTTTGGACTATTGATGTAATAAAGAATGTTGAGACTTAATAAGGATACCATTTGATTTATTTAATAGATAAATACCAGTTTCAAGAATATGAATAAATTACATAAGATAACTGTAATAACATTTTTTTTTATTAAGTTAATATAATTTAATATTCCATTTATACACAAAAGTACGTGATCCTCCTAGCTTTATAGAAAAAATTACTTCATAATAATAAAACAAAACAAAATATTTATTTAAGAATGAGTAAATCTAGAAAAAGAAAGTCATCGCTCTAACTGACACAACACACACTGCTCAAGCACTGCACCCCCAGAAGCTGAGCCGAAAGGTGAAGAGGTAAGGAGCGGTTTGAAGTGGGTATCTCCTATTAGCTTCTGTTGAGTACATATTTTTCATGCTCCAATTTATAAGTATAGATTAATTAACTTTATGTCCCAGTTCCTACCATCGTGTTAAGTTGTGTTCTGGTAATACAATGCCATTCAATAGTTTAATTTAATTTATTTTATTGAGTAAATAAGCAAGACACCGCAATATTTCATTGTTTTTATAAGATTTGTAACATAAAACATGCCTATTCTTCGATACAGCAAAGTAAATAAAATACCATCAAAGATTCGTTACCTTATTTTTTTATGTAATATTATCAAATACTGAAACGATAGCACTATAGGCCATTCTATAAAAATTTGCATTTACTAGCTTGTCACTAGAGTTATAGTAAAATAAAAACAAAAGAAAATAGATTCCATAATTTAAAACAGTTACTGTAACTAAAAATAACAATAGAGAATTGAACACTTTCACCATTATAATTTTATTTTAACAGTATGTAAAGTGTTAGTAACCCCACTCCTAATGTCCAGGAGAAGTCATTGATGTAATTGATTTTATGCTAAATTGTTGGAATTTAATCTCAATACAATTTTAAACCATTCTTTTCTTTCAGAAGTTTATAATACATTTGAAAATTATCCGACAGCCATCAATCAATTTAAGTAGATAATTAATTTCATAATAACTATAATTATTGTAGTAACATCATTGTACAATTGCAGAATTAAATTGGAAATACTTACTTTCAATTTTTGAAAAAGTACAAGGGCTAGCATCAATTAATGCTAATTGAAGATGTTTCAAAGACGATTCCCAATCGTTGTTGACTTTGAACATCAACCCGAGACGGAGGTGAACCTCATTGGCCCGGGAAAATCCAGGTTCCACGTAAAGAACCTGCTGGAAAGCCTTCACTGCCCTAAAAACAGAAAATAAATTGTTATAAATATAAAATTTTCTTAAGAATTTTGTATTAATATTAAAAATTATATTAAATAATTTATTATTACAAGACAAAGGCATTACATTACTTTCCGAACTACTTAATTTAAATTAAATGTATACATGTGTGTGTGTATATATATAAATTAAGTAATATTAGTACAGTTAAGAAAAAATATATCTATGCATATATTTATTATACGTCAAATTGAATCAAAGTTGGCATAGTTTATAGATTAAAAATATTGAAATAAATAAAGGGATTTAAAGTTGTTTTATTTTTTCTTTATTGGTACAATTTTTCAATGAAAGGGCTATGGAACCAGCCAATGGGAATCAATAGGTATTATTTAACTACTAAAGTGATGAAATAAGTCCTGATTTCAAAATAAGAAACTTACGTCAAGTTATTGCATCAGTTCATCAACAATTAATTTTATGAGGCTCAACTTAATTATTTATGGCCATTTTCGCCGACGAACATCACGAATTGTTAAAAATAGTTCGATCAGAAAGAATATATAAGGAAACTATTGCAAAATTAAATTACTATTCATCCTCTATACGTATTCAATTATCTGAAGATGACAAATGACCTATTAAGAAGAAAGGGAATTAAAAACTATCCAAACAGTTTTCAAAAATGAAAAAACCAAATCCATGAAAACGTTTTCATCGTTTATCGTTTTCGGAGATAAAATTAAGTTCTAAAACAATATTATTATTTAACAGGCAATGCCAATAAAAATATAAGAATAAAATTAAATACGAAATGTATTTTATATATCATAAAAGATGAATATTAACACATAAATTTGGCGATAAACAAAACAATTCAATGTTTCTTCTAACAGCTGTAAGGTCACGACCTTGGCTAAATTAAACCCGGCCATTGCCCTACTGCTTTAAATAGGTCGTTCAATTTAAAATATCAATTCACTCTTATTATACATTACACATAATAATCAATAGCGTTAATAATATATTACTAACGTGCATTTTATTTTTTATTAAATATACTGTAACTTAAATTTTAAAGAAAAAACATTCAGAAAATTTTCTTCGTTGAGATATAAAGAAAGTAAATATGTTTTTTAATAAAAGCAAAAAAAAGTAAAATAATTATACAGGGTGTAAAAAATATGAATTCTTATGAAATAATAATAATAATAATAAAAAAGTCTGTTTTATTTAATTAATTTGCGATCTTTTCAGCATAAATATGGTTATAGTTTAAAATATAATTCAAATCAAAATAAAAAAAAAAAATCGTATTAAGACGAACTATATTATTAAGAAATTTAACCATCTTTCAAATAGACAAATTTCTCCAATCATTAATATATTTTATGTTATTTTATATAGTTACAGTTATTTGTAGTATTTAATCTTTGGTTTTATCATTTATTAACCAAGTTGAACTATTAGCGAAGTTAAGTTCACTATCAGAGTTTAGATAAGCATTGCCATACTTCTACACTGTGGTGATATTACTTGCACATTAGGTAACCGTCAGGTGGAATAGGATTTAAGTGGATTTGAAATGAAGCGCATGCTCTGGAATGTTTGACACGCACCATGTCGTATCCTAATGATGTAAAACCATCATAATCATGAGAGATAGTTGACCGTGGATGACTTATACGAGGAGAAGATGGTTGGGGGGTATGGTCAAATTAAAACACAAATAAGTTGAAGTAACTTATTTAATCGTGCCAACGTTTCGGCCAGAATTCCTGCCCTTCATCAGGGCTGTTAGCTTGAAATCCTACCGCCAAGTCATCTGTAGTAAGTACTTGGCGGTAGGATTTCAAGCAAACAGCCCTGATGAAGGCTAAAAATTCTGGCCGAAACGATGGCACGATTAAATAAGTTACTTCGACTTATTTGTGTTTTAATTTGACCGCAACCCCCAACCATCTTCTCCTCGTATAAAATCATCATAAGTGGAATTCACTAATAACGTTTAATCCAGTTGTATATCATTAGAAATAATATCTTATATACTATCCATTATACCATTAATATTTAACCACAAGGAATAATCTCCAATATTATCTAACACAACTCATCTAGAAGCATAACTTATATTCATTAAAACCACTAAAATTTACATACTGGACTATATCAGGGAATTACAAAATAGAGATGACGCAGTTTGTGCCATATCCAGGGAAAGTAAGTTAAGTCCTGGTATGCAGTCCGGTGGGTTAGGGGGCACGTGGGTGTTGCTTTTGAAACATCGTATTCAGCTACGCGTTAAAAAAACAATAAATAATTACATTGTTATTCGCGTAATTAAATTTGAAATTAAAATAATTATAAACGTTTATAAAAAAAAAGTATAAATAATGCTGTAAAATACTCCATTTTTAAATCGAAAAATCATTTAGCAAGAAATACTATACAAACGTAAAAGATTCGATTCTCAAAATCGAATATTATAGAAAGATATAAAATATTCTATTCTATTATTACGGTTACATATTTCATTTGTCATGTATTTCATTCTGTATTTACTACAGTTGGCACGATTAAATAAGTTACTTCAACTTATTTGTGTTTTAATTTGACCGCACTCCCAACCATCTTCTCCTCGTATTCTTAAAATCATTTTAAAAAATAGTGCATACAATGAAAACGCCGTCATTAGATTCGATTAAAATGATACTGGTTTACTTTGACATTGGGGGACGAAAGGGAATACCACATGCGAGAACACACATACCAGGAAAAACCATTCTTGCGTCATGTATAACGTAATAGATGTTGCAATGTCTATTTACTTGTAAATATTTAACTATCCGAGGAATCATCTCTAATGAATTTTTTATTACTACGGTGAATTTTTTTTTCCTTACTCAAAATTAATATAAATTTCAATATCAGCTCTCACTTAAGGGGAGTGGTAAAATACATCCTCAATAGTAAATTACATTAAGAAAACCAGCGAAACAGAAGCCTGAGTATGCAACAACACTTTTAATTCAAAAAATTAATTATTATGTGTTGAATTATAAATATTTTGAGTCCAACCAATATTATAAAATTTGAGATCTAATAATAAATAAATTTCAAATAAAATTTCGATTCGGTCAGTGTTAATGAAAACGTAATTATACAAATTGATGCAGGGATGTTGATGTAGATTTGATATATTCTAGACACGATATATATTCTTGAGGTTATTGAGATTCAGTCAATTATAAACAACTACAGCGACGTTTCGAAACTTTATCATTCGCATATTCATGGCCTACAGTGAAAATAAATATATAATAGAAAATTGTAAATTTACCGTAGGTAATAAATATTAAAAAGAGGAAATCAAAAAGTACATAACTATTCATATACATTTT
>NW_027112095.1:383533-385442 GCF_000696795.3 Halyomorpha halys | reverse complement strand
TAAATATTAAAATATACAGAACACAAATTGAGATTAATCAAATAATATAATATTTAATTAAAGTTAGTAAATATTAGATTAATATTGATTCGTATTCTGTATATTTTAGAGTTTAATTATCAGTAAAGAAAATATTTAAAAAAAAAAATGTATTTCTCTGGTAAAAATACGAGAACAATAAAATCTGGGAATGTCGCGAAAAGTAGTTCTTTATTACTAAACAAAATTATAAATAAATAAATTCATGTTCACGTCAATAAGGATTTTATATATATATCAGTTTTCTATCAAAAGCCAATATACCCAGTTGCAGAAAATTATTATTTAAAAATTAATATAAAAGAAGAAATTAATAGAGAACTTTTTTATTGTTGAAAATATCGATCCGTAACATATTTGACAGGATAAAATTTTAAGAAGCGTTATAATATTGAAAAAATATTCAAAGTATTTTTAACATTCAATAAGTTGAGGAAGCAGCAAGGTTACACTTATAAATAAAAGGGTCAGGTAGGGATTAAACATCCCAGCCAACAAATAAATAAATAAAATTTGAAAAACAAAATAAATTGGTAATTAGAGACTTGAGACAACGAAAATGGTGGTAATACATTTTACTCAAAGAGTTATTATAATTTAAAAAACTATCACCTACTATACCACAGAATTTAAAAATAAGTATTTAATAGATACGAGGATTTTTCTACCAAAGGTTAATATAACTTACACTGTAACACCTATTTGACAAGGGAAGATTTAGATTTTGAAATAAACTGATTATTTTGTATCTGTAGAATTTTTATTTAAAAAAAAAAAAAAAAAAAAAAAAAAACTTGAAGAAATAAAATATTTCAATATCGTCGGGAAAACCTGTCAATGTCGTTAAGAAATTTTTAATTTTAATTTCCTTCCCCTCTTTTAACACTTACACTATCGCTATTATTTTTAAACCTTAACAAAAAAAATTCAAAACTCTTTTTCCTGATCAAAAAAATAAATAAAATTATATCAAACAATGAAAAGAAGCGTTATAATCATTAACTTTTAAACTTACCGGGCAAAGATCTCGCAAGTAACTGTCCCACTAAGAGAGAAAGAGAGAGAACATTCAAACCACTCGTAGCCCGACCGATGACTGACACTACGATCTACACTCTGGAGTACCTGACGTCATGGACATGAGTAACCTGAGAGAAATCATGAATGAGCGGGAGTAAGTTCCCCGAATCACTTGGTGACTCACCTGGGAACCATCCCATCTCTACTGCAACCATTCCCATATCTTTGCGATCGTCATATACCACAGAACTTACTACGCTCGGTTAAAAGAAGAATACAATTAATAAAGGATGCGATGATTCTAATAATTTCTTAAGGTCAATTCCTCGTGACTGAATATTTTATCAGATAAATTTATCAGGTGAGTTCATTGCTATCGTATGAAGACCCTCAAGAGGAGAGTTATATAACACTTCACAAACGTAATTACTTCATATTATGCGAATTTGGACGGGAGATAACGATACAGACAGTTCACTAACACGAATATAAAAAAACAAACAAAAAAAACATTTAATTCACAAAAACCGCTCTCCAAATACAAGTAACAAAAAAACCAGCTTACTATCAACCTACTACAAACCTGAAAACAATTGGGATCTATATTTCTATCAAGAGTAGAATAGCCAACTAGAAAGATTATCATTAAACTGTTTTTTCCTTAATCTATGGAAGATCAACAAGCCTTCTTACTTCAATTCTTTATTTTACTAATTCAACACAATAAAATAACCCTGTCGACGCTTCGGGAGGTCCTTCCATCTTCAGTAACCAATTCTTCAATACCTTCCATTGTTTGAACAAATCTTTTTTGTTCAACTTTCAATTAAAATATTGCCATTTATATATA
>NW_027112095.1:377681-383483 GCF_000696795.3 Halyomorpha halys | reverse complement strand
AATATTTTAATGTTTTTATTAGACTATAGACTATAGATTTATATAAAAATTTTAACTTTTTTATCATTAAAAATCCCATATGTAACCATAGCCTAAGGCAAGTTTTATATTTTTAATAAATTTAAAATAAAATGGTATTGAACGACTTCTATTTGAATGATGTACTACGTCCATTTGGTATTTTTTTTAACAATTAATATGAGATGTACTACCGATGCTCCGCATTTATGTGATCTTATCATAAGGAAAAATAAACTATCGTTATGAACGGATTTTATTCTTATCGAGTAACTTTCTTTAAATAGAAATAATACACAGGGGGAAAAAACCAAGCAGCATCTGGTTTTCCCCTTAGCACTGCACTAGAACGAAAATCGGAAAACCTACTTTCCGACGAAGTTGAAGCATCGTTTATAAATATCCAGGAAAATGTTTGAACAATTGCCAGTTTCTTATTAGAACTTAATGGGAATACCATAGCCACGTCTTTCATCCCTCCACAGTTGTTCTAACAGAAGGGTTTTTTCCTCAAACCCTTTAAATTTTTAAAATATCATCTAAGAAGATTATATGGAATTGCTCACATTGCCATATCATATCATAACTGCATCAATTAGCATTGCTTTTAGATGTATCAAATTGAATTTAGGGGAAAACCTTTTAAATGATAATCATATTTAATCAACAAGTATTTAGATTTCAATAGCACTTCATATTCTGCCAGTCATATATAAATTAATTCACTGCTAGATTATGTAATAGCTATAGAATTTTATTAAATATATTTTAATTAAGGTTTAAAACAGAACAAAATTACATAAATTGTATTAAGATCTGTATAAAAAAATTATATGATTTCAGTCCTCCCATTGTCTTAAGAAATAAATTTGATCTCCCCACGCAAGCAATAATTGTGGGCGTAGAAAGGTGTCTTCAGGAAAGTCCATGGCCTCCATAATCATTAATTTATTCATTAATTAATGTATTATTAATTATTAACTTTCAAAAAATTAAGAGACAATAAAGACAAATTTTGTATTTTGGAAGGAAAATGTCCATTGTTCGCAGATCTGAAGTTATAATCGTACACAGGTCATTTGGGTTTTAAACAGTAGCAAATTTTATCGACTTTAGAAACAACAAATCTACAAGGGTGTAGTTTTGGAGTTTTTGAATAACAAGTGGAGTAAACAATTTTTTCATCAAATCCGAATTATAGTTCTAGTTTCTACAAAATCAAACTTTATAAGCAAAAAGGGCGATCATTTCATATATACAATCAAAATTTAATGTTTATAAAATTAAGACAGAAATAATTTTTTTTTGGTTGATCTGTGTTATTAATAACATGATTAAAGTGTTAAGTAATCACTACGCTCACACGACTTTTCAAACCACTTAGGCTCTAGGGCAAATGCAAATATTTGGTCTGTTTCAAGGATCACTATTGACTATCATGTGCAGTAAGGTTTTTATATTTTAAAACCTGCGCAGGCTTTTGACAGTTTTTGACAATCGAAGGAAAAAAAAAAAACAATAAGCTGTATACTATTTATTGATGACAGGCCTATAAAAAATGTTTTAATTTTTTAAAAAGAACGAGAATTTTGAAATATGCGAAAAAGTAATAAAAAGTGAAGGGGTTTCCATGACAACATAAGCAAAATACTTTAATGAAATTCAATACGGCATATTTTTGCTAATTCAGGTCCAATTTAGATGATTTTAGTTTTGGTTTCCAAGGAATACAATTCTATTCTACAATCCACTGCATAAAATGTTTTGAGATATGTGCATATAAGGTTTTCTTCTGTATTTACATTTCATGAGGGATAAAATAAAGTTGCTCGAATCCTCCCCCCTTCCTAACAAGGGAGCGAACCCCTGACCTATATTTTAACAAGGACCGAAATAATGAAGAGCTGATTGTTGAATAGCAACTCAGTGACCCAGAGAGGGGGCTGAAGGACCTGCCAAAAGTTGGCAGGACTGACTGGAAGACCCGTCCGTTAGCCGTGGGAGCCGCCATTGTAGTATCCACCTGACGTCACATCCTTTTGTTCAAGGTGATATACTGCTTGTCTTATTCTCTCCCCTCTAGACTGTCTATTTAGCTCTCTTTAATCCATAAAACATTCACAAGATTTTATTTTATCAACGTACCAAATAATCTGGGGGGGAGTGATCTTGTGGAGGGCTCCAAATAAATTCGGAAAATTAATATTAGTTTAACAAAAATTCCTGATTCATTAAAAAAACATTCACTTCCACTGTAATTCATTCCCAAATTTGTATTCTTACATAAAAAAAAAATAAACTAAATTATTTATTCATGAACATTTTTTTTTTATTACGTATAGATGATTAATTAGATGTGAATCGGAGTCGGTCAAGAAAAAAAAAGTACGTTGGGCTGCAAGAAAAAAAGTGAGACTGCATGTCTTTATCAGGGCTAAAATATTTAAGTGACAAATAAATAAAACAAATGTAAAGCCGGAGGTATAAAAAGGAATCCATATAAATAATGTAACATGGAAGACGAATGAAAACTAGTAAGGAACTTTAAGATAAATAAGAAACAGATATATTAACTTACGTAGTAAACAGCAATGAACTGATCAAAAAATCTTTATTATCAAACAGATCTATTAATTATACAAAAAGATGCATCAACAGACATTGTAATTAATATTGAACTGTAAAATTAGCATTATTGAGGCAGTATTATAGAATGATAAGCAATGAAAGTGATAAAAAATAATGAACAAATTAAATGATCGAAATACCCTGTTGTGAAGGAAATTACTGCTAAAATGATGATAAATAGTAAAAGTAATTAGTAAATTATTATCACAGAGTAAATAAACATACAATGTAATAAATATGTAAAAATAAGTTATCCTCGAAAATACCTTTCTGACTTATTATTAAAATTAAATTCAACTATGTAGCACAATATAATTAATAAAAACACATTGGTATATACAACTTACAAGAAAACTATATGATAATTTCTAGGATTCAATCATATATGCGGCATACGAAATGAAATACATATTATATCATGACTAACAAGAATACCAATCAAAATAATGTAGGTATATACAGTAAGTGTTGCAGCAAAAAAACCAGTAGTCAGAAAAACATTTTGAGAAAATGAAACAAAAAAAACCATATCATAACCCCATAAGTACCATTACGTTCTAAATACTTTTAGGCATCAGGTATGTTATTTACCATAACTCTGGCTATAGACGGGTATTGAGTTTTCACGGAATTGATAAAATTCTAAATAAACGATGAAAACACATAGTTTTTAACTTCCCCGCAGGTTGAAGCGTTATGATAAAAAATTGCATCATCCATGTGAAGTGATAGCTCTGAAAAAAGAATTGTTGAATTGCCAATTGAAAACATATTCATGATCGGTAAGCGTACATATTGAATTTATCAATAGGCTAAAACAAATTTACATTAATCGCTTCGAAGAACTCTTATCTAAACAGCATTAAACAAACGCTCACGTCTCTTGATGCGTAAAATGTGCGATAACTGCAGAGAAAATCATTCGACCAGATAAAAAGGTACTTATGATCAAAACATGAAGAAATGAATTGAAGCTCTTCCGAATTCTCGTTGGATCCAATTGTGTTAGGAATTTGAGCTTCAACAAGACATCTCTTATGTGCTTTTAAATATCACCATGATGAAATCATATATGGGATAGATCATCTTACCATGATTTCATCATTTAGAGATGTTCATTTATAGAAACAGAAAATCACTAATGCTGTAGAACGATGAAATATCGAATTAAAATTTCAATGCGATAAATTAACAAATTTGTGGATGCAGTACATGTCGGAGTCCAAGCAAGCTCTCAGCTGTGAAATTTTGTGACTTTATTAAGAAGAATTTAATTAATATTTGTAAAACTACCTCAGGCCAGTTTTAAAAGTGAATCCTTGTGTATCAGTTACCAGTTACTTAGCATTATATTGAATTTAGCAATGACAGTGGCATTTCATCTTGTGCTTAGTGACAGACAAATATATCAAATATCTGTTAATGTGTATATTATACAGTTTATAGTTATATACCTCATTGGTTTCGTAATTAATAAAACCATTTATACAAACTGAACTTAGTATCCATAAATATATTGGATAGTCTACTCAGGTTCTGAACGTCTCACATGTCTATCTGTTGATAAATCTGAAACAATAGTTTCTACGCACAAATCTGTAGATAAAATTTATTATTTGTTACAAACTCCCTTTGGTTTGTTCTCAAAAACCAACACTAGAGCGGATTTTATGCAAGACTGTACCAGTCAATTCAAATCCCCCATACAAATCCTAGCGCATGTGGGAACTTGCGATCTAGTTGCAAAAATAGAACTGGCTGTTTAGAATACAAGTGCACACACTTGTAACAAAAAAAACGCAGCAATTTTATTATAGTATACATACAGCAAGTGTGTGCATTTGTATTAAAAAAAACATGTACTATTTTGGTCATTGGAAAACCACATGAGTAGAATCCCACAGTGGAGACCGAGCCTTCTGGAATCATCATAAAATAATAATTATTTTAGAATACTTTAATGAAATTCAATACGGCATATTTTTGCTAATTCAGGTCCAATTTAGATGATTTTAGTTTTGGTTTCCAAGGAATACAATTCATATATATATATATAAAAACAAAACAAAAACAAAAACACTAGCACTGTACAATATTTACAAGTAGGTGCAATGGAGAACTGAACTGACCAATACAAAAAATAGAAGGTACTAAAGAATTGGATCCAGAAGATGCATGTCATTTTATTGATATTAAATGAATAAAACAAATAATTGAAGTAGGAAGGCTAGTTAATTCCCGAGTTTGCCTTCGAGAAAATAAAGCACTAAATTATTATTACAAATCTGGTGCAGTGCGCACATCACGCAACCATATCTTAGATCACATAACCTTTTTGGTCTCTTATAGTAAGCTGCTTTATCAATTGTGTGTGTTGAATAGACTTTCTTGCAAATATATTGATTTAACGACTGAAATTTAAAAACTAGTTGGTCGATATTTCCTCAAATTGTAGATAACTCGTTTTAATTTTAGATTTTTTTTTTTTTAGTTTTTAAAAATATATTTATAGATCCCATTTATACATACAATAATTGGTAAAATAATACAAAAGGAAAGAAAAGATTCAACGTCTCCTGTAATCGGTCAAGGGAACCGGTTATAGCATACGGAGAGGTGAGGGTCAAGGTCATCCATCTTGTTTCGGCAGGATAGCCGTAATGTACCTAACTTATTACACCCTCATAATGTACGTCAATTACCTAATTCTTTGAATTATTGAAGACATGACGGGATCATATTTAAAAACAAAATATGAATATGAAAAAAAAATTAAGTTAGTGTTTATTTAATCATTTGGAAATAGAAAACTAAATTTTTAATGTCAGAACAAAATAGACAATTTAAGATTAATAAAAATTAAACAAGATATTATGAAAAAATTAATATTTAAAGCATTCTTCAAAACAAAAATATCTATTTTTCCTAAAATGCCACATAATTTCAAACCAATTTTATTTTCCTATTTTATTGCTTTTTATACCATTTGCAATTATCACGCATTTAAGATAGGTTTAAATCGTTGTGTTTGGGTCAACTATTTGTTATTTAAAACTTAAATATGCGTCTCACTGTCAAATTTATTTATGAGAACAATGAAGATGGGTGTATTTTATATCTTTTATTAAAACCTTCCTTTAACAAATTTAAAAACAA
>NW_027112095.1:353514-377631 GCF_000696795.3 Halyomorpha halys | reverse complement strand
GGGGTATGGTCAAATTAAAACACAAATAAGTTGAAGTAACTTATTTAATCGTGCCAACGTTTCGGCCAGAATTCCTGCCCTTCATCAGGGCTGTTGAAATCTAACCACCAAGTCCATTAAATATTTTAATGTTTTTATTAGACTATAGACTATAGATTTATATAAAAATTTTAACTTTTTTATCATTAAAAATCCCATATGTAACCATAGCCTAAGGCAAGTTTTATATTTTTAATAAATTTAAAATAAAATGGTATTGAACGACTTCTATTTGAATGATGTACTACGTCCATTTGGTATTTTTTTTAACAATTAATATGAGATGTACTACCGATGCTCCGCATTTATGTGATCTTATCATAAGGAAAAATAAACTATCGTTATGAACGGATTTTATTCTTATCGAGTAACTTTCTTTAAATAGAAATAATACACAGGGGGAAAAAACCAAGCAGCATCTGGTTTTCCCCTTAGCACTGCACTAGAACGAAAATCGGAAAACCTACTTTCCGACGAAGTTGAAGCATCGTTTATAAATATCCAGGAAAATGTTTGAACAATTGCCAGTTTCTTATTAGAACTTAATGGGAATACCATAGCCACGTCTTTCATCCCTCCACAGTTGTTCTAACAGAAGGGTTTTTTCCTCAAACCCTTTAAATTTTTAAAATATCATCTAAGAAGATTATATGGAATTGCTCACATTGCCATATCATATCATAACTGCATCAATTAGCATTGCTTTTAGATGTATCAAATTGAATTTAGGGGAAAACCTTTTAAATGATAATCATATTTAATCAACAAGTATTTAGATTTCAATAGCACTTCATATTCTGCCAGTCATATATAAATTAATTCACTGCTAGATTATGTAATAGCTATAGAATTTTATTAAATATATTTTAATTAAGGTTTAAAACAGAACAAAATTACATAAATTGTATTAAGATCTGTATAAAAAAATTATATGATTTCAGTCCTCCCATTGTCTTAAGAAATAAATTTGATCTCCCCACGCAAGCAATAATTGTGGGCGTAGAAAGGTGTCTTCAGGAAAGTCCATGGCCTCCATAATCATTAATTTATTCATTAATTAATGTATTATTAATTATTAACTTTCAAAAAATTAAGAGACAATAAAGACAAATTTTGTATTTTGGAAGGAAAATGTCCATTGTTCGCAGATCTGAAGTTATAATCGTACACAGGTCATTTGGGTTTTAAACAGTAGCAAATTTTATCGACTTTAGAAACAACAAATCTACAAGGGTGTAGTTTTGGAGTTTTTGAATAACAAGTGGAGTAAACAATTTTTTCATCAAATCCGAATTATAGTTCTAGTTTCTACAAAATCAAACTTTATAAGCAAAAAGGGCGATCATTTCATATATACAATCAAAATTTAATGTTTATAAAATTAAGACAGAAATAATTTTTTTTTGGTTGATCTGTGTTATTAATAACATGATTAAAGTGTTAAGTAATCACTACGCTCACACGACTTTTCAAACCACTTAGGCTCTAGGGCAAATGCAAATATTTGGTCTGTTTCAAGGATCACTATTGACTATCATGTGCAGTAAGGTTTTTATATTTTAAAACCTGCGCAGGCTTTTGACAGTTTTTGACAATCGAAGGAAAAAAAAAAAACAATAAGCTGTATACTATTTATTGATGACAGGCCTATAAAAAATGTTTTAATTTTTTAAAAAGAACGAGAATTTTGAAATATGCGAAAAAGTAATAAAAAGTGAAGGGGTTTCCATGACAACATAAGCAAAATACTTTAATGAAATTCAATACGGCATATTTTTGCTAATTCAGGTCCAATTTAGATGATTTTAGTTTTGGTTTCCAAGGAATACAATTCTATTCTACAATCCACTGCATAAAATGTTTTGAGATATGTGCATATAAGGTTTTCTTCTGTATTTACATTTCATGAGGGATAAAATAAAGTTGCTCGAATCCTCCCCCCTTCCTAACAAGGGAGCGAACCCCTGACCTATATTTTAACAAGGACCGAAATAATGAAGAGCTGATTGTTGAATAGCAACTCAGTGACCCAGAGAGGGGGCTGAAGGACCTGCCAAAAGTTGGCAGGACTGACTGGAAGACCCGTCCGTTAGCCGTGGGAGCCGCCATTGTAGTATCCACCTGACGTCACATCCTTTTGTTCAAGGTGATATACTGCTTGTCTTATTCTCTCCCCTCTAGACTGTCTATTTAGCTCTCTTTAATCCATAAAACATTCACAAGATTTTATTTTATCAACGTACCAAATAATCTGGGGGGGAGTGATCTTGTGGAGGGCTCCAAATAAATTCGGAAAATTAATATTAGTTTAACAAAAATTCCTGATTCATTAAAAAAACATTCACTTCCACTGTAATTCATTCCCAAATTTGTATTCTTACATAAAAAAAAAATAAACTAAATTATTTATTCATGAACATTTTTTTTTTATTACGTATAGATGATTAATTAGATGTGAATCGGAGTCGGTCAAGAAAAAAAAAGTACGTTGGGCTGCAAGAAAAAAAGTGAGACTGCATGTCTTTATCAGGGCTAAAATATTTAAGTGACAAATAAATAAAACAAATGTAAAGCCGGAGGTATAAAAAGGAATCCATATAAATAATGTAACATGGAAGACGAATGAAAACTAGTAAGGAACTTTAAGATAAATAAGAAACAGATATATTAACTTACGTAGTAAACAGCAATGAACTGATCAAAAAATCTTTATTATCAAACAGATCTATTAATTATACAAAAAGATGCATCAACAGACATTGTAATTAATATTGAACTGTAAAATTAGCATTATTGAGGCAGTATTATAGAATGATAAGCAATGAAAGTGATAAAAAATAATGAACAAATTAAATGATCGAAATACCCTGTTGTGAAGGAAATTACTGCTAAAATGATGATAAATAGTAAAAGTAATTAGTAAATTATTATCACAGAGTAAATAAACATACAATGTAATAAATATGTAAAAATAAGTTATCCTCGAAAATACCTTTCTGACTTATTATTAAAATTAAATTCAACTATGTAGCACAATATAATTAATAAAAACACATTGGTATATACAACTTACAAGAAAACTATATGATAATTTCTAGGATTCAATCATATATGCGGCATACGAAATGAAATACATATTATATCATGACTAACAAGAATACCAATCAAAATAATGTAGGTATATACAGTAAGTGTTGCAGCAAAAAAACCAGTAGTCAGAAAAACATTTTGAGAAAATGAAACAAAAAAAACCATATCATAACCCCATAAGTACCATTACGTTCTAAATACTTTTAGGCATCAGGTATGTTATTTACCATAACTCTGGCTATAGACGGGTATTGAGTTTTCACGGAATTGATAAAATTCTAAATAAACGATGAAAACACATAGTTTTTAACTTCCCCGCAGGTTGAAGCGTTATGATAAAAAATTGCATCATCCATGTGAAGTGATAGCTCTGAAAAAAGAATTGTTGAATTGCCAATTGAAAACATATTCATGATCGGTAAGCGTACATATTGAATTTATCAATAGGCTAAAACAAATTTACATTAATCGCTTCGAAGAACTCTTATCTAAACAGCATTAAACAAACGCTCACGTCTCTTGATGCGTAAAATGTGCGATAACTGCAGAGAAAATCATTCGACCAGATAAAAAGGTACTTATGATCAAAACATGAAGAAATGAATTGAAGCTCTTCCGAATTCTCGTTGGATCCAATTGTGTTAGGAATTTGAGCTTCAACAAGACATCTCTTATGTGCTTTTAAATATCACCATGATGAAATCATATATGGGATAGATCATCTTACCATGATTTCATCATTTAGAGATGTTCATTTATAGAAACAGAAAATCACTAATGCTGTAGAACGATGAAATATCGAATTAAAATTTCAATGCGATAAATTAACAAATTTGTGGATGCAGTACATGTCGGAGTCCAAGCAAGCTCTCAGCTGTGAAATTTTGTGACTTTATTAAGAAGAATTTAATTAATATTTGTAAAACTACCTCAGGCCAGTTTTAAAAGTGAATCCTTGTGTATCAGTTACCAGTTACTTAGCATTATATTGAATTTAGCAATGACAGTGGCATTTCATCTTGTGCTTAGTGACAGACAAATATATCAAATATCTGTTAATGTGTATATTATACAGTTTATAGTTATATACCTCATTGGTTTCGTAATTAATAAAACCATTTATACAAACTGAACTTAGTATCCATAAATATATTGGATAGTCTACTCAGGTTCTGAACGTCTCACATGTCTATCTGTTGATAAATCTGAAACAATAGTTTCTACGCACAAATCTGTAGATAAAATTTATTATTTGTTACAAACTCCCTTTGGTTTGTTCTCAAAAACCAACACTAGAGCGGATTTTATGCAAGACTGTACCAGTCAATTCAAATCCCCCATACAAATCCTAGCGCATGTGGGAACTTGCGATCTAGTTGCAAAAATAGAACTGGCTGTTTAGAATACAAGTGCACACACTTGTAACAAAAAAAACGCAGCAATTTTATTATAGTATACATACAGCAAGTGTGTGCATTTGTATTAAAAAAAACATGTACTATTTTGGTCATTGGAAAACCACATGAGTAGAATCCCACAGTGGAGACCGAGCCTTCTGGAATCATCATAAAATAATAATTATTTTAGAGCACGATTTTTTTTTTATATTATATTTTCTAATTTATAGCAGGATAGTCCGGGTGGGGGTAAATAAAGGTATCAAAATAGTTCTCTTTTTTACTGTTTTGATACCTTTATTGATCACCACCCGGGCTATCCTCCTACAATCTACTTCATATGATCAGCTATCTTCTCTCGATATATTTTTCTTACTTTTAGTTATTGATTAGAATCAGTCTTCCTTAAGGAAATGAATATTTTTCAAGAAAGCATTTCGAAATGTTAAACTGTTGTGTCGTAGCTATCTTGCTATCTGTTCACAAACGGAACGGCAGATCATCCGTATAAATACAAACCATGGCTTATCTCCTCGGAGAAGGGAAGACAAATGGGAAGCCATATTTAAAGGAGGGTGGTCGCATTTTGTTTTGAATATTATGCAAATTGGCTAGAGACGAGAGAGAAAGAGAGGGAGAGAGAGGGACTGTTGTAGTTGCGTAAGAAGACTGTTGTGAATGGGCTCGTCCTACCGGGGTGGGGTCATCGTCTTCTCGGACCGCTAGCTCCAACCTCTCACTGTGTCTTCTTCCTCTGCCCTGTAAGCTATCTTATAGCATGTTTTTAACCAAACTGTCATGTCGCGAATTATTAATGAACGAATTAATTTATCACTAGTAAATCATATTAACATTCTATCGGGCATTTTCCTACTTTCTGATGGTAGATACTTGATGTTTATATTTTTTAAGTCCTTTGAACCAAAAAAGCTTGGTTCCTATCTACTATCTTCTATTCGTTCATTGAATGCAACATCTTAACATAACGATTTATATATACCACCTTGACGTAGATCTACAAAGTTGTCAAAATATGGCAAATTTAAACACTGTCAAACGTGTCAGAGGGGTAATTGATTGTAACAAGCTTGCATAAATTTATGACCGATCCAAATGTATCGAATTAAACGGAGTTTGTACCAAAGATCACAAAATTAAAACATATAATAATATTTACTTTTAATCTTATGAACCACAGTTCAATTGCTATTGCTAGAATGTTTCAGTTTGGTACGGTCTCTACAGCCCCATTAAAAGCTTCGGCAAACGCATTTTAAACTCCTTTTAACTTCTATTGGGTACACTTCAGAGGAAATTTCATTGCATGGTGGCAATGGACCGTTTAACTAAACAGAGGTCTGGCATCTGTGAAATAGTTATTCTTATTAGCTTTAACCAGAACTGCTTTAAATACAAAATAAAATAAAATTATTGTTATGAAAACAATAACAAATTTGTTTCTCTTATATATATATTGTTTTATGTTTCTCTGATTGAGAGATATTATCTATTTTTAATCTTTGGCACAAGTATTTTTTGTTTATTTGTGTTTTTTTTGGTGATCCCATCCACCGGCCATCTTCTCATATTAATCTACGGTTAACTAATAAGACTTTATTTTTCATTTATATTGTAAATATTTACTTATGTTTATTTTCAGTTAAATTAATTATGTTAGTAATAGATTTTTTCTATTTTATTTTTTTTTTAATTGGCTCTGGTTATGCGTCCAATTAAAGAAATAAATAAAATACATCAAGATTTATCTAAGTTAGTATAACATAAAAACGTAGGTCTGAAGAACAATATTTGACCAAAAAAAAAAAAATAAATAAATAACATCTAGGTTTACAGATTTCAAATTCTTTCTTACAATGTAGTTGATGGAATCAGATTTTTAAAAATAATTAATTACATTTGTTACCTATATTTTATACATATAAAAAGAAGGACAAATTAATTGAATTCATTGAAATGATTTTAAGTCCGCACTCCTTCATAAAATATTCATAATTCGTAAACTATAAACTGTAACAAAACAGAATAAAGACAGTAGGGAGAGGTGAAGGAATAATAAGAAAAAAAAAGTCAACATGTGGGTAACATTCTAAAAGGTTAAACCAAAGACAGGAAACGGTTATGGTGAGGGTGTACCATGTCTGACTTCACCCTTAACCACAGATGTTCAAAGGTATATTCATTCATTCATGTTGAAAGGTATCTGGACCATGTATAATAAAAATTATTCTGTTGGCTAAACGTTTCAACAAGTATACCTGAGATCAAAACTGGGCAAGAATCATTACATGAGTAATTTAATTAAACTTCAATTACATGTTTCAGTTGCACAATTACTCTAAGATAATTGTTAAATCGTCCAAACCAGTAAAAAAAACCACTGTTTTTGAAGAACAATTACATTTCAGCAATTGTAAGATACAATTACAAATACTGCAATTGTCTAAAGTAATTGCAATTATTCAATACAATTATTGTAATTGGCATTCTCAATTACTATTACTCCTTGATACTAAGCAATTGCAATTACAATTATAATTACTTTTTGATCCTTAGTAATTAAAATTACATGTAGTTGACTCTTATGTTAAAATCATTTAATGGCAAAATTTTCATATTTTGTGGCCATTGCAAAACAGATTTTTACCACTTTGTTGTTAAGCATTTGTAATTACAATTACTAGTAAGATATTCAAATTACAAGGAATTTCAGGGAAAAAAATAAGAATTACACAAGAGTGCAATTGGTTATTACAATAGCTATGGCATATCTTGGAATTGTAATTGGAGTACCATAATTACACTAATTTCAAGTCATTGCAATTACAATTATTTGTAAATGTACTTGCCTTTTTAAAATTCCTAATTACAATAATTGGTGGTATTGTAATTCCTTTTTGCCCAACTCTGCCTTAGATGGGATGGGAAATATTCCAACTTAGGGCTGAAATGATCTGAGTGATTCAAGATTGAACAACAAAACTAAAAAATCTATGAATTCTCCAGGTTCGATTTCCGGAGGTAGGAACTTTTTTTAAAAGGAACGGGATCCGTTCTGACTCACGGAGGAACAAAGAAAGCCATCAGAATTAAGAAACGTGCCTAAGTTAGATCCGGTCATGAAATCAGTAGCTCAAACTGTTTGGGATGAATATATTTAGTCAACTGATAAATTAAAAAATATATATGTATTTATAAGTTATTTTTCATTGAGCTTCAATACTAGGGAAAAGTGACAAATATATCATAGTCATCACAATCTCACAGACTCAAAAGTCTCACAAAGACATCAATAAATCCCATATAAATGTACATGACATCTACAGGTATGTGATGATAGTGATATTTTGTAAAAGTGGGGCATGGAACAGTGGATGGATATATATATATAAAGTTAAAATTAAATTTAGTTAGTATAAAACGATTTTATGTAATTAATTTTTTTTCATATAAGATTGATAATTCTAAATTACTCAGTTTCTTAAGCCATTCAACATTAATTTAAATTAATCGATTTCATATTCATATTTTCTCGTACTAAATTTCATTTTCATTTGTTTTTTATATAATCAATTTTGATGAAAATCAATATGTTGTTTTAATCAAATGAGTTTTGTGGTTCTTTTAAAATTTACCTGTAATGTCCAGTTGCAGTCAAAGTTTTGTCTGTGATTAAGCTAATTAAACTTGTTTTCAATTAAATATTAGTCAGTTTATTTATTATTTTTAATGAAAATATTTATATTAACAGTTAGGATCAGTTATATTCTTTGAGTTAAAAATATTGCTCGTAATCGAAAAGAACAAATGAATTAACAGGAACAAATCGTAAAGGTGGATCCACATGTTGGCCGCTCGCCATGGCTCGGAGGCTCGTACAAATGCTCGGCGAGCCAAGTGCGGACCATCCACATGTCAGTGTTATTCAGAGAGGCAAACATGGAGGACGTTGAAGTGTTTTCAGTCATTGCACTTGGATTGTATTATTTTTATTACAAAAAAAGAAAATGAAAGGAAATTAAATATAAATAAATAAGATTAAATATAAAACTTATTATAAAAAAGTACCAACAAACACCTTTAACCTCCTAACAGCTCTCAGTTGCAACTAGACAAAGAACAATGGTGTAGATGCTACACGAGCGCTCTCACGAACCCCTTTGATCTGTGTCCAAAAACCGACTCTCGACGGCTCGGCAACGAGCCTAGGCCAACCAAGCCGAGCCACCCATCCACATGCTCGCGTATGTCTGAGTTCGCCATGGCTCGGCCAACATGTAGAGGCCCCTTAAGAATATTCAATGAAGATCACACAACTTTGTACATGGTAATAATTTACTAAGCGCACTCAAAACGGTTTGTAAGAAGTTTTTATTATTATTGTGTTTCTAATTATATTATTATCTCTTGATTTATTCTCAGACTAGTGAGAAATTGACATACATATATATAAATAGATAACTTTTTCTTTACTTTCTTAAATGTTGAAGGTATATATATTTATATATGAACCGCTAATATATTTTCAAGAAGTTGACTCTATTCCTCCTCATTGCGGTTGTATATATCCCTAGCTATGTTATAACATGATTCTTTATCTTACTATAGAAAAAAAAAATTATATATAAAACGCTAATTAATTTTTTTTTTTATGAATCGGTATTATTTATAGTATTTTAATACAAATTATTAATTATAGTACATTTGTATTAATTTTGCATCATTGCTTTAAGCTTGGCAACCTTATTAGAATTAGGTTTAAGTTTGCCTTAATCTAATACAACATGATTATTTTGGATTCAAAATCCGAATATATCATCGTCATTATTAATTTCCAATAAGTTTGTTATTATACGAGCCATTTCTGGGTGGATTATTCTTCAGGTTATCAATCTATTCCGACCATAGTGGGAAGGTCGAGTTTTCATTCCGGGGCCCTTTACGAAATAAAAGTAAACCCTGCCTAGGCCGGAAACAGACCGGCGCCTCTGTAGTTACGGAGGTTGCTAAGGTAACGCCTTAGAACTCTCACCTACAGTAGGCTCTACTGTTACATACCATTACTGTTGATAATGTGCGTAAGGTGATAAGCCCTACTACTGTCAAGACAGTTATAATAGTTACTATTATAAAATTTACACCAAATTGGAGAGACAGGAACAGTTGACGAAATGGCTATGAACTGTCACCGTGAAAATAAATCTTTATGTTTTTTTTAGGATGTTTGCCATTGTTACAAACACTATTCCACACTGTAAGTGTGTACTTTCTTTTCTTACTACTTTTTATATAGTAGTTAGGCACTTAAAATTATTTTTTAATTTTTATTTTATACGTTCTCTTTATTATTAGTTCAATAACAAATGAATAAGTTAACCACCTAACAACCTCGAGAGAGACTCGAACAAAGGATATGGTACGAGTACTGTGGAGTGTGGTTATCATAATGATAGATGATCCGGGAATACTTTCACGAATCTCGCTCAGGAATCCAGCGTGCTTCCTCTCTTCGTCCACGTCCAACCGATGGTTAACTTTTTATAAACGGGTTTGAGGAGGTAATCTTCTCCAACCCAACTGCTCATTCTCCGCGTAATGACAGCTAATTTGTTTTTCTTGATATGTGGAATGATCTCATCGCTGGCGTCAGATGGGATATGACTCCGTTAGATGCACTTTTCTTTTCCTGTCGTGAACATTATCCAAACATGGCCAATAGCTAATTTTAAATTGCTTTCGTAGGAATACTTCTATGAAATATAAGAGGGAGTTTGTTTTATTTAATAGTATTTCACAGTTACAGTAATATTGATAGGGACAGCTACTTATATTGGGTAAGCTATAACATTTCTGTCGTAACAGTAGCGTCATACTTTCAGGATTTGTTTGATATTTAGTAGCAATACATCTGCGTATATGCGACAACTTTCACATGTAGCCGCCTTGACAGTTAACTCCCGCACTTTATAACCTCAACACAAAATTCATAATGTATTTACAAGCTCCATAGTTTAAATATTAACGTTAAGTTTCAACAAAAGACAATCTTCCTGTTATTAATTAAAAAAAATGGAATGAAAAAACACGAGAAGATAAAAATAATAAAAGAAATAAATTTACTTTCAAATTTGTTAAATGATTTTACTAGAATAGTTTTTTAAGGTAGAAAATTTGTCTTAAAAAATATTTAATGAGTAATAATATATTTATAAAATTTAGGATATATTACAAATTAAAATAACTCTTTAATTGTGACTGAAATAACAAAAAATAAAAATAAAGAAAGTAAGTGGAAATAAAGGGTCTAATTTAAAAGAAGAGTTGATGAAAGAGAGAACTAGGTCGCCCGGAATGGAACGTCCTTGGCACTTTTTGCTTCCTCCTAATCCCTTCCGCTTACAACTTCAAATAACTTCATCTCCTTTATTTATTAATTTGTTTTTCTTCTTTAAATATGAAAAAAAAATAGATCTTTACTTTGTTATTTAATTAGAAAAATAAAATTATTTTATTTTATTTATTTTTTCAACATTCAATTAAAATAACAGTTCAGCATACGATTAAGGCTCATTTAAAAGTTCTTTATATCTCGTAAAAAAATTCTTTCAAAAAAAAATATACATATGTCTAACCAGTAATTCTTCCAAAAAATATATATATTGTTCCTAATCAGAACTCAATAGGTAAATATAAATAATTTATTTTTTAAATGTTAATAATTATAATATTCTATTTTATCAGAAAATAACGCTGTTTTATAACATAATATTAGAACTGGGTAAAATAGAAATCTGTGATTAGTAATCACAGATTAGTATTTCTGAATACAGTTAATTCAACATCATTCTGATGAAAAAGAGTAGATAAAAACAATCGGGGAGTTTTCTCAAAAGGTTTATTTTTTTGACAAATTAAAATTTGACAGCTAAAGCTTTGTAAGTTGTATATATTTCCCTGTCAAATAGGGGTCATAAAACAATTTCATCAAAAATTTAATCTATCTCCATGTGAAACTACCGTCATTTTTAAATAACATTCCAAAAATGGATATACTGCTGATACACAACTACTCAATTAACCTATCCTCATTAAAAAAAAAATTAACAAGGATTTAAATCTTATTCTGTAATTTCTTTTATTAATTATGGTTAGTATCTTGTCTTGTTCTTAGCCCTGATGAAGGCCGAAACGTAAATAAACTAATAAATAATTTTTTACTTATTTGTGTTCTTCAATAACCGCACCCCAACCACCTTTTCCTCATATCTACATTACTATTAAGATAAATTTGTAATGTTGAAAGATTGTAATAGTTCTTTAAGATGGGAGGAATTACCAATAAGGGTTATTATGGCTAAGAATTTGAAGGAAAGGAAGAAAAAAATTGCGAGTTTATAATAGGGAGCGTCGATATTCGAAATAATGGGGCGAAGGGGATTATCCCTATAAGGGGGGGCAAAGAATTATAAGAAATGAGGCTATACATTATTTTTTCTCTTTATATTATTTTATTATATAAATTAGTTATCTATTTCATCAATTCCATAAAAATAATATATTTTTTTTTAGTTTTCATTTTTTTCTTTCGTTATTCAATTTTAAATAAATTTTATAAATTTAAATTATTCAAAAACTATAACTTCTTATAATCTGGGGTTTCAACTGCACGATACTTAACCCCCGCATTATCAATTACTAAATTAAAATCGATTTGTTATAATAATCATGTATGACCAACCATCTGGTCTGGTTATCTATCTTAGAGATGGAGTAGCCTTTGTTTATAGAGGGAGTTTTTAAGCAATATAATAAAATGTACAAATTTTAAAACAAAAAATACGGTAAATAAAGGATAGAACCAATTTGATACAATTTCTACTGCACTAAACGGAATTAACCAGTTAGGAATGGTTAATACTTATAACATATAAAATAAATATAAAATATTGAAGGCAATATGAGGTTATACTAAAATTACGCATGACCTTAAAATTATAAGAAATATCCACTAAAAAATTGCTTTTTATGGCACTTCAACTCCGCCTGTAACGAAAGGTCAGTCAACTTGCCATTAAAGGAAAGAGATGAATGGAACGAACCACTAACGCCCTTACACGCACTCTTACCGTAATGACCTTAACAGCCCTTAATTGAACCAAAAGCCCTTCCGTTCCTCTTTGTATAAATTATTGCTCAATAGTCGCCTTTCATTCATAGAGACTATTCATTAATTAGCATAACAAGATAACCTAATAAAGTTGAATGACCTAATGAACCTATTCTAAGAATTTATTGAATAATATGAACTGAAATATTGAATAAATATTACTTATTTATTCTATGCTTTTGTTTTACAAATTGTAAAACACAATAGTTCTTACTCCATAATTTTTTCAATTCTAGGACGTTTCAGGAATACTGCGCCCTCCTCCCTCTTCAGCTTTTTATAACATACTTTTTATTTTTTAAAATTGTATAAATAAATGAGAATTTAAATAAAAATTATACTTACTTAATACGCCATAATCAAAATTATCTGAATAAACAATAAAATATAAATTTGGGACCATTAACAATGCTGCTTGGTCAATGATTTAGGGCAGAAAGGAAGGTTAAAAGCTTAAAGTTTAATAAGAGACTTTATATTCAATTAATTATTATCATTATTTTATGATCAAATTCCAGATATTACGGATAAATTTAAGTTCTTATTTTATGTTTAATGTATATTCTATTTCTGTTTTATTATTTTATAGTTTTTTATACTCAGGAACCCCGGGCATTTGAGGATAAGGTGCCCCCTCCAAATTATTGATGGGACACTTCATGTTATTTTTTGAACAACATACTAATTAAAATCATTATTTATTTAATACTTAAAAGCCGACAAACTTTTAAAAAATCAAATATGAACTAGAGATACTTTTGTTAATTTTTTGTCAGAAAAATTATTAATTACTTCTTCAAAGTATATTTTTTTTAAGAACAACAGTTTCTATCGATATCAGTGATGAGCTGAGCAATCTCTTTAATTTTAATTTATTGATCTCCCACGAGGGGGCCGATGAATCGCGGGGCTCTGAAAACCGCCTATTAAATGTAAAGACCTGTTAATATTTTGATTTCGTTTAGAAGCTAACCACGGCGCATAGGAACTGAGACTTAAACATTAAAAGAGTCCAAAGGTTTGAGTAACACAAAATTCCATCATATTGCCTTCATATCACTTTTTCCTTGTTTCCTCTCTAGTTTCCTCCCCGCCCATTATATTACTATTTTTAACCATTACTTTATTAGAGTTTAAAAAGGTCCAAAACGAAAACAACACTAACTAACAACTAACCTATCAAAACAGTGCGATCAAAACAAACAAAATAGTGCGAAGCTCAGTTGGTCTGTTACGTGACATGACATTCTTCATTTAGCGGACCTATTAACAGACTCCCAACCATGTTAAATTTTATATCTTTATAACATTCGAAAATAAGGAAATATTTCTCCAGTAAACAAACCTTTTACCATTTGACATACTGGAATATGTTAAGACTAAAAATCATAAATATCCCTATTGAGTGAATCGTTTGGTGAAATTAAGATGGAAAGTTGTAGAATACAATAAAAAAAAAAAAAATCATGTTAATTCATTTCTAGCAAGATTTTCCTTTATTAATTAAATCTCATTATTTGTAAATTATAGACAAATACTGAAAAGACTTCTGAAAGTTCTAACTCATAGGCAGAAAACTTATAAACTTATACGAAAATATTTCGCATTTAATGTGAATTCTTAAAGCCGGATCCACAAGTTTGTCACATATCGCATATCCAAAATTCCTACAATTGCTAGGTAAACAAAATTAGGTATTCACAAGCTTGTGTGTTCTAGGGAGGCATAGGACTTCTGACTCAAGTCAGCTATTACCTAGGATTTACAATAGATATTTACATTATAAAAAAAAAGAACACACTCAAGATAGATGAGATGGAAGGTAACGTAAATATCCAAATACCAAAATAGGTGGTAGACGATAATAACGTATAGAAATGGTATTAGATAAAATCTATAAAATTTCGTTCTAGATTTTTTATCAGTTACTAGTTAATTTACTACTCACTTATTACTACTCAAACGCATATCTACATAAATATGTATTTGTTATATTAAATAAAAAATAAACCACTAAAGATAATTAGTGATAATTTTAACAAGATTAAAATATACAATCCTAAACTAGAGTTTATTATTGATACCAAAGTTTGGGGAAGTAAATTAATTAAAACACGGATAGCACAAATGTTTATCTGTTAGCAATTGTAAAACAATACTAATTGAGCAAAACGTGTGGAGCGCTTATTCATAACTCTTTGATATCTGCCCAAAAACCGACAATCGAATGGTCGGCAAAAAACTCATTTGAATACAAAAGAATGTACTTTTCCTTACTTCGTTCTTAAAAATCATAATAAATAAAATATGAAACAGTAATTTATAAGAACAGAATCGAAAGATTTTAACCACAAATATTTAAGATATCAGTAAATATATAAAATACCCTAAAATCACTCACCATTGCAAGTTTCGCCAATTCAGGCACCATCAGGACAGAAATCACATCACACATACAAAGAAAAAATGCAGCACATCTTATATCAACTGCCTAAAAAGATACACCAACAAGAAATGGTACCTCACTCCAATACATTCAAACTCACACTGAAAGTTAAGGGAGGTAATGTGGAGGTAACTACAGCGGAGAAAGGTTATAATCAAGGCCCAGATTTTTATTTGTGTGTCTTTTCTTAAACCTGAACGATAAATGCATATATCAGAATATTTCAGATTTAAAAAAAAAAAATAGAATTATAAATTAAAATGCAATAATGAAGATAGTTCGAGATTACAATTAAAATTTCGTATTTATTTAAGTTTCAATAAAATCTGATAAATTTATTAACAGTAATACAACCAACAATTATAATAAGCGATACCTTCAACTAATCACTTCTAATATAAGTATAGATATTTTCATTTCCCAATATAGCACCAACTTAAATATATTGCTAATTTTAAAGTAGGTATCTTACCGTTGAATGTGCTCTAACTATGAATTTATTAAACATTTTGTAATCATCTTGCCAAACTTAAAATTATCCTTGTATCCAGTTTAATAAATTCAGAATATATCTCATTAATGTATACTTAGTACTAAATAACTTATATAAACATACTTTCTTATTATGGATATAACAAGACATGGTCATTTCCAATCATCATATATTGTAGATGTAGAAGAGACAAGGTACTTGGACTATCACCTTGAAGACGCGGCAACTGACTGGAGTAGAACACAGGTGCACCCGCCAGCTGTAGCACATGTGCTCCTCACCTGTCTTCGGGTTAACCACTTTACCTAACCACTTCTTAACCAGATGCTTCTTAGATTTTCTCTCCGATTTTCTCCGACCGTCTGTTGCTGTCATGTGTTCCATTGTTCATCTTTTATCATCAGGAGTCAATGTACTCCAGGCAGTGTTTTGACATCTTGCCGTATGTTATTATCGTTTGTTTTCTTTTTTATTTTATCGCGAAACTGCGAGACTTATCGTCAATTTATATACATTTCAACTATATAGAACAAATGTTTTCTTATTCTCATTTAATATTCCTAGTTGCACTTGAGGACAACTTAAGTATGACTACTTTCAGTAATAAGTTTAAATTTGTACCTATATGACGTCTTAATAAGATTAGTATGTTTATTTAATAATTTTATATTTTTATTTCTTGTGGGTAGCTAATTATGCTCAAGATGTTCTCAGGTTTTTTACGTAATGGTTTCTCTTAAATTTATCAAGTACAACACATACATATGTAAATTAATAAATAATATTGTAATAATGATTAATAAACAATCAATTCCACAGTTAAATCTGCTTATGTTATTTATTTTACAAGTGATATAGGAATATTTTAATCACCTCTAGAATCTAGAGGCTCAAGGAGATCGAAATGACCACATAACACCTCTTGATATGTAAGGTAATTTAAAAATCCTAACACGTTGACAATTCCATGTTTGAATGCTAATCTGTTAATTGACCATGAATTAGCGAACGAGGTGTTAAAAGCATCTATTTCGTGAGATGTATGAAGAAGACCTTATTTGAGATGTTATGATCTCTTTATGTGTATGGAACCTTGGGATTTCTTCATCAATGTCATGTTTCGCATGCCAATTTCACCATTCTCTTTTTTTTTTTTAAATATTTGTACAATACTTATCAAGTATTTAAGTCAAAATTGAATCTAATATAATACATAATGATAATAATGAATCAACATTAAAGAAATTCTAGAACATTCGACTAGTATTAGAATGTTTTTCTTATTCTTCTTTCTCATCCTCCTTAAGTGCCTTTCAGTGTGGAGGAGCCTCTAACCACTTGATCCACACATCTCGGTCTATGGTAAGCATCTTCATCTGAGCCAGCGTTTTTCCTCTTTCCAGACCTAGTCGTTGGATATGCGCCTTCTAGGTCTACCTCGTGGTTTTTTACCAGTCAACCTCACCACCATACATTTACTTGGCACTCTGTCTTCCTCCATTCTATACCATCGTTGCTGTCGGTGTCCAATCACTGATTTTACTGAGAGGATCTGAAGTTCTTCTCTTATTCTTTCATTCCTTCATATCTCTCCTAGTTTTGCCGAATATTCTTCATAAAAATATAGAGCATTTCAGCAGCCCTAATCCTGCTCATACGCTTGTCTTGTGTGATCCAACTTTCACTGGCATATAATAGTGTTGGAAGATATATTGCTTTAAAGATATGGAGCTTGATGTCTTTACCTACCTCCCTCTTTCCAACAATAGTATTGCTTACTCATATTAATCATACCTCAAATTTATTATTTTTTTTTTTTTCGGAAAACAACATAACAATAGACTAGAGAGAATAAAAAAGATAAAACATACAACCTTCTAAAAAGTAAAAGAAAAAATAACTAACTAATCATCGAGCACTTTTCGATAATAAATTCAGTAACATAAAAAAAGAACAGCAATTATAAAATAAATTGAGCAGGAAGGAGATGTTTGATTTTTTCTCTTTATTTTATGTCATTAATAGAGATTTTTCAGTTTACTTCAAATATAATTATATTAACTTTTTGTTAATGAAAAACAATTTTTTTTATTAAATTATTTACTATTCTAGAGTATCAGGTCTGAATTTATAAGAACTTTTAAAATACAAAAAGTAACGCAATAAACTGTATTAATTTTAATTAAGTTAAAATAGGGTGATAATACTTTTACAACTATTTTATTAATTATTACACTACGTTTTGGCCTAACAAACCATCTTCAGATACAGTCTACAAGGATTCATAATTATTCTATTGAAATATACGATGCAAAAATAAAAGTATTGGTTAACATTATTAGAGATATTAGACAATCTCTCCACTGTACATGGTACCAATTCAAAGCAAAACTTTATCTAACACTTTCATTAAATAAATATTATTTACAATAATGTTCACCCACATCGTCTTCACCCAAAATATAATAGGATATTTATAATAAAGACATATTTTTCATACCGTAATCTTCAATACAAAATATGAATCGGGTTATTAGGTTATTAGTATAATCTAAAGGAACATGATTAATAACAGAACCTCCATCAGCTCTAATTGCTCGATATATTAATGGTACCGGTTCTTCTAGCTCTTCAAGTGCTGCTGGACAATAAGCGATGTATTTACGAGCCACCTGCGAACCTTCGGCTGGAGAACCGTTGAGAGCGAAGGACCTTTGCACACCGGCAGGATGCGCTAAAAGGAATGCCTTGTAGGGGAAATTGCCACCAGTTGCCGGAAGTGGAGTCACCGATGAAACGAACATTAACGGTTGACATCCAACCGGTTTTATTATTGAATATAGGTAATAACTAATCGGTATTAGGTTTATATAGATACGTAGATAAAAATGATAAAGTTAATTGTATATAAAAATCATAGTTGAGATGCTTTATATCATAAATTCCACAACGAACAAAACCTGGTCACTAAATAAAAAAGATAAAAAAAAAAAAAAAAAGTAAGACCATATCCCTTAATACTTTGGTAAAGTAATGGAGTGAAGCTGATGTGTTCAAACTGCGTTTTAGAATTTAAAATAACAGTTAAAACAAGTAGTAGAAAAAGGAACAGTTATTATACACAAGATTCACAAAAAATGTTTACCCCTTCTAACCTGTGAAACCTTAGGAAATTTCACTAGAGCATGACTAGAAGATGGTCTACCTTCTAAGTGCATCATAATTTTCTAAAGGATCTCCAAAAATATATGCTGTCTCGAATAAGTCAAATAAATTTAAGCCTATTTAAAATTAACGACTTAAGATAAATTTCCAAAAACTCAAAAAATTAAAGTTTTTAACGAACTGCGTGCTAACTAGAAGGAAAATCGAACAAAGTTAAGGAACAAAATCGTTTTACAATTTTATTTCCCATAAGAAGAATCAATTATCCTTTGAGTTTCCTTTAGCGAGCTAGGAGACTAAAATGGCAATTAATAAAGGAAATTGAATACTGAAACAATTACAGTAAACGCACACAAATTAATTCGCAATTAAAGATATGAATTCGTCTCCTCAGAACCCTCGATTGAAAATATGTCTTTCCATTGAAATTTCCAGACTTAAGTGCGTTGAAAAAGAATTGGAAACTCTTTTCACCAAAATTGATATCTACTTCATAGGAATACTATGATTCAACAAAATTACCAAAATTTTCGAGAGAAAAAAAAATGATCTATGATTTTTGCTTATAGTCATCTGTTTTTTTGTTGTTTTTTTCACCCAAGACTCCCATTGGGAGTTCTATACTGCCTAACCATGTTTGGGGGTCAAACTTTTTCATTTTGTGGGACCGCCACTCAATGAAAAAAGTCAACGCCACAGGCCGGATTCGAACCGGTACCACTAACAATCATCAAACTGTGAAGATTGTGTCTTAACAACTGAGCTACGGGCGGCCCTAGTTATACTCTTATCTATTAAAGCCGTAAATAGTGAATTGTGAGTCCTTTAATGACAAAAATATACGGAATTCTAATAAAAATACATGATCCCTTATTAGTAAACCTTGATGGTCAAGCATTATACCTACCACGCGCTACAAATGATTCTTCAGTATAAAAAATAAAAAGAAAAAAAATGATGATTTAAGTAGGAAGGCCCGGAGCAGACACTTTTCCCGATCCTTAAAGTAAAAGAAAAAGGAAGAAGAGGCAGGTGAATATTGTTCACCTGTCCCACCGGGATAATAGCTGGAGGGAAATCGCCTATTTATGAATATACTGGAGGCCGGGTCCAGCATCCTGCCAGCTGCTGTCTCAGCATCTGTCTCGCCTTATCGTAATCCTACCGCATCAGCGGGGAAAGAGGAAAAAAAATTCACGACGTCTGGGGACCTCCAATATCGCTGTGTCTGTTTAGTAGTTCTTGGTAGGTACCTTGTAGTAAGGAGATAGTGTGTCAGGTTACTTCCACTAGTCTAAGGGGATGTTTTTCATTAACATATAATTAGTAAGCGTTAATCGCCCCCAGATAAACGATGTGCCGCCATCACGTTTACAAAAAGGGAGGAGGCATACTCTAATATATTTCAAAGTTAAAGTGAAGCCGAATAGTGAGGAGTTAGTCACGCCTCCGGAGCTCAGGTTTACGTCGAGGTCAACACGAATACCCACAATTGTAATCTAAACTGAAACAGAAAGCAGCCGGTGAATGGCTCCAACTGCTCTGCCACGCCTCTGGAGTTCATCAGACCTGTCTTAAGTTTTCCTGGCAGCTTAACCATCTATTATATACCTTTCTAGAAGAAATAACTCGTAAATTAAAAGGTTGACGAAGCCCTGCAACGTGGGGCGAAACGTTGGCTCAATAAAATAGTATAATTTTCTACTATTTGAGTTTTTTTTTACCGCACCATATTCCATTCATCGGTTATATTTTTCGTTATCACACCTTAATGATTAGAACCTACAAAATAATAAGGTGTAAAATCCTTAATTGTCCAATCTCATTTCTTGCTAAAATATTCAAGGAACAGAATTAAAACAACAATAAATTTGTTAAAATGGCTATAAAATTTCTCAGTTTCATATAGTTTACACTACAGCGGTAGCAGGACAGTTGTGATAATGGCTGAAAACTTTCATCGTGCAAACTGTATTTGATCATTTTGTTGTTTCCACAATAAAATATCTCTGTAACTAACCGTGCGTCGATTGGGCAATTAATCAATATTCGCCACTGTTAGAAACTGAGAACCTGTTGCTGCTCGGCAACAAGGAATAGTTTTAATATGATACTGGTTTTTAACTAATTTTTAAAGTTTTTGAAAATTAAAAACACGTCAGTTTTTAATAGATTTGTTTAAATTATCCATTTTTGATGCAATATAAACTATATTTTCGAATGATTTTTTTTTTTTTTTTTTTGCGTGTTTCATTGTAACAAATACTACACCGCACGAGCACCAAATACTATAATACTATATCATCACCAATACTAAACCTACATAAGCACTATCTTCGTACGTCGCAGGATATACAACATACTTATAAAACAAATTAGATTTGCATAGTATAATCTAGATTGAGGGTGACTTATTTCCAGAAGTATTACATTGACAGTTTAAATGAAAGAAACACTCTTCTTTTCAAACGTCTTAGATAATTATTTTGAATTATGCAAATTTAAATATAATGGAATTAGTTAAATATTTCAATTCGAATGAATAATGTTATCAGTAACGTAACAGGCAACATTCAGGATTTTTAAAAGTTTATTCTAGAGGATAAACACGGAACAAGTAGTTGCGTAGATCTCAAAGCTCGATAATGTATTGAATATAAAGATAGTCAGGAATATGAGTTTTTTATTTTTACAATAAATTAGCAGTTTAGAATTTAAGACTTAATAAGTTTAAACGTGACGACTACGTTATTAAGACGTATTAAGTTTTAATAAGAAAAACCCATTAAATTAAATTTCCACACCAAAGAAATCCAAAAACATTTGCTACTCAGAAAAAAAAAACTACGCATATAGGAGAAGGATTCCACGGCCAAAACAAAGGGTGCAAGAAAGCGAACTATCAGAATAAAATAAAGAATATAAGAAATAATAATAATGAAGGCGTAACGAACCCGAAGGTTCAATGCCGACACCACTAATCGCTCTCTACATACATCCTTCCAGGGATGCCCCTCCAAATCAAATTCTACTAATTCAGTTTTAACGTAATCCTCCGGTCCGAATATTTTATTTTCGAAAACCTTAAGGCGCTGTTCATCGTTTAGAGAGGCCACGTCTCGCATCCACAAAGAACAGCAGAAAGAATAATAATTTTGTAAATTCTAATTTTTAAGTTTTTGATAGACGACGCAATCTAAGCAGTTTCGACATAGAAAAATAACAAACGTTTCCCGCCTAAAACCACACTTTTATTTCCTCATCGATTTCGTTTTTTCTTGTTACCGTAGAACCAGAATACTTAAACCTATCTACCTGTTCAAATATAAGAAGTAGCTATAAAATAAATAAATAAAATAACATGAGACACGTGTAAAATTTCAATTCGTTTAAGTAAAAATAATATTTGAAGCAGATAGCAGTAAATTATAGTTACAGTATACTATCGCAAACTGTAGCAGTACAAACATAATAAAATACAACGACAATAAAGTTGGTAATAAACCGTATTTTAAAGGTTATAAATGACATAAGATATAAAATAACTGAATAATTGGAGTTCATAATTTTTTTTTATAATTAACCCTAACTATAAAGTAGATCTGAATGAAATTTCTTGATTCATCTGCTTCAGTAAACGTTTGCTGAAGTTTATTAAATCCTTCCTAGGGCATGAAGTTATCATGACAACGATACCCAAGTTACCTACCTTCCAAATTAAGTACGCATGCAAGGTTTATTTTATTATATAACTAAAAATAAACCACGGTTTGCCGTAGGTTGAAGAACTTTTAGTATAAAATGCAGACCCAGAGAAGACTCAATGCAAGTCGATTGTCTCACACCGAGGCGTAGGTTTTCCTCCGACAAATACCCATGCAATTTGGATTCCAACCAACTAATCAAACGTTCATTGCCATTCTTGAAACTCGAGTTGGACAGGATGTGCGTAACAGTATCGATTTCAGATTCAGTGAGTAGATTTTTTCATGGATCCCTAAAGCAGTGGGGGAGAGGCTTTTGTTAGCTGTAGGTGACGTCATCGGCCATATGCATACCGTCCGTCCGGCCAATCGATAGATCAAAGCTCGTACAACTGTTGAAGTATTACGTGTTCTGTAAACATAGATCGTGAGGGTCCACTGCAACAGTATCCAACGCGGCATTCGAGTAAATATATCCGTCCATGACTCAACAGAATTATGAGCATTGCAACGCGGTGAAAACGATACGGGTAATTTGTCGAAACGACTGAAAGATGCACTATAAAAAATATTCTTACACAATGAGGACTACTTTTTTTGTTTTAATGAGAAGCCGGTTGGTAATCCACTGGGTATATGTAGTTTCGTTACAACAGTGAAACTACTTTGGACTAGAAAACCTTCTAGTCCCAAATAGAAAAAAAAAAAACAAAAAAAACCTAGCGTTTGAGAGTGAATTTGACCAACAGGATATTCTTACTAGATAATGTACTTTTCATGGAAACAATAAAAAAAATTAAAACTATACACATAGAGTGTACAAGATCAAAATGTGATAAAAATCACAAACATGTTCTACATGAAATTAATGATTATAAAACTAAGGTCAAAAACATTTTATTTTCAAAAATCTTATTGTTGCTAATCCCAAGAAATATACTTGAAGTGGCTACTGTGTTTAAGATGTATTATAATAACAAGGAAAACGAACTTCAGCAACCGAATTAATTTCACGAAAAAAGTTAAATATTCATTATACAAAGAATTTAATAATATGCCAGGTATATTATTTAAATTATTAATTAGCGAGGCTAAATTGCAGCTGTAACAGGCATCTGAATACAAAATAAAGTATATAATATACGTTTTGGAAGACGAACAAAGAAATATTTTAATCAAGATAGACTGTAATTATTCAGTGCTAACCGTATACATTACCATAATGAGGGAGCAATTTCAGAGAATTCCTGTTGCTTGTTTATGATATGTTTTAGAGAACTATAACACCTGTTTGCTTCACCTGGTTCTCTGTTAAGTAAGTAGTAGATAACGTAGTTGTTAAGTTTGAAGGGATTATTTTATATGGTCAAGGAGAAATTGATATAAGAATGATGATACCTCAAAATCATTATCATCATGTACAATCTAACTATTGATTCACTACACTAGTAAGACAATTAAAAATCACAGGTGTGTTCCAAACACCACTTTTGAAAAATGCTAACTAAAATACCAGGCGCATGCGACAGCCAGTTTGAGATGACACTCAAAAGTCGTCTTTGGAACAAACCTAACATATACTAGTTATATTATATATA
>NW_027112095.1:320824-353429 GCF_000696795.3 Halyomorpha halys | reverse complement strand
ATAATAGAAGATAACATAGCTGCAAAAACAGCTTTAAGTAGTACTTGATTTACTCATATTAAGTATTATGATAATTTTATCTAATACAACAGAAAGTCTATATAACTAGGTCTAGGTACTAGTTTATATCTTGGCCACTTAGCATTTTTCTAAAACATCAGGTTAATGAGAGGGGAGAGAATCTGATGTGCGAAAAAAAAATAAATTCAAGAATTGCAAAAATAAAAGTTATACGATACCTGTAATATCCACTGTCAGAGTGTATGGAAAAAGTTAATTCATACTAGTGTTTGGTAAAAAACTAGTTATAAATAAAACTATAACGAAATTGTCAAGGCTACAATGTTTATTTATTAATATACCATTGTGTTCTTTTTTATGACGGCACTAAAACCCTATTACAAAACTTTGCATCAGAATTGCGACAATTTATTGTATTAAGAAACAATGATAACCCCGCATAAAACAGATAGTTTGTACGTTTAAGACCAAAGGGATGATAATTCATTAATGAATTTTTGGTATCCCATCTTCAGTTAATTCATATAACTTTACCTTAAATCGATTCATAAATGAAAAATACTTAATAAAATTTTATAATGTTGCTCAGAGTGCAACCGGAAATAGGTGGTTGTGTGCCACCACTGGCCAGTAGCTACCAACCGAACATTGAACCGAAAGCGATTTATTAGTTAAATAGATTGATAGTATCTAATGAATTGTGTCAGTAGATTACCATTAAAATACTTATTTAGATTATAGTAAAACTAAAAGGGGTACATTTGATCCGAACTTTCTATATGTCATTAACTTATTAGAACTTTATACTACTTAGAAAATTCGGATCACAATAATTACTTTTAAATAGTAGGATTACAAAAATAAAATATTAAAATCACATAAGCATAATCGTACCTAATCAAATTTTTGAATAATAGGAAATAATTTGCCTAACAATAATGTCATAAAACACAGTCTTAGATTGTCCAATTCCTTCGATATACTAAATTAAGTGCAATACATAACTTGTGTTAGAGCGAGAAAACCGGGTACAAGATGTAATAGCAGAGAAAGTAAAAAGAATTTCTAAGACAAGGTCAAGGCTAACTGACATGCTCCCGTGTTTTAAGTTCTTTAAGAGGAGCGGCGTTTCAAAGGACAGAGACAAAACGGAGGGAACAAAGAGCGGATCATAAGGAGCTAAAGAACAAAAGGAAGAAAGGTGGCGTGTCAGGTGGGATCAATAGGGATCTCACGTCCTCCGGGCTCTCACGTCCCGCCGTGCTCCGTTACCGTTTCCCTTTCGTCGCAGAATGCCAACAGTCGTCCGGGATGTCCATGTCGATGAGTGTCCGCTATCGGAGAAAAGTTACAGGGCAAACAAAAAATGGAAGTTGGGGTATTGTATGAACGAAGGCATTAAAGTGCTGTGATAATTTAAGGTTTTAGTACAAGAAAATAAACGTATTTAGAATGAAGCAAGAATATATAATCTAAACAAACGTAAGCCAAATCCTGGAGTGAAGTATTCAATTTCTTTTTGGCGGAAAATCTAAGGTTTTTTTCACAGTGGAGACCGCTGTATGACAGACGCACCATGGGTTAAAACAAGCCCTTCGATAAAAAAAAAACCCAAAAGAAGGAAAAAACCCGGTCATACCTCTAAGGTCAAGAATCAAATCAGTCTACCAATACATAAACTCTATGAGATTCCAGAGAGTTGGAGTAAACAGAACATAAATGGTGATAAGTGTTGAGAAACCGTGCCTACGAGGCCTTCTGCTCGTGTTAACGTGGTGCCACATATCTGCCAAAATATGACGAGGAAATTCCCGCAGGCACACACTTCATAGGTAACTAAGATTTCCTCGTACAAATTGGACTTAATTGGTGACCGACTATTCTGTTGATATTTAAGTTTACTTTAATTTTGTTTTATGTAATTATATTATATTTGGCAAACCTGTGAATCCGAGGCTTTACACAGGCTGAGCCACAATTATTTATGGAGCCGCTTCAAAGATATAAGATAGTTATATCATTGTTAGAGATATCAATTCCAAATATCTAAGAAACATTCCCTTTTTATCATTATTACAATCACGTGACTAAATAGAATAACCAAGCTTATTTTTTTTTTCCCACAATCATTCAAGATTAAAAATATTTCCATTAATCAAGTTCAGGATGGCCATAGCTCTACCATTCGCTGGACAATGAAAATGCTCAACTGCATGCCTCAATGACTACACTGCAAAAGGGCCCAGCTCCCCCGAATTAGCCACTCTATTGCGTTAGGGTCAGGTTTAGGGTTGTTCACCCATCAATATCGAAATTTGGGTCGTGTCTATAGGCACCGGTCAGGATGGTAGTCATAGGCTATATATGTATTTTAACCAAATAATTTAGACTTGGTATTGTTGGATGGAACTAAACACTGTTTTGAAAAAAATCATCCTTTTCAACAACAGCTTTCAGTCAGCCATTAGCCTCCGAATGACTAGATGATAAGCAGGTACGTGTAGAAAGATTATACGATATTCCAAGCGGAAAGCTGTCGGCCCACCGTAGGACAATGCACCTGCTGGTGACACTCCACGCACAATCTTCTCGGTTCAGAAAACAAGCCGCGGATTCCGCACACCCATGTCCGGTGGATGTGGTCAGCAAAGGCGGTTGATAATGTAATATACATCCTTTCACTTTTTTTTTTTTTTTTTTTATTTCAACAAATAAAGAGACGAAACTATTGTGTCGGATTCAAACAATTGGGATATCATAGAAATATTTCAAAACAAAACTCAAACCCACTCAAATTAGCAAGTTAACGGTATAGTGTCGTACTTTTCCTCTTCTTTTCTTTAATATCAATGGTAATGAAAAGAAAATTCCAAGTCGAATTGCATGGCATACGCATTAGGATAATTTTGTATCGTTTCTTCACAAAGGACAAACAGATTCCAGGAGAATATTCAACATGTTTACAAAAATTTAAAAAGAAAAAGAAATATACAGATATTTAGTATTACAAGCTTTTAAATTAAAATGAATGCTTTTAGTATTTCAAAAGTATAAAGTAATCTAGCAAATGTAGGTCACATTAAAGGTCGTTGCATGCATGCAACTGTCAACATCAAAATGCTTTGCACAATCTAATAATTCAAAACTATATTGCATGTTTATAAAATTTATATATACTTATAAATTTTAAAATTATAAAAACATTTAATATTTTTAATAAAACATGCAATTTTTTTTATATTCACAAAATTTTATTTAAGACAAAAACTCAACACTGAATATTGGAAATAATTAAAATAGCACTTTTATTTTCCTTCAATAAAAAATTGATTTATCTTGATAAAAGTTTATGAGTACATAAAAATGCTTAATGGGATGATTATTTTTTATGAGAAAACAAATAAAATGGACAAACGACTCAATCAAAAGCATGGTATACTTATATCCAAATATAACCCAATAAAATACCCTTGACAGTTAATTATCCTCCAAATTAATACGATTTATGTACTACGTTATAAAGTACTCAAATCTCGGAATGTTCTGCGTAAAAAAAATTAGTTTTTATTTATTTTTTTTTTTTATCAATTGATGAGTAAAAATCTGTAAGTAGATTACAGGTCATCATTTGGAGGTTTCACAGATTTCGTAATAGTCAGGAGTTATAACTTATTACCTTTTCGTTTACTAGCACTAGAATATTATCAATTTTTTTTTGTTATTCTGTATATTTATTATAAAAAAATAACAATAAAACATAAATAAATAAAACAAATAAAGATAAATACCACCAGTCAAGTGAAAACCATCTCACCATTTTGGCAGTAGTCAATCAGACTTTCATGGAAACTCACCTGAAACATTGAAAAAGATATACATTAATAAAAGAATAATAGTTTTATTTTTTCCTAGAACAAAAAAGGTTTTAATTTAAGACTGTTTAAAATTATAATGTGGTATTTTAGGAAGAGACGAGAGAGGATCTGTTAGAGTAACGTCCTCCGTGACAGGTTAATGATCAGTCAGGAGTCACGAAGGGGTAATTCAATGGAGCAGCCAGCGGGGTTATGCGGAACATGTAATCGTCCTCTAGGAACTTAGGCTCAATAACATAATACATACAAGAACGGAATCGAACCACTTTTGTATCAACACGGAATCTTTTGTAACAAGGTAATACTAAAGATATATTAGGAGAAGTTGGTTAGGGAAGAGGGAGGGAGGTAGATGCATGGGATCAGCGCAGAAGTAACGAACATTATTTTATTTTTGCTGACGTTTCAGCCCTTAGCTCTTAACATAAGAGTTGACTACACATGAATTTTCCGCTACGAGTGGTGATATTATTACTAAAGAAAATTTTAATTAAATAACATAATAAACTATAACCATTGACTGACGTCATTAGCACTGTTTTGAATGTTCACATGTCATACGGGAAGGCAAACATTGGAAGCAAATATGTGTCAATATAACTGGGCCAAACTGGACACTGGTATGGTCCAAACCTCAAGACATATAATTTAAGTTCAGAAAAAAACAACATTTTTTGGATAATGAAAGTAACATTGTAATATTAATAACAAAAGGATTGCGTTGTTACTGACAGATTCCGGTGCCCACGTGTGATTCCTCATACTTACGTTTTACTTTTTTTTACTTAACATTCTCTATTCAAGTAGTTTCTGGGACATTGACTCTTCAATTGTTTCTGAGAAAAAACTCTTTAGGAGCCAAGAAAACTCTTCTTAGTTTCAGATACCTCTGAGAACCACTCAATCATTCACAAAATGGTACTCCATTTGTAACAATTGAATGGCTCGAGGTAAAAATATGATAAGTAACATGATGTAAATTATTTGGAGAGTCGATTCGATATAATCTACCATTCTTATCTGATGTTTTATGTACTTCACATTGTATGACATTGTGACAGGAAGAGAGTGTTAGGTTACAGCCACATCAGCTGGCGTGAGCAAAGAGGTTGGTAGAATGCCACTGCCACAATTAATATGAACATATTTATTTATTCTTATTTTGTTTTCAAAACCATTTTTGTTAAAAACTGTAAATTAATTCACATAGAAATGTGTCAATTTATTGACTGAGAAGACAAATTAAGTGACACAAAAATTAATAATGGACTGATATTATTGAAACTATAGTAAATGTTACCTACAGAATGATAAGTAATAAAAAAATATTTTAAAAAATCAACTGACCGAAACATCCTATTGAGAGAAAATACTGTAAAGTTGAAAGGTGATAAATAGTAAATGAAATAAGTAAGTCAGTATAAATGAGTAAATAAATTTATAATATAAAAAGGCATTAATATATCATCAGTAAAAAAAGAGAGATGTTAGTGAGGAAAATACTAAGGTTTAAAGATTTTAGCAATATTATAAGTATTAATGTAAAGGGTAATATAAACAATTAAACAAATAGAAAAATATGACATTTTCTTTTTATAACTCCACCTTTGTATATGTTTTATTTACATGTTACTTCTATGAGCTTTATTTCCTTTTTATCTTTTTATTTTATCCCTGATGAAACATTGGTCATCAATAAATACTCCAAAACGTAACGTAAACGTTGAGTTCTAGACGTAAATACACAAGGATGGGTGTGTGATTTATAATTAAAAAAAGAGTAATATTTAATAAATAAAAAATCGTTTTCTAACGGATAGTTTGTTACGTTATTTATCCGACTACGAATAAATATGTAGTAACTTAACCCTATTGAGAACACCAAGGAGACTGGAAAACCCTTATAAGACATGTTGAACTACCTGTACCAGAGATCCTTGGACTACACCATATCAGAAAATTCAGCAGATAGCAACAGACAGGAGCGGTGTTCCCACGAGCGGCCTGCGGTGAGGGTCCGTTACCTTCACGCCATTTTTTTTTTTCATTTACTCAGCGTGAAATCTTCCATTTCTAACAGAACACGGTCTTGCTCACTCCCGAAGGAGAAGAAAGCGATTCAGGAATAAAGGAAGAATGGAAGAGGCTAAAAAGGAAGGGGAAAGTGAATTAGGGGATCTTCCAGACTATCCAGCTTTAATCATATCGTTTTAGGACTCGAAAAAAAAATTCAGAGGCAAAAAGAGCTTCTTTTTTTTCAAAATAAGAAGAATATGGTTGCCATTTTTGACCACTGGGTAACAATAACCCGTTTCGTAGTATGACTGCTTAGAACACATAACTTTTTTTTTTTTTTTTTTTTTTTTTTTCCCCCAGAAAACTCAATTCAAGTCACGTCTATTTTCTCTTTCCGTCATTTCTGTAAACCATTGTGAGTGCAATATACGTGACATTGATTAATCCTAGAATTTATTATATCTGGACGCTTTTAAATAATGTATTTATAGAATAAATGAAAGGATTATTTCGTGAAAGGGATATTCCCGAATTACTAATTAAACGTTAAATGATAAGGTTTGATGAAATAAACGCATTCGAACAACTAGCAATATATTTCTGGAATAAATGTCTGATAATTGTTATTACACAATTACATTATTTTTGGAATACTTTATTTTACAAACACGCAAAATAATTAAATCCAAAATAACATATTTCTGAAATACCGTTTAAAATTTATTAATACCGGAAAGCCCCAGCAGGAACTTATTAGCCACTGCTGTTGTTTAACTTGTATGGCAGTGGCCGGCATGATGATATTTTCTATCGTGGCAGTATTTTCACACTAGGTCTGGTGGCTCAGTTGACAGCACATGTAACGGATGCTACTGTCTCGTTAAAACCCGTTTACTTAACAGCCACTGCACCCACTGGCATGGTTTAACCTATGATAATTGACATCATAATGACAAATAACCCGTCCCAAAATAATGGTTTAAACCATGACAGGATAGTGACTGAACATTTATGCAGTTTCCGTGTAAACGGGTTTTAACAAGACAGAATCCAAAATCCGTCGTTAAACATTCGGAATTTGTTCCTAAACATCCCAACTAGGTGAAGTCAACGCCCGTTTAACCGGTATTGATTCCGCTCTTTTAATAAAATTCAAACCCTTGTATCTTCCCGTAAAAACTCCTCCTTGTCGAACAGAACCTGTTGACAAGAGAACTACTATTAAGAAGGCACTACATTAAGCTACTTAGCTTCTGGAAGAGACAACACAAGCCAGTTGTTATGCCGTGCAGCCTTAGTAATGCTCTGCCAATATTACGGCTTCGTTTAGGACCAAATAATACGAAACAATGGTGAGCAAACATATCTGTAATTCTTACATTATAATTAAATTTTGTTCAGAAATTTTTATAAAATAAATCATGCGTCTTTGCAAGGTTTATTTTTAGCTTGAATTTCAGCAAACATACAATGATACTAAAAATATAACACTTGATTCTGTTATGAATAATTAAGCGGAAGTCAGAGATAACAAATTGTTTTATAATAATCCTGGTACTAAATTAATCTACGAACAAATGTTTACTCAAGTCTTGACCTAAATTTTCTCGACAATGATTTCCTTCCATAAAAACTATAAAACTGAATCGATTTACAAGGCTTATCGTTAAGTAAAAGATCGGATAGATGCCGACAACATAAAAGGCATTATGTCAATAAAAATGCCGCTTTTTATCTAAAACCTTGCATACTGTAGACACAAGATAACCCACATGTGAGTAAGCTATGTTTAAACTGGGGTTGACAGTCGAGTTTGTTCTGTTGGGGAAAAAAAAGTTGAGTTTAGAGCACCTGGTGCGTTTAAAAGTACAGGACTTGAATAATATAACTTAAAAGTAATAATTATAACTTAAATAAATAATGGAACACTGATAAAAAAAGTTAAGAAAATTATGTTCCTTAAAAATAACAAAGAGTCCAATATATGCACTAATCCTTGTTGCCAAACAGCAACAGGTGATCAGTTACTAACAGCGACGAATATTTATTGATCGCCCAATCAACACCGGGTTAAATGCAAGCAGTCGGTACACTTGAAAAAAAATTTTTTTATTTATTTATTGATATTTACAACTGTATAAAAAATACAACAAGTAAATTTGATCATAATGACATAATGATAAGTACAGCATGTAGAGAAACTACCCAGTAGTAGAACTCTAAAAACAGTTTACAATATAAGGTCACGAGGCCATCTTCTTTTCAGGCGCCTCGGAGGATTGCCAGGAATGGAAGAGGAAGCAAGGTTAGAAACTAGTGGGTTTGGGTGGTTAGAGATTATTACGGAAAGAATGATATCGGGTTCGGGCTAGATTGGTTATATAAGGAACATTTAGGTCTTTATGGATGGTTTTATTAGTAACAAAATAAGGAGCATTGAGGATTTTACGAAGGATTATGGATTGATACGAGAGGAATTCGAAGGTTTAGTGGAGCCCCAAAGCTCAACTCCGTATGTCCAGATGGGCCTTATTATTGTCATGTAGATCAGTCTTTTCTGCATCTGCATGCAGTTTCCTGTCTTTTCAGTCTTGTGTGAGGATTTCAGGTTAGTCGTTTGTCAAGATGTAGTCCAAGATAACGAAACTGTTCTACAGGGGTAAGAGCCACATTATTAAAGTATACTGTATGGCAGTCGGCAGGTTTACGACGAAGAGTAAATGTGATTTGATGGGATTTGTTGGGATTTATTTTTATCCTCCAATTTCGAGACCATTCTTCGAGGATTGTGATATGGGACTGGAGAGTTTGGGATGCAATCAAAGGATTATTACTAACTGTGAGCACACGTGTGTCATCAGCATACGTGGTAAGGATAGTGTTAGGAGTTGTTGGGATGTCAGTTGTATAGACGGTGTAGAGGATGGGACCGAGAATACTACCTTGAGGAACACCAGCGGATTGCTTGAAATAGTAGAATGAAAAATATCAGTAAACGAAAACATTAACAAAAGGAAATACGTTCATAAGTTCATGTTAAGTCCCAATTTAACCTTCTAATTTCAACTTCTATAGAATTCAATTTAAACTTCTATAGAATCTCTTTGAGAGCAATTGATTGTCCCACCAAATGTAACCTCATATCTTGTAATGCATTGGCTCCCCATTCATATGGGCTTCTTAAAATCCATGTAACTGGAAACTCCCTCCACCCCATCATTTTTAATATTTAAAAAATACACATTAATAACTAAAAGAATTAATAACCTATACAATAAAAGAAAAATGAATTTAGAAAAATAACTATTAGATTGCGTAGCTCAAAATTAGACTTCATAAATATTTTGAAAAAATAAAATAAATAAGATTTAAGATAAAAGGCACTACAGTTACTCGAGTATTATTTATTTATTTTTTAACTTATTCCTCTATTCTATTTTAACTACGAATTAATAGGATCTGGAATAAAATTTGTGGTATTTTTACTATTTCTATAACTAATTAAATAGGAAAAAAATAACAAATTGATAGCATAAATATAGACTTAATATTAGGATAAATCTACATCATATCCTTGAAACCCAGTGTTTCATTTTTATTTTGTGTTTTGCTATGATGTTCATCCTTGTTAACCATATAAAACATTGTTTTGATATTTTCAATCCTTTCTGAGATAGCAAGAATTTTGCTTGGTTAAGAGGATGGTCTATGGAACAAATTAAAAAAAAAAAATCCTAGTGTATGGATATGTCGACTTGATTAATATGATGAAGAATGACCCAAAGTCAATTAATCTTTGGTTTTGGATACCTAAGAGGTCTTGATTACTAATTAGAAAAATCATTAATTACTTCTTAAGTCTATTTCATCATTTCATCGATCTCAGGAGTTAGAGAGCATTAAGGTAGTGAGTTCATAAAGTAAAGAAGACATAAAGTTTCCATACACAGTAACATCGGAGTTACGAAAAAAGAAATCCTAACACCTTTCATTTTAAATATGATTTGTTATTTATTGGTAAATTACATATGTCCAAGAAAGTACTATAAAAAATCTAAGAACCTTATCAGATCCAGGCCGTGTAAAAACAATGATCAATCAATGATGTAGCACAAGAATGACTAACAAATTGTTGATCTTTGTTGTTTGTTTGTTTTTTTCCTCAGTCCCGAGAACCCTGAAGGAACAAAAAACTCGAACAACTTTCCAGGCCAACGGCCCCAGGAGTTGATACGCCACTCCTGTATAAAGTTTTATTCCTAAACTGACGATGCCAAGCTTTCCAGTATTTTTTTTGTTCCACCGATATAGTGAAAGGTCAGGACTCCACTTAACAGAGGCCTTTGCAGTAAAACGCACGTTATTTCAGCACATGGCATATACTGGTTACACTTATCCAGAGCATACAATTATAAAGGTTTATTTAGCAGTCAATTCAGTAGCCATTATCACAACTATTTAAATACTACAAAATGGAGTAGGCACTTACTCCAGTCCATAAGACAAAATGGAACTCCATTAACACAACAATTGACTAATTGTTCTAGGCAAAACGTACATATTGAACAATAGTATTAGTCTTTGGATACTTGCGTAGATAAAAGGCGACCACAACCGCTGTCGATGGAAAATATGAGAAACTCTGCACTGAAACTTTCGTTACAATTCATAAGTTTACTTCATTGTGATTTCTAAGAATTTTTCTCCTTTCTTTTTCAAGTTAAATGTTGTAAGTTGTTTTTTTTCTTCAGATTTTTTATCAAACAAATGATCAAAATTTGAGAATAGTCTTATGCAGAAGAAAACGCAGTCAAGTATTTCCAAATATAGACCCCGATCTTGCAAGCTGAATCTTAAAGTAAAAGCGAAAGAAGACATCAAAGATTGTGGACATGAATGTAGCAATGGTAGGCTATAGCTTATGGGCTCTGCGCATTCTACCAGACAGGATGTGATAATGTCCATTATGGGCAGAATTGTTTATCTAGTTCCTCATAAAATATTTTAAAAAGGATACTTTACATACATACTAGAAGGATGTATGTAAAGAGTGATTGGTGGTATCGGCACCGAACTTTCAGGTTCGTTTATTAATTATTATTATGAACTCAATGTTACCGATTTGGCCAGAACCCGATATCAATCCTTAATATAAACTCCTTAACCAGGGGCAATAGGATTTCGATGGGAGTCTTGGCCCGACGAAAAAAACAAACAAAGAAATACTCCTTAACCACTCAAACCCACAAATGGCTTCTAACCTTGCTTCCTCTTGAATTCCTGATAATCTTTCTAGGCTCCTCAAAAGAAGATGGCCTCGTAACCTTATATTCTAGAAATTTTAATGGAGTTCTACCAATGTGCAGATTTTCTACAAGATTATATTATGCCATTGAAATATAACTCACATCAAACTTAATAGTTATATATATAATACAGTTGTAAATTTCAAGTATTAAAAAAAAAAAAATATTATGTGAACCTTATTTTTAAAAATAAGTAAATTAAATAATTTTGTACAAGAATCAAACATTAGTGCATAAGCTTTAACCCTTGGCTTATTAAGTTGATTTTCTCGGACCCCCTGGCGCCCTATTGGTGAAAAAGGAAGGAAGGGGAGAGTAACGAGGCATTGTACTCGGATTAAAAAGGGCGTACTATCGATTCTAAAATCGAATATCTTCCTTTTGCCTATGGGCTAACATCTAACGCAGCGAAAGTGAAACTCACTACGGCTACGTGTGGTCTCCCATTTCCCTTCTTGCGATGCGATTTATAATTCAAATGCAAAGTATTAATATACATCTAACAGAATATCAGTGCCATAGAAGAAATATTTGCTTAGTTAATAAACGTTTTTTTATTAACTAATTACACGTTAACTGTGTAAATGTTTAAACTGTTTTTAACTTATTCCATAAGCTTATTTATTCTAGTGATATTATATTGTTACGAAATCTTTGAAGTATCTAAAGAATCTATATATGACCAACTAATTAGTTTGACCCATTATTTAACTATTATTTAATTATATATTATTTATTATTATTAGTAAATAGTATTATATTGTATAGTAGAGAGGATTATTTTTATATTTTTTCAATCTAATTTTTAATTAAATCTGGTAGGCGCACAACAAAAACATCAATTATAAAATTCTTTTATATTTTATGTTCATTCATTTTTAATTGATAAATGGTTATTTTTTGCAACTGGACAATTTTAAAGTTAAGACTTTTTCCTTTGATGTTCCTAGGAAAATTTGTTCGAAAGTGTTTCTTTGGAGTTTGAAAAACTGTTATTAACTTAGCTTCTGCATAGAATCCAAGAGTTCAATAAAAGATAACAAAGCACTGTGCTAAGGAATGGTATCGGAAGAGATCGGGCGCTCTCGGCTATTTCCGATTTACCATTCTGTGGAAGACTGTTATGTGAAGATTCCTTTAGTTAACTATAGAATTTATTATAGTTCACATTTATCCGTTACTTATAAACTACCAATAATGAGATATGGTTAATTATTTCAAATAAACAAAATTAAATGTACTTTGTTTATTTAATTAAGCATTTAAGCTCTGTCAGCCATTTTAACACTTTAATAATTTAAAGATCAATTCATTGTACCTTGTTATACCGAGTTCAATAAAAATTATAAGAGCCGTTTTCAAGGAAAAAAGTTAATTGTATTTAACGGCACTTCCAAAAAATCGATTTTATAGAAAAAGTTGCTTCAACATCCCACACATACACCGAATCAACATATTTTATTTCAGTTTCGTTTGACTTTAGTCTTTAGACGTAAGTCTAGTTAAGGTTTTAGAGCAAGGTTCTTCACATACACACGGACCATTTAGCAAGACTTGGTTATTTTAATTCAGAGGACATATCCGTCGAAAAGTCGGACCCAAAATTTTTCATGATTACCATACTTTTCCTCAGTAAATATTTCACACAAAGGTAAAAGAAAATAAAGATTATAGGATGTACAACCAAAATTAAATCTGTTAAGATTGATAACCAAGGTAAAATTTACAGTTCAGCTTTGATAATTTTTCAATCTAAATGTTGTTGTTTATATAACTAAAAAACTTGACAAAAAATAAAAATTTTCGTCAAATTTCATTTAAAAAAAGTAAAAACATTAATAAATAAGGAAACCTTTTGTTTTTTAGTTTTGTCGTACCCACTTAATTTGTTTTTATTGCAATTTGTGTAAGTACAAATATTTAATATGAAATCATATATATAAGCAATTAATGTACACGAATCTTGTATATTTTTTTTCGTATCTTCTATTGTAATAGAATTAGTACTTCATACATATATAATACATAAAATTTAATATATATATACTTTACTGAAGAAACTCATATCTATAAAATCTATACATTAAGTTATATTTAGGTAGAATTATTAAGAAGGTATAATTTTTATTATTTTTTGTGAAACAACCAACATTATATAGTTATTATTATTTTTTTTTAAATGCATATTTAATTTTAATTCATCCCAATACAGCCCATAGATCAATGATGAGCTCTACACTGACTTTCTGTGAGCCTGAGAACTTGACAAGTAAGCATTTTATGATTCTCGGTAAGCAATCATCCGTGTGCCAAGAATGTTGAAGCTGATTAGAAAATAAATTACACCCTATAATGCACACATTGCAACTACAAAATCATATTTCAATTAAAGATTTGGGAAATAATGATCACAAAGAAAATTTTTTTTCCATAAAAAAATTACCATTGTGACATCAATTAATTAATTTATTAGAGGATATATATCTTAAAATTATATAATTGTTTTTCAGAAGATTAAATCAGTATAAATATTTTAATTCTAGAAATATTACTTCAATAAAAAACAGGAGAGCTAAATTCCATTAAGCCATTGTGAGATCATGTTTTAGATAAAATTAGTGATGATTATTATCATTAAAGTGTTTTAACTTATCTCTAAATTACGATAAAGAGAACATAGTGTGTTTTACAGAGATATTCATGGGGTTTGTCCAGGCTCGTGGACGAAACGTTCCTCCAGTTTAAACATATCAACACGCCCTTCCGATCCAACCGGTTAATTTAATTTCTCTTTTGACATTAATTAAAGGAACAGGAGTGTCTTTTTTTTTTTTTTTTTTTTTATTAGTAATATATATACTTTCAAGACGTTAAGGATTTAAAAAGTACGACCTTTTTTTTTTTTAATAAACTTTTTATCTCATAATTTATATTTGCATACAATTCGCGATAGATGTGAAACGTTTATTGAGACGTAGGTCGTGGTGGTTCCTGGTTTCAATGACCTCAATATCGATTCAAACCAAACTATTTAGAACTAAATACCCTTCAACCTTGTTTATTTGACTTGATTAAAATCAAATAATACAACATTTAGTTTTAGATTATACAATAAATGTATATAGCTAAAAATATATATTTAGTAAATATTATTAATACAATATAATGTAATTAATACCATTGACTATTTTTTTTGTTATTCTAAATCCGAAAATAAATAGATTTGTAGATTATTACCTCTAACAATACATATATACCAACAAAACTAGCAATGTAGGACAAAATATATATACATATTTTTTTTATGAACAATAACGTTAATATTAGTTATTTGCAAGCCAAGAAACCTTGTGGAATTTTTGTAGTAATAAAATAAATCTCTTCTCTTTCGAAAATCACAAAAATTGCAATAACTTCAGCATTTCGTTACTAATCTACACGAAACCTAAAACGGGCTTAGGACTCTCTAAACTCTAAGAAATGATACAAATGATCAGACCATCGTAAACAAATTAAAATGGCTTAAAAGGACGAAAATTCAGCATCCCAACAGTTTATAGTTACGATGGATTGGAACATAGAAAGGAGTTATAGAGTTTCTTTAGCGAACGCAGGACTTTAAAAAAGGAAAAAATACATGCTCCAACGATGAAGCCCAAAAATTTCTAATTTTTTGATTTACATGAAAATTCTTATTTAAGGATTTCAAACTACGCAAAAAAAAAAAAAATTGAACCGTGGTGTTAGATAAAATAATTTATTTAGTGATATGGTCCTTAAAAGTCCTTTAAGTCAGTTATCTGCAAACTTACTATCTTACTAGTAGTTAATATAACAAAAATGTTTATTTTTGTGCACACTACAGCAGGAAGAAAGAATGGACATTACTAACATTTGTAAAGTAGATGAGAGTATCAACACAGAGTACGAACAGTACACGCTGCATCATGTCTAAGAATGAATCACGCGGCCATTAAAGACGACCCCAGCGTGAGCTATGTTTTTAGGAAGGGTAATAGCGACGACACGTGGGAAAGTCGCCAAGGCAACAGAGTGCTCAGAGGAAGCACATCGATCTACATCTTCCTGGCTCTATGCGGGTCGTATCTTCTTTCGAGAAGGGGAAAGAGGAAGGATATCTCACGTGCGTATCTGAAAGTGGATGGAAGGAGGGGTGTACTAGCTAGAATAGTAGGTACTCTTTGGGAATGGTGAGATACCAGAACGAGGAAGAAGCTGAAAACGGCGAGGAAAAGGAAATTTGAAGCCAAAATTACATGCAATTTAAAAAGTCCAAGAAACCGTGAAGAAAAAAAAAATTATTTCAACGCAATATTTTATTACTATAATAAAAACTAAATAAATAAAGTAGAATCAAAACTGTACATTCTGCCAATCTTGGGTAAGGGAAATAAAAAATGACTGGTGTTATAAAAATTGATTATTGAGTTTTTAATTAAACGAAAAAAAGAAACTGCTGGTTTCTTTTTGGCTAGACTATACAACGGGTGCATCAAATTTCTTTAAAAAGTAGATATTAGGCGTATTCATGATGTGCTGAACGTAAAATGTTTAAAATGGTTTTAACATGGTAAAAGAAGGAAATATTTCTCCATTTAACACGTTTTAACATGTTAAACTAAAGATCATGAATCCCCTTTTGAAATATTTAACTTGCATTATTGCATTCAAATCCGTACAACTAATAAATAGTTCCTCAGATAAAGTAATATAAATAAAACGTAAATGATTTTCTATGTTCCATTCCACACAAAGGCTAATGACGGAAAATGTTTTTTTTCACGGACTTAACGAAAAAATTCAATGAAAACTGAAAATCACAAAAAATAATAGCGAATACGATACTTTTCTTACAAGGCTAGGGAAGTAATGAAATATTTTTTGCTGCGTAATTGTTGTAAAATATGGAATTAGTGTTTAAATACTAAAGCAAACTTTGTATTTTTTCATGGATTCTAAACAGAAAACGAGAGATAATGAAATGGAAAAGTGTGAACATTCAGATACTGTCACTTAGAAAAACAACTTGCTTCATCGAAAGGATTGAGGTACGTAATGGAGCTGTGCAATTGATGAGGTCTGTCAATGACAGCGGGGGGGAAGGTTACTTCCAAAGAGTGCAGCTGATTGAAAGCTAATAGAAACGATGATAAGCTGGCAACAAGAACCTGTTATATGTTCTACGAAATTATAACAAATATAATGGACATCATTAAGGATTGAGTAATTACGAAATATTACTGAAGATTTCACTACCTTCAACTAATTAAGGTAGAGATAGTAAGCTTAAAAATATAACATAATAATAGTAATGAAATTAAAATCAAACGCAATTTGTATATCTTTCAAGATTTTAACTTTTATGAATGCACTAAGTAAAAAAAGTAAATTTTTTAATGCGCGTTTTAAGAGCTTGTTATAAGATACCTTACCTTTTTCACACTCTCCTCATTATATACTCAATATTTTTTATATTACACGCATAAGCAAATATAAACAAAATTAGACTTAAATACAAACGTAAGAAATAATAATTTTGCAACAGAAAATATAATTAAATTTAATTATTTAAGTGGAGAAGTTACAGACGTAATAAATTTGTACCGTTGGAAAGATGTAGATAGTTAAAATGTAGATGGAAAAAAAAATTAATTACTTAATAACAGGAAACAATCAACAGTTATCGAGAGATTAACGGTTTTTAATTCAAAAACAATTATTGAAAAATTGATTATTAATCAACTATTAACAAAAAAAAAAACTTATTTTAAAACTTTATTTTGGATCGTCTATCTCTTGTTCACTCTCCCACTCCAATCCTCCGATAAAGCCTTTCTCACTTTACCTTTAAAATATTGCACTTTTATTAATAACGAGTATTGGTCGATGAACAGCGACGATGTTACACTCCTTCTCGCCCTCATCTGAAATCCCATGAAGGAGGTAGGCTTATCGTACTTTTAAAACAGTTACTAATAACTAATTTCTTGATTTATAATTTACTTATTTCGAGCTTAATTTTAAAATTGACTAAAACTAGGAGTGACATGGACACGTCACACTTCTCCGATAAAACATATCTGATCTTATAATTTTATTACTATTTCTCATGGAGATCGTAACAAAAATTGGAAGGAACCTTTTGTTAAGACCCCACTATAAACATTTATATAAAGGGATTTCCCCAAAAGGCAGAGAAAATAATTAGGTAATGAATAATTTCTTCCGATACAATATTGATGTTCACAATTTTTATTCCAAGTTTCAAGACTTCTGGGACTTCAGGAATTTTGCTATTTATATCATATTAACTGGACGTATTCCAAAGATAGTACTGGATTGGGGTTATTTTAATTACTGAGGTCATCCTGGAGACCATCCTAAAGTTACCTAGTTGTGATAAAGTAACTCCGGTTGACGATGCTATCCATGAAATACGTAAATACAAAATAAAAAAGAAATCAGATGTACCATTATTAAATTTATGGAAAAATGTAAAAAAAAAAAAAAAAAAAAAAAAAAAAAAATAAATTTTTAAAAAAAAAAAAAAAAAAAAAAAAAAAAAAAAAAAAATCAATATTTTTGAGGATGAGACAGTAAACACCGAAACGTTTAAAGAAAAGGGAAGAAGAAATAAAAAAGAAAAATTGCATAGGAAGAAATTATTCACAATCTAATTGGGCATAATTATTTATTAACTTACACCATTTTAAAAAAATCAAAATTCAAATTAATGTGTGAGTTGGGGTGTGGTTAGTAATAAATACAAATAAGAAAAAAAATTATATAATTTCTAAAAATATTAAATAAATTTTAATTATTGGTGTTGTTCATGAACGCACAATAAACTATAATATATATAGCAAAATATAATAGCTACGTCCAACTTACGCATCATAAATGTAATGTGAACTAATTACTTTGAATTAATTATCAAATTAAATAAAACAATTCAAAACCCAAGAACCACAAAAATATATACATATATTAAGTTACAAAAATATATACTGATTTTTTTTTGTTTTTCAAAACTTCTTCATTGCATATCCAATTACTTAGTGCGATTTATCCTGTTCATATCAATTTTCTAATATCATTAATTTCTTCTAAAAAATAGTCCCGGGCGATTTCAACGCGATCTTCAATCTGCCGACAATAAAATATTTTCTTTAGCCAACTCCATCTCCAGAGCCAGCCTTCGCTGCCAAGGTGAAGACGACCGTGTAATCGCTCAAAGAGAACGCAGCCGTAAAATGATGACACTAAGTAATAAATATTTTTACGACTATCTTTAACAGCTCCGAGGATCGGGAATCTCTCACAGTCATTGTCAAACCATTGTTTTAAATTATAATTTTCTTAGGGAAGATATGAAATTATTAATACAGGAAAAATAAGGCATTTATAAAAGTCATAAATCAGATGGATAGTGTAAGCGAAGTTGAGAAAATAACTAGAGGACACGTGATGTCCGATATTGTGAAAGACTAAATATTTTGTCCATACTGATAAAAACACACTCCCCTTTTCCTCGAACCAGGAGAGAGTAGGCCAACCGAAGAAGGTACAGAGCAACAATGAATTACGACATACGAGTAAGGAGTATCTATTGAGGAACCTAAATTTCCTCACAAAACACTCAGGGTTCAAGTCATTGGTCACGATTGGGAAGTAACAACCCTTATATGACGCTTGTACAGGGTTGGGCCAATGATTTACCATCTGACAAAGGTTGACAAGGGTTGTAGGAAAGAACGAAAAAACAAACTAAAAGTTATAAATAATCATAGAAGGGGTGAAAAAGGGGACATGATTTATGCTTAATCTTAAACTGCCAACATCAAATTGCAACGGGAAAACAGTATAAAAAAATTATATTTTAATACCTCAAACAATTTTTTTAGTAATAAAAGTTAATGTCCATTTTCGAATTTAAAAATACATCTTATTTAAAGGATTCTGAAATAATAATTTGTGATGTACAAGAGCGAAAAACAGTTTTATTATAGATCATGAAGTGAAAAAATTAACTAGAATTGAAGATTTGAGTTATCCAACAGGGTAGCAGAAATTTTTTTTCAACGGGTGTTTAAAGATTAATTTCATAAATTGTTGAAAGAATCTTGAGAAAAATTGTTTTCTTAAGAAAATAATGCTGATATTGTTATAGTAAGTGACTTACGGCTAAAAGTAAAACATTGTAATTAACAAGCATTTAAACATCGTAAACCTTTCATTTTGCCAGTTACCATGTCATACGCCTGAAAGATTCAATTACATAATAGTTGAAGTTAAGAAAGAAATCTGTTTCTAATTAAAGGTCTTTGTCAATAACATTTGATCAAATTTCACAAATATTTTAACGCAGTTAAACCATTCACAATTGGGATATGGTAAGGACATTATGTTTACGAGAGGATCGAATAGACTATGTAGAGAAAGATATTCAGTTAATAGTATAAGGTAAAAAAAAAAAGTAAATTTAATTAGAGTGGTTAAGACAACCATTGAAAGTCCGACAACCAAAAATATTAACAAGTAGAATTTGAGAGAAAAAAAATATTCAATATATATTTATTATTTTTTTAGAAAATTGTAACATACAGAATGAACAAAGAATTAATACACACTCAGTTATCACTGCATATTATAGCGTTTATACATTATAGAATGTAATAAAAAATTTATAATTGCAGTTAGAACACTTTGTTTCAACTTTATTCTGTCAATATTTTTATTATCCGCCATTTTAAAGAAAACTATTGAGCCTAAAAATTCTGTTAAGGACTGACACAAAGGCTAATTAAATTTTCTACAAATTCTTCCAATTTGGTTTTTCTCATAGAGCTAATATTTTTGATTTTTTCACAAAATAAGTGACAATTACAATTTTTTACTTTCTTGGAAAAGTGTTTAATTTCTTGGAAAGCTGTATTTTGGAAAGTAATAGTCCTACAAAGCCCGTTTTGGTTCAAAGTTGTAGCAATATTTTTCAAGATAAAAAATTAAATCACAAGCTATTCCATCAAGAGGGTAGTAGATAATAATAAAATAAATAATCAAATTAAAAAATAAATTAAATCAAACAAATATAAGCAAAATTAAATTCGGTATAAATGGCGTTGATGACCAATGATGTTTGTCGCCACTAGACAGAAACAAACAAACAAAATTTGTCTTGACCATTGAAATAAAAATAATTGAAATTAGAAGTTTAAAAAATTCTTGCTAGAAAAAAAGGATTTGGAGGTCTTGTATAGAATTTAATTCATATATATATTTTTGTTTTTAATGACACAAGGTAGATTTATATTTTTTCAAAAGCGAAATACTTTGGAAAAAAATATAATTTTCATGGCTTATGAATGCAGTCAGCATGCAGTTGAGAAGGCACGTACAAGAAACAATCTGTTTCCTATTTTGTCCTTGTTCACGGAAAACGAAATTGAGTTCTTTGAAAATAAAAAATAACAAAGCAATAAATAGCGCGCTGATATTTTTTTCTCTACCGTAAGTCCATCTTATTAATAAATAATTGCGAAGCTTCCGGTATAACCAGATAAATGCAATCAAATGCATAGAAGTAGGAAGAGGAAGAAACTCGTTCGTCCTTCACTGTTGTCTAGTCGTAACGGCATCGGGGGATTTATACTCTACGATGCCATTCTATTTCTACCTCGGTGCATTTCCTCCTTCAAACAGCTGTTTCTGCGGTCTCACAGGAGGAATAATTGCATCGTTCTGATAATAACAATAAGTAATTTTGAAAACTACAAATTATTAAAATACTGTTAAGACATTATAAAATGAAAAAAACGACGGTTTAGCATAATTTTGAAAATAATATAGACTCACTTCAAATGAACTCAGTTCTTTCTCTGCATGAAAATTGCTCAAATCGGATCAATAATACATAAATGTGAAACTATGGACAGTAATCAACCTGATATAAACGCTGATAATGAACTAAAACTCGATAAAAGTGAACGATTGATGAAAACTGAAAATTAAACATAAAAACAAGAACAATACTTATGAACAATTAAAAAACAGGATACACACATGTTCGTAAGTTATATATAAACTTTATGTAACGAGGTAATATGGTGCTAAAGTTAAATATCGAGGCGTCTATATGTGGCATTTAATAGTTTTTTCTAATGACATTCCTGGTCATTTTTAACATATTCTAACCATGGTGGGGGGGTTAAGTTTTCATTTCGTGGGACCGCCAAAGAAATAAAAGTCAACCGCCAACTTTAAAGCCTTAAGGCTTCCGAACGAAGTAAGGTACAGAATATTTGGTACGAAGAAACACAGGAGAAAAGTAAAGATAATAAAATATTTCGGTGCGTAGGAAAATTAACTGTTTAAAAATGGCTATTGATAAATTAATAACAGCTAGATAAATAATGTGATTCAAGTCCATTCTCAAACTACCATTTTTATTTATTTTTTTAATTGAGTGTTTTGTTAACAGAATTACTAATTCCAATTTCAACAGTTTTCAAAAAAGTACTTTTCATAATATTTCTCATTGCGAAATGTAACCTTTTCCTTTTGCAAAGGTATGAGAAAAATAAAAAAATTAACAGTCAACTAAATTTACCCTCTCTTTTTAACAATTAGTTCAATACTCAATTTTTATTTAATTAATACTGAAATGCAGGGATTGATTTTATAGAGCTAGTCATTGTGTCAACTGAAAAGATTAATTAATTAACAGTTTTAGAATTAAATCATCATGTGGCGAAAGAATTTCTTTCAGTCGACTTTAACATGATTTAATTGTTTTTTGGAGAAATTCTTTCGCTTCCTAATAACGAAGTGTTACTTGTTAAAAATGTTAATTAAAAAATAAAAATTTTTAAAGGTAGTTTTTGAATACAACACTTCAGATGAAAGTTTGAAAATGACCAATAATAAATTAAGCAATAGATACTTAAAGAAAGAAATCATAAATAAAATCGATTATTTACATTAAATTAAACAGTTTTCAATGAAGTACTTTTCATAAAATTTCTTGTTATACAAAATTTTGCTATTGGTAACTACTATAAGTAAGTTTATCTTGTGATAATAAAGTAACAAATATATTTAAAAAAATAAAAATCAGGAAAGTGACATGGGTGATTTTCTTATTTATTTATTCATGCGTCTGAAATACTTATTACTTGACAGATAGAAATAGACAGATGGATACTATTTTAAAATAAAATATTTTTTTTCAAAGTTATTAATTTATCGTACCTTTCTCAATGCATCAAATAAAAAGAAAGTGTCCAACTCACCTGAAACAAAAAAATCATTAAATATAATGACGTATGTTAATAAAACTTATTTTTAACAAATTAATTATTGAATATAATTGTCTACATTAATTAAAATAAAGTAATAAAAAAAACCTATAACAGAAGATTCAATATTATTAAATATTCTATACTTTAGTTTTTCTTAGTTACTAATTAATATTCAATATAGATTAATTTTATAAGAAATGTTTAACAAAAAAAAAATCGTATCTATTGATGACCATGGGAGTAGATAAGCTTATGTAATTTTTTTTTAAAAAGGTTTAAGTTTCTAGTAATTTATGAAGGTATGGACAAGGCCAATATTAAAAGAGCTAAAAATAAAACTTCTAGACACGTTTTCTTTTTCTTTTAACAATTTACAACACATTAACAAAGTTTTCATTTGCAAATGTTCAGCTGTCATTTTTAGGATTATTTTTAACATCAAAGAAACATGAAGACTACACCTTAGCCAAAAAAAAAATATTACTTTTTATCTTGAATATTATATATGAGTCATTCAATAGTAATAATGACTGACTCGATAAAAATGGATTCTTAAATTTTCTATGTTAATTCAATGATCATTTAGCATTGAATAAATAGTTAAGATTGCGAATTTCAATAAACTATTACATTTTTATATTTATGCCATACTTTATAAAATATAAATGTAATTATTTCATAACAAGAAGTATTAATTACTCTCCTAAAAAATGTAATAATTTCATAACAAGAAGTATTAATTACTCTCCTAAAAACTGAAAAACCCTGTATTCTTATGTAAAATACAAAAGTGAAAACATATTTATTTAATAGTTTCCCTATATTTTTAAAGTAGAAATATGTTTATTGCAATTACATTTTATACATCAATGAATAAACTAGTTTATTCTACTAAATCGAAAAAGAATAAACTGATACATTTTTTTATTGAGACAATATGTTAATAAAAATTTGCAAATAATTTAAAATCAGGAATATTCATTTTAAAACCTGAAAAGATTATTTCATTGGTTAAAAACGGCAAATAATAATAATAATAATATTAATAATTATTATTATACTTATAATATCAACATTTACAAATATGTGAATTTCACAATGAGAAATAAGTACTTTTCCGAAAACTGTCATCCTGGAGTTAATCATGTCAACTAAAAAACACAAAACTCAAATAAATAAAACTACCAAACTAGTTACCAAAAACAAAAAGAAAAATTAACAAGTTAAATTATAAGTTTCTAATTTGAATGTTTCTCCATGTTTTTAAAATATAAATATTTTCTTGGACATTATATTGTATGAGCTATAAATTAGTTTCTCCCTCATAATTGAAAAGCAATAAATTAGTCAAACTTTTCAATGATAAAATTTTTAAGTTCAAATCGGTAAAAATGATTTAAAATCAGTAATATAATTTTTATTACAGATAATAATATTGAAATTGTTTAAAACCCTTACGTGTAGATAAGATGATTTTTTTTAAAAAATATGTATATAAAGCGGACGGGCAGAAAATGATGACCCAGAAAAAGTTTCTAAGTATATATAAGGTATATAGTACAGGACTGCACGCAAAGCGCACACAAGCCAGGCGAGATGCATGCAAGGTCATACTTGCAACAAGGTCCTAACAACAGGCTATTTTTACTGCTCAACAAAACCGCTCAGTGGTAGCGGACTAAATTGTCAACGAAGTCAACAGTTGACAACAACATCAAGTTTAGAATTTTTTAAGGGCTTCACAGAAACAGTTTCTACTATAAAAAAATTAAGTTTTTATTATGCAGTACAGAACAAGTATAAATGCATTATGTCCTCTTTACTAGGTTTAGTATAGTACATACTATATTAGTATATACTAAGTCTCGTAAGACAAAAGAAGATAAAATATAAAGTATTTGTTTTAATCCATAACATCCTTATGTGACAGCATTCAAAACTTTATTAGCAAAGAAATCTACTGTAGGGTATTCCATCCGATCCCTTCAAAGGTTTTAGTGCAAAAAAAACTGATGCAAAAATAAAGTAAAAAAATAGTTTATATCACATTTAACAAGGAGGTTTATTTCTAATTATTTTAAAATTCTTATTAATTAAATGATTAATTTAATAAAATGGGAAATTTTTTTTTTAAATTCACTAATAACTGCTAAACAGAGCATCCTAATGAAAAAGAATAAGAAATTATGCAGCATAAAGCCTAAGAAACTACCGAAACTTTACGACTATGTTCGGATTGTTTACGAGCATAGTCTTTGGATCCACAATTAATTTTTTTTTTATTATAACCAAGGATCCACCGATTAGGATTTATAAACAAAAAACGAAAGAAGGACCTAAAAGTTCTAACTATTTAATTTATCTAACTAATTAGCTGCTTGATAAAATTATTATGACAGCTACAAACGCGTTTTTGTCGTAAAGTTGGATTTGTAGCACTATACATCAATTTTATGCAAAATTAAAAGAAAAAAACTACTATTTTTGTTTGCGATTTACTGCTTTATCGAATTAATAACTTATGGTACTCTGTCGACGTAGTATTTATTGCCGTTTTTTCGCTAGGGTGCAGAGTTTAGGACTTATAGGTGAAAAAAGAGACCTAATTCGTTACTTTATTAAATACATACATTAATAAGCAAATTAGAGTTTGAGAAACTCCAGAAATGCAACAAAGTTAAGCGTGAAAGAAACTAGCTTTTAAAATTATCTGCGGATTAATGTTCTGTGTGGCTGGAGTTAATACATCGGGCTATTGTAAGATACAGCTGTTGTAGCAGTTCCTATTATCCTTGTTTAGACGTGTTTCGAATTGAATATGTTCAGAAGAAAAGATCAAGAAAAAATTACGAAATAGTAGATCATGAGAATCGTTCAATACTATGAAGACACCGAGGAAAATGGTTAACAACTCCCGAAGGTGGACTATCACTAGTTGGAATTATGGCAATGACAATGCATTGCATTACGCAATGGTATTACAGCAATACCGTCATAGTGAAGGTTACAAGTCTTTGTTCACTCTTCTTTCTTATCTGTTCTATATCGCCATGCTCTTCACTTCCTCGGGACGAACCTATCATCAGGACTGTATTAGAACATTTCGGAAATAGAATGAAAAAAAAACCTATATAAATAATATTGTATTGGTCGAAGTTTATTCTCCTGCGGTACACCGGTACTAAGGGAGACATCTAACCCTTTCATTAGACTGGAGGGAGAGAGAATCTTAACAGTAGAGCTTATATACATAAATAAATAAATTAATTTTGGGTTAAGACAGCTTGTCTATTTAATATTTTTATTTGTTTGTTGGTTTCTACTAAAACAGATCTTATGATGAAATGAGAAAATTTTCTTAAAATTTAAAGAGAACAATTAAGTTTGTTCATTTACTTATAACCAAGAAATATTAAATCTAATTAATATTACAATTCCTAAATCTAGTATTTTATAGTGTTATCGAATACAATAACCATCAAATTGAACTTTGCGCTCTTGAAGTAATTTGGAAATTCTTTTCTTTTAGAACAGTATATTGCACTTTCATTATTTATTATAGTTTAAGATTTACTTCTGACAAAATATTGTTAATTTATCAGTTCATCATCAATTATTATGACAAATAATTTATCTTCTTGATTAATAAACAGATAAATTTTATATAACGTATTATTTTTTGTCATTGCCATTTTTTTTTTTAATTATTTATTTATTGTAATTTACAGCTGTACAAAAAAATACAATAGGTAAATATGTAGTATGGCCATTTTTAATTTGTTTTAAGTTAGTTTGTTCACATGGAAGTACTTTTATACCTCTATCTTTATAACTGCTTCATTTGAATGTCACTAATCCATTAGTTTTTTACTTAAGGGAAACGCCGAAAATAATTATTAAAAAAGGAATTAAATAAATAAAAAAAAGTAAAAAGGCGTTTCAGTGCTTAAAACTAAACATTGCAAAAATAGTGAACATTATGCCTTTGAAGTAATTTAGTGATTTTATTATCAAATTATACATTTATAACACAATAAAATTTTTTAAAATAAAATAGCACCAACTAATCAAACAGATTAAAACGCTAGATGACTACTAACGCACTACTATGTTAGCTTAAGAACTAAAAATAACTATTCTGACGCAATTAAAATTTAAATTCCATTAGTATTTGAGACATGATTTAAAAGAGGGGAAACTGTCATTCTACTATATATAAAACACAATCAGATGGACCATATTTTGGTAAGGTAACATATACGAGTATTAACCCGAATAAAACTAAGACACATATTAATAAGAATATCTTCTGTTGTAATTATATGTTTAACATTAATAATCATATTTTAATCATTAATACGTTGTAAATATGTCATGTTAACGACAGACTGTAACAGAATTGAGTCTAACATCAAGGGTAAATTATCCAAGCGATATGTTAAGCCTTTCACCTTCATAAACTGGGTCAAACTTAATTTTAAAATAATTCAAAACAGGTAAGAAACAACGTGATAATGTGTTTTAATTTTTTTTTAATCAATACGATAAAATTTTAACTCATATTAAAAAAAAAAATACAATTTTTATTAATATTTACTATTTTTAGCTTATGAAATAATATTTTAATGGATTATATTTGGAATTATTAATGTCCCTTATATATTTTAAAATATTACATTTTATACTACTCGAACTACGTCTAATAATCGGGTAAATTATTTTTATTTGCTTCATTTCTTTTTTTTTTTTTACTCAATTCAACATATTTTACGTTCTTTATTTAAATAAATACTGTAATTACAAATGTATATTGTATAATTTACAAGTTATAAACGTATTAAATAATAATAAACACGGGAGCAGAAAACGGTCTCGAGATAGACAAAGAAGACGGGCAAGAAGATAATTGGACAGCTGCCCTAGGAGCCAGTACTCGAGAGAAGACCGGTTCTTCTAGCCCATTATTTATCAGGTGTATAACAGCTGGTTTTAAAGGGACTGTATCTCATCCTGTAGTACTAGTAATGAACGTATAGAAACTACAATGACGATCATACTGAAAAAATAAAAAAATTTAAATAAAACAGTATTTTTAAAAATTAAAAAAAATCTCATCTGTATTGGCAAAAACTAGAATAGACAAAACTATTATTGTTCCTAATGTTTTCTACGGATGCGAAATGTGGCCTCTTACGCCAAGGAAAGAAGAGCGCCTTTAGGTTTTGTTTTTTTTTTGTAACAATATATTGCGTAAAACATTCAGACAAAAAGATGATAGAACCAACCAGATTTAGACGGCAAAACATTGCGGGAAGTACAAACGGTAAATATAATTCAGGTGACACTCCGGAGAATAAGATGGAAGTGCAAGGTAACGAAACGGTCCCTAGAATGTTAATAAACACTGAAACGTTGGATAAACGTCCGAGAGATAGATCGAAACGTAGGTGGAAGGATTGCGTCAGGGCAGAATAAAATTGATGAGGCAATAAAGGAGAGGTTATAAGCGAGAATTGCATGTTATTTTCAATTTCAAAATTGTATAGCTCCATAAACTTGATAAGTTAGAATTTACAAAACTATTATTCTTGCTACTGTTTTTTAAGGATGCTAAACGTGGTCACTTACAGTTAAGGGGGAACAGTGGCTAAATATTTTTTAAATAATTTATTGCGTAAAATATTCGGCCAGAAGAAGTTGAGTGGATAATATAGAAGGCTACATAATTGTGTGAACATCAGGCAAATATAATTCAAATATGCTTACAAGTTTTTAAGGCTTAGTAAAAAGTTAAGTAACAGATCCGCATGGTAAATGTCTAAGGGATGGCCCAAAACGTAGATGGCAGAATAGCGTCGAATTATTATTATTATGATAAGACTGTTCAAGTTTATACATTCATATACTAAATAAAAAGTAACAATAAGATAGAAATTCTACACGAGTAGTCCGGTAAACTGTTCATAATAATTAAAGGCCCGTTTACACGATGCCAGTTTACAGCATTCCAGCAACTATCGTAGACACTCCACAGTGTACACTATATAATTTCTATTAATTCACACTAGGTTAAAAATTCATTATAACAGGAAAATTCCTAAATTACTATAAAAACCTCTGATGTTATATTTAGGTCAAGAAAATTTAATATTCTTCGTAAGGCCTAAATCAGTATTATACATTTTATTTGAACTGATTAATTACTATATCTGTTATCACTTACTCATCATTTCTCACTTTATCAATAACTATTTCGTTATTGTTATCAATCCAATAGTTCATTACTCATTACTTCGTCAGATATTTTATTTTTTATTCTTTCACATTTTTTGTTTTATTTTAATATCAATTTTGTCACTTTTATTCTCCTACATTAACTACACATATTCTTTGATCTTTCCTTTTAGCCACGATGAAGACCTGTAGTGTGGGTTGAAAAGTCAGTAGTTTTTCCGGACCGTAACCCGAACGAAATCCATTATTTACATATTGTCAGCCATCTATATACAATACACTTTTAATGCTGTTATATATGTCCCTAATTATTCTTTTTATTGTTACAAGGATTTCAAATATCGAATTGTCTAACTTTTCAGCTTTCTTAACAATTGGAGAAATAACAAGCTTCTACAACCTCGCATCCATGGGCGATAAACATTGTTTACGTTCAAGTCTACCTGACTTGACAATTTACAATCCAACAACAACCGCCCAATTCGTCAAGGAAATACACACCGGTTGTATATCACTTTAAATGTGGAGAAAAAAAAATTCTGGGCCCTATACTGAATTTAAAGAGATTCCAGTATAGGGCCTGTACTCCTACGCATTGAACAAAGAAGAATCCTGGAAAAGGTATAAGTACATGTCGAGGAAGAAAGGATCCCAGCCGAAGGGACGGAGCGGTTAAGCCAGGTGATGGACCAAGCCCTTCTTAGATCTAGCTTCTACCTGACCCTTTGTGAGCTATCTTCAACGGTTAGGGATCGAACAAACATGTAGTTTCGTCATAGGGTATCATAAGTACAGTCCCGTGTCCGACGGATATAAATGCTTCTCGTGGTGTGAATAACTAATATCAATTTTATTTCTGCCAAGAACAATTTAACAAAAGAGAGCGAAGCTGTACACAGCTACATATGTAGTATATACATATGTAGTTTGGAATTTATGATAGTTAACAAGATAAATAAAATGGTTAATTATTTAAAAAAAAAAAAAATTAGACCAGATAACTTGGTGAAGCAAGTTATGCTGCGCTCGGATCAACATTGAACAGCGGTGAAAGAATTCGCAGCAGTTGTCCTTAAGAAGTTAAAAGCGGAAGAAAAGGCTAGAAGAGATGACTAGCATGGAAGGAACAAGATGTCCCTTGTAAAGAAGATAAGCATAAGGTGGCACTCAGCCATTTCCCACCTCTACGAAGTTATGTCTAACGGCGGTCCCATGGACTAGACTTGTGGGTAAAAATCTTAAATTACGTAGGGGCCAATCAGTTTTTTGAAGATTTCCACCGACCCTCGTAAAACACACAGATCATATTGCCAGACTTGTTTATTTGAACTTAAAACGTGTATTCCCGTTAAAAATTTAAAATTTAATTGCATGTGATTGTGTGGTACGGAGGAAACTAAAAAAAAAAAAAATATTAAACATACAAATTCGCACAACCAGAATGAAAGTTGTTTATCGAAAAAAATTCTTTTCACTATAATGAACATTTGACACAGGTTAAGCATAGCCAAAGCTACAGAGTGTTTCCTCTAAAGCCACATTTGCCAAACTATGATAGATTTTCGCTAGCACAAGCGTGTAGATTTATTTTGATTGGCTGATAGTGGTAAGTGGGGCTGAAATTGGTGACCGACATACCGTTTAAAAGGGCGTTTGGGCAAGCGCTTGTGCTGCATTCATACGTTTGCGCCCAAAACATATGAATTTAAAATTATATTAAGAATAGATTATTCCAAACCTTTCCAAATAACTAGCTATTTATTTTGTATTTAATATACCACAAATGTTTAGTAAAAATACAATAAATTTGTGCGTTATGAAATATATATCTATAATATCTTATATCCAGTATATCTGATAAAAAATCTAAAACGTAAATTAAATTTATAGTTCACCTAGTACCATTTTTATGAATTCTTATTATATATCAGCTATCTTGGTAATTTTTCATATAGTTTCCTTTTATATTACTGATCTTTATTTTGTTTCTTGTTACAACGCACATAGTGTAAATCGAAGTTAATAGTTTAAAAAAAATACGATGCCCCAGATTTCAAAGGATTTGGTAACTGCGGCAAGTAGCAAATGGGTGGATTTTGATTAACACTTTTTGCTGATAGAAACAGTTGGTGATGAGTGTTGACTGCACTACAGAGTTTGAGTTGAGTCTCTTTCATTCTGGACGTTCTAAAAAGCAACTCATTCATAAATGTTTCACGAGGAGATTCACTAAAAAATCCCATCCGATTTTTTTAATAATGACGGATCATGCAAACAGTAACTCAACTCTACTTAATGGATGTTGTCAAAGAAAAACTCAAATAGTCGTAATGCTATTTGATGGCAATAATATGGTCATTTGATGGATAAAGTGGCTCAATATAAACATTTTAATCACTATTTGAGTTTTTCTTTCACCCCACCTCTAGTAACTATTTTAAATTAGAAAACAACATTTTAGAGTAATACAAAAAGTATTTATTCTTTTTCTTCCGTACTCCATTTTTTATTTTTAATAAATGCATCACTCTATCTAGTTTAGAGGGTATTACAACTTCAAACATTTTAAAAAAATTTATTATCAATAAAAATCAAAATAAATATGCCAGAAAATTTTAAGTATCTCGTAAAAGGTAATCTTAAATCTCGATGACCAGGTGTCTCATTGCATAAAATGGCTGAGTTGAGTATTTTACGAGGTAAATGCCCCAAAAGGCACTGGATACCCCGTGTGTGGTACCTGGAAAAATAAAAAAATAAAATACCTTGAAGGGGAGACCAAGGACATTGCTACTCCTACACTGGAGAGATGCTCTCTTCTAACTGTGGCCATATTTTAAATTGATGCTTAAATTTTTTATTCGAGATAATAGAGCTCTTAAAAAGGTGAAATGCGTTAATCTTCGTACCCGATTGGGACTTGGAATATATGTGAGAAAGGGCAATGCTTACTCCCCTTTTAAGCTTGCATTCCACGGATGGCATTTAAATGTCCTCCCTGCTTTGTGCAGGCACTAATGCATCGCTCTGTTTACACTTATAGTCTTTGAATAATTGATTTTAAGCTTTTAAGCCAATGAGAAGCGCCTAATACCGTATATAGACTAATTAATACTACAGTGTGTTAACTAGGGCTTTTAAAATTCTACGGCCATTTGTTTTTAATTTATTATTTAATATTTTTTTTTTTAGTACTTCCTCTTTAGAAGGTATGACAGTCGATTTTTCGATAGTGCAATTGAAATAATACTTTTTTAAGACCCTCAAATATAAAACGTGATTTTGAAATAATACTCGGTCGTTGGCATCGACTATTATTTTTAAGGACCTAACCTCTTCCATAACTACTGAACAGCTTTTCAAAAAACTTAACACTTTTCTTGACAACTACGGAATAAAAACGAAATAAAAAATTGTATATTTTTCTCTTTATTTCGATTTAAGTAAACAGTGTTAATAAAAATAAAATAAAAATGGTATAGCTTTATATCTACAGGTTTTATAGAAGTGTATTCCATAACTAATTTATTGTTTTTTCCTTTCTTAAAAATTAAATTAAATGCAATTTTTTGTACGAGATCAATTTTTATGGGATATAAACAACAAGGACAATACACTTTTTTAAAATTAAAACAAGTCGAAAAATAATTTTAAAAAAGTGTAAATTTTAACTGGTTTCTTAATCTTAATTTTCTCAGATTTCTAACAACAATACCTTAATCATTACTCTTCACATTCCAACTAATTTCTTTTACCGTGGTAAAACGAAATAACATTTAAAATGGCTGAGAGTCTGTTACTTGGTCTGTTAAATGGAGAATGACGTCACACA
>NW_027112095.1:295465-319964 GCF_000696795.3 Halyomorpha halys | reverse complement strand
AGTTATAACATTTAACATGGTAAAACATTTAACATTTAACACAACATCATTAATACCCCTAGTATGTCCTAAGACGTTCTATGTTTTAGTACAGAAGGTTGAGACTATTTGGATAATTTTTGTTGTTAATAAAACTACCAGTCTCGAACGAGATAATAAAAATATATACAAAGACAATTTTTTAGTTAAAACTTATTTTAATCAACAAAAAAATTATGTGGGTGCCAACTGCGACCTAACAAAATGATTCAACAAACCGAGTCCAAAAATAAAAAATTTTGCGTGATCCCAATCCCGCAAATCCAGAGGACAAAAATAAATTTTTAAATATAGTAAGAAAGATGTGCCAACATCCTGTTATGCTTATTTACAGTAGATGTGTGTCAGAGTTAAGTGGCGATCTGAGGTAGGTTCTATTAAAATTATGCCAGATATTCTGTAAATATAGACGCGGAAGCAGAAGGATAGAGGATATATAGTCAGAGCGTCCAGTAGAGAATCATTTTATTTAAAATTATATCACTTCCTCATATCTGACGGTAATAACATCTATAATAATTTCTCTGTTAATTGGGCATTACACAAGGCCTTAAAAAGAAATTACAAAAAATGTAAACATCATCAAAAGGCTCAAAGAAATCCACATAAAGGAAATTTTTCATTATTCTACTTTAAAACTCAAAAAAATTAATATCAAGATTTTAATTTTTTGACTTTTCAATTTCTTGTGACTGGTATTTATTTTTTAAATGAATCAAATGGTATCTATGTTAAGTCTCAACACTCTTTATTATATCAACAGTCCAACGTTTCGGCCATCCTCAAGGAGAATATTAAATATAAATTTACACCTCACATCAAAATTTAATAATTGTTTTGCAGGCTATTCTTCGAAAATTAACAGTTTTATGAATTAATGAAATCGTGAAAAAATAGGGTAATTTGTTTTGTAATTAATGACCTGGGCAGAATTGCTTGCAAAAAATTTTTAAATTTGGATGTGTAAATTTATATTTAAGATTGTCCTTGACAAGCCGAAACGTTGGACTACTGATGATAAAGAGTGTTGAGACTTTTAATGTATCTGAATAATTTCGTAAGAAACACCTCTGTATTACTATCTGTAAGATAAAAGTCATGTATTATTGAATTTAATCACACAGTAAAAGTTGACTCAAATCCTCCACTCTTTAGTAAAAGAAATATTTCCTTTATTGGTGGAAGATAAGAGGAAAGTTGAACAAGCTATAAACTAGAAGAGCGGTTCTAGTTTGAAAGGTTAAGTTATGCACATAATACTTCTCCATTGAGGTTGTCAACCTGTCCGTCCCAGTATTTTTAAAACACATCTCAATAATAATTTTTAAATATATTATAATTTATAAGAAAACAAAAAGGAATATTTAAAAATGATCGACCGTAACTTAGTATGAAGAAGATAGTCGGAGGGGCTATTAAAAAGCAACAAAACAAAGTTATCAACTATTTATTTGCCGACGCTTTGACCCACTTTGCAGGACTCCATTGGGGCTAAAAAGTATTTAAAAAAACAACTAAACATGTGCTGACAATAAAAATAAAATAATAAAATTTGTTAACATATTTTTAGTTGTTTTTTTTTTATCTTCTTTAGCCCTGATGATGTAATAATAACAAACAGTACTTTTAGAACAGACACAAGAAATTTGAACACGCATTACATTAATAATACTGATAAATTAAAAATATTAAAAGAAAATAACTAAAATATTTATAGTAAATATATAATATAAATAAAAGGCAAGAAACATTGAAAACTGCAACATGAGTTCGAAGTTACATTGAAACTAGTGCTGTGAACATCCCCCCAAAAGTGTTTTAAATTATAAGTTTTTAAAAAATAACATGACAATATTTATATGAATATATGCTTGTGATAAATAGGGAATTGTATTTTTCTTTTTAAAAGAGCACATATAGTAAACAATATATTGCAAGGTAAAATTAGTAAATTAGAAACATAATGTTAATAGAAATTCTAAATACCGTTATAAGTAATAATAATATAATTATTAATTTGCTGTGTAATCCGTAGAATGTGGCGTAACCTCGGAACGTAGAGACTCTTTTGTATATAATAGAAAATAAATTAATAAAAAATCATGAAAGTTTAGTTCACATAATTTATTAAATTGATTTGATAAACAACTTCCAAATAATATATATTATACATAATAGCTTTATAATAATGCTAAGAGGTTATGAAAGGCGAACATAAGCGAGGGCAATACACGAGGAGCTATCGTCTGACGACCCCAGACGGCTATCTAAAATTTCGAGGAATCGCGAGTAAGAAAAAAACCCTGGAAGGACAAAGGAGGGGACCGGACCAGGCCAGATCTGCTAAGGACTACAACATTGTCTGCAGCTACCTGCAATCCTCCAGCTCCAGCGGCTATACTGTCTCCATCTACGGCGATAATCAAACGCTCCGAGGATGGGCTACAGCTGCTCATGTATGAGGGATCAGTAACTAAGTGCATTCTATACTACTCTATGATTTAATATATGATTATGAGCAGAAAAAAACACATTTAAATATAACCTCAGACAGGTAATCATAATATGATGAATGCTTCCTGAGTCAGTCCAAACCTTAAATTAATAAGAGTCACGAAATCGAGAGGTTGTAACCTTAGTCCCAATTGTTTCAAATGAAAAAAAGAAAATAGAACAAATTTTAAAATCCATGGTTTTATTTTTACACATATGGCTGGCTTTAGTATAATAATAACACATCTGAAAATAATTTTGTTCAATTTGGATTTGACATTTTCCTTAGATTGTACCTAAGAAACTGGGGTTACTTTGAAACAGCCCAAGTATTGGGGCAGTTTCTATAGGCCCATGATGTTCTTTAAAGAAAGTAACACCAGTCAACCATTCTATCTTTGGAATACGATAAAGTTTAAATAAAATCAAAACTTATATAATCAGATTTTCCACTACAAAAGCAAAGCAGGGATATGTAATCAAAAACGATATAAATAAATCAGATCAATCGATTTCACATTACTAATAGCCGCATGTTTGTTTTTGATGAAATCTGATTAAACGTTATGTTATTATTTTTATTTTTATTTTTGTTTTCTCGGAGATTTATTTTAAATATAAAAACTTAAATGTCCTTAGGATACTTCAGGAACGTTTCATAAAAATCGTTCAAGCCGTTTTAATGGTACACTTCATAAAAACAACAACAACATATTTTTCAACTTTTGCTTACAGAGTTTAACACAAGTTAGTACACATGCATTGAAAGACGAAATCCTGAAAAAATAACGACAAAACAAGTGAATTGGTAGGGTCTGTGGTGTTGGTGTTGCACAAAATAATTTTAAAAAACGGGGAAAACGTTCTTATTAATATTATGGAATAATAAAATACTCCCGAATTCCAAATTTTAGATTATTTGAGCGAATGGGGCCACTAGAGGTTCTCAAATATATCAAATGTAAAAAAAAAAAAAGTGTGTGTACAAAAAAACAACGGAAACCTCGAATAAGCTAGGTATCTCAAAATTTTTACTAAAAAATCAACGGATCAGCCTAGAAATATTACCAAAGAATTTCCGAATTAAGAAAAATTCTTTATGCATCCTGTAGAACTCTGGTTGAAACGAGATCTCCTTAGAATGGAGCTTTGACTTTTTATTTTAATGATAGAAATTTTGTATTATTAGTCACAGGTTAAGTGACAGTGTGTAAATATCGTATTATTTTTATTTTCTGTTCATGTATATCCCCTCATCGACGGAAACCTTCGTGTAACGGATAAAATCATCTTTCCTGTAGGTGCACGCCACGTAAAAGTTTCACTACATACATATAATATATCTTTCGATAACACACAGTTCGACATATGTTTTAATTACATTCACTTGCTATTAAACTTCGTATGTAATAGTTAAATCAAGAGAATGGAACGGAACAGCCTAAGCCTCTCGCTATTCCTGTGATCGGACGACGGACCCCTGAAATACACCCGGGAGTATTTCTGTGCCCCGACCAATGCACTGTCTAGCTGGGAGCTCGTGGCGACACAAATAGGCACCAACCTCATTAGCTCTCTCTCCTTAACATCTCTCTGTATTTGATGGATTGGTTCGACATGAATAATATGATGAAAAAAGAAAATTTACAGAAAATAAGTATCGAAAAGGATACATAAATATAAGATATGAAACTAAGTCATGAATTTAAAGATTACTTGATCTTTTTTAGGATGAACTTTATTGGATTATAGTTGTTTAAACAGTCAATCCCTAAAAAGTAATATTCACAAGAGATTAATTTTGGTCAGTTAGTAAAGGGACGAAAAAGTATCTAAGCGGCAAAAGGTAGGGTAGTAGCGCTTAATTTTTTTTTTTGTATACATTGGTAAGAATATGTAAAAATCAAAAAGCTACTATGAGAGAACTCTTGGCAGCATTTGAATTTTAGTACTTATTTTATTTTTCACTAAGATGCAACGTTTATGATTAATAGTCGAAATATAGGCAATGAAAACAGCTTATACGTCGACACGGCTCGACTATATCCTCATTTCTAAGCTTTTATGTTTAATTATGAAGCCAATCAGCACAGCGTGTTTTATGTCGCTAAAGATGTGATGGATATAACTTATTTTATTTGAATATATGAACAAGAACATGAAAAAAAAAATAAAAGACAAATTAAACTAGGGAGAACTTTTGGCAGCAAAAGATCCTCTGAATATTAGGACTTCTTTTTATATCAGAGAAGCTAAAAAAAAAATTCCTAAAATTTAAATATTTTTTTGGCTCTCAGAAGTTCTTCAGAAAATAGTAACAAGTATTTGTTCCTATTTTTGTTTGTATGTAACCATAAATTCAAGAAAAAATTTCCATTTCTACTACTCCATCTTTAGCATAATAATGATCTGTTGACTTGTTTAAGTATTATTCATAAAAACTGAGACACAAGGACATAGGCTCTCTTGTCATTTGATACACACGGTTTTTTTAATGCCAATATACATTAAGTAAACAGACATGCAGCAGATATTACATATCAGTTCCTGCTCAGTATCAGCAAAACAGAATTCCCACGGGTCCTGGTTGATAAGAACTTATGGGTGCCTCAATATGGCTTTGACAACCGTATAAAACCATTAGTACCTGGTTTAATTAACTTATTAAAAAAAAAAAAACACTGGACCACTACAACCCATGAAGTGTTAAGAGTGGTATTTTGTAAGGACTTTGGGTACATTGTAAGGAAGTGCTGTTATTAGACCAACGGCTGTGCATGGAGGTGATTTGGTCAGAATCACGCTCGATCGCCAGATTTTTACTTAATCAAGGGTACCCAATTTATGCGGCTGGGTGGACTCCAGGAGGGCTCCAGAATCCACAGGTTTGACTCAAGGCTACAGTGTAACAGAAAACAATTTTCTGCACAGCAAGATTCGAATCCGGATCCTTGGAGTAGCATCGTTCCTTAACTTATAGGTGTTTTTTTTATTTATTTATACAGTTCCATTAACTAAAATATTTTATTTATTACATAAAAAGAATACAAATTTTCCACCTCTCCCTCCCTCCCAAAAAAAGACAATAACAAAAAAACTGTAAAGACATAACTAGAAAATTCAAAAACAAAGCTATAAGTCTTCCTTACATGGCCAATATTATTGCGACAATACATCATTCAGACGGTCAATAAATTGAGGAAATAAATATTGAACATGTAAGAAGAACTTAAACACTTTAAGATACCAATAAATAACTAACAAGAATACGTGTAGCCAATTCAGCCAAGCAATATGAGATAATGGCCGAAATATTTTTTCGTGTTTGCTACATTTTTTAATGACAATTTAATGACAACGTACGCTCAAAATGATCATTGAATAATAAATTAATTTTAAGTTAGTAAAAGTCTAACTTTTTGGCTAATATAACATTTTGTTTCTTCTTTATTTCGTTAATTTTGCCAATTGATTTTCAGTTTTATACTATATCACTATTTTTCATGTTTGTTATATTTTTTCATAAATTCTCTTATGGAATACATTCTCAATACTTCAATATTGTTCAATTTATTATCCCATACCACCTCTTTATAGCATTATTTGTTATCTTCTTAATTTCTTGTTATGATATTGCTTTATTCATAATATTTTGGTAGTTATTCTGCTTTGTTTTTAGCCATTACTATCTGTAGTAATAGTTCTACAGACTGCACCCCCAATCACTCTCTTCTAATAAACTAAGTACCATGAAAACTAAATCCAAAGAGCTCCACGACCAGGAATATAGTGCCTGATTCGGAAACCTCTTACATTAATAAATTTATAAATGAATTGAAATAAACAATTTGCGACAGACATATTAAAATTGTTTTTAATGAGGTAACTACAATATGTTGTCTTTCAATACGATCGCATAAGCCTCACACAAGAAACCAACAGGCACAAAAGATTGAAAAGGATTAAGCGAGGCTTTAAAAAATAGGGACAGGAAATGAAGGAAAAATCAATACAGGAACTCATAACGCGTGAATGAATCTGCCCTAGGGAGTGAGTTAGGGGGTGGAGCGTAATCAAGCGTTACGAACCGAATCTCTCTTTGGCTGCTCAGCTAACTCTTTCTGGGATACGTAAGTTTTTTTTAAATTGATATTCCTATAGAATTTAATTAAAATTCAAAATAATGCAAATATCACAGTCACGTAATTAACGAAACCAGGTTAAAATTCAACAAAACCCTCTGGCAAAAGGACCTAACTGAATTTGAGACGTGACTAAGAACATGATCGCTGATCAGATGGGGGCAAGAGTCGAAGTACTTGGTCCAGAATGTTGTGGGTTCGATACTCACTCTGGGAGACTACATAGGTCTTCAATTTGAAAAAACACACCACATCTTAAAAATATTAAAGTTCAATTGGTGTTATATTAAAATCACAAATTCACTACAAAATTAATACCGATCATAATTCTAACACAATTCTCCAAGACATTTTCACATATGCAACCTGGGCATTTCACCGACGATTTAGTAACAGATTTAATGTTTTTCTAATATATTTAATAAATCAAATATATAAAACAATATTGCCCAGCCCCCACTGGCTCACTACCAGTCACACGATGAGAGGGATGCGCTGGGATCCTCATGTCGATAGTATAAATATTGTATATAAGAATGTGAATGTGACTGGAGATTATTTTATTTATTTATTTTTATTATTATACTATTTTATTTATTTATTTCTTCTAAATAGTTCGATCATTTATTTATTCTTCCGTTTGTATATATTTAGAGAGATCTTTTATTTATTTTCTATGTATTTTTTAAATTTATGTATATATATTTTTTTCTTCCTTTGTTTATTTATTTTTATTCTTATGTTACTTTATTTTAGTATGAATTTAATCAGTGAACACTTTTACTCATTGCCCAACATGTTATACCAAATGCGATTATACATGTAATATTTATCAATAAATAAATATATAAATAAAAAAAAGATAAGGTGAAAAAATGAAATTGATAACTGACTGAATAAATTGTTTTATACGAAAAATAAAAAGTCTAATACGAACTGGCGGTAAAAACGCATTTGAGAATGTTTACAATATACTAATATTTATTTTATAAATAATATTCTAAATGAAGAATTTATAATATGCTGGCGTTTTGAAGTCTATTTTTCCTTGTTGACTAGATAAACAAGGAAAAATAGACTACAAAACGACGCTACAATGTCGTGGAATATTATTGCTTAATTGATTAAAATTGATTTTTCAAAAGTGTATTTACAAAAAAATTTTAAAGAGTATAAAAAAATATAACTAGTAGAATAAATGTGAAATTAGTAATATTATAAAAAATGTTTTAGAAGATATATAGTATTAATAAAAAGGATTATTTAACTTTAACTAAAGATACGTGAGACTTTTGTTCTTAGATTAACCAAAAAAAAAAAAAACATTGTTCATATAAACTGTAAATAGTTATAACAAAAATATCCATATAGTCTCACAGTTTCTTATTATCTTTAAACTCTTACGTTTCAGCCATTCTCAAAGATCTATCAACTTCGTCACCAATAACAGCTATTATTGGTTATCACACTAACGCCTTTGTCAAATTTTATCATTAGTCAATAACTATTATTACAGTTTTACTTATTATAATTGTTTAGTTCACAATGTTGTTTATAACTCATAAACAAACCTGTCTCAATCAAGATATTTCATCATATCTAAATAATATTTTAGAAAGGATTATTGTAATACTAATGATAAATCACATACAGCAAAACATTATTTTCTTCACTCCGATGACTGTAAGAGGCTCCTGGAACTGGTTAAACCTAGTTTTAAATGTTACAAGGCTAGGGCAAGTTGCAAGTTGCATAAAGATAGTAATCAGTTGTTCTAGTTCTACATCTGATTTGCAACGAAGCGAAGGAGAGAGAAAGAGAGAGAAGGCTGCAACAATGTATATGATTGCAGTTCCGACTGCACAAACTGCAGCGCAGCAATGAACCCTTTCGAATGCAATTGCAATTGCAACTGTGTCAAGGTAGAATTGCATAGAGCCTTAGAAAGTGAGCGGGGAAGATTTCCGGGAGGGATGTTGCAACAAAGGCTCCTTGCAGCTGCAACTATAATCTGCAGTATGCAGTTGTGGAGGGAGGGAGAGAGGGAAGTAGGGAATTTTCACAACACGCGCGAGGACTTAACCAAGTTGGATGTAGGCCACTTAGTAGGATACTTCATCACGAGTCATTATGTGCTACTTACTGTCAGAGCGTTAATTATTACTGGAGAAAAAATAGTAATCAACATAATAAATTACCCATCAATCCAATAAAATGTATATGCAAAAAGTGTTGAGGGGCTCAATAATTATTAACTTTTTTTTTTACACATATATTGTTAAATCGAAAAATCCAGTTCAACAGTTCTTATATTTCTTTTTAGGCGACAAAAAAAAATATATGAAAGCGAGTTTGAAATCCAAAACTTCTTACTTTTAACATATTTGTTTAAAAATTAAGTTGGCAAAGTTACAATTACTCATAAGTGCTTACTGTCAGAATGAAGAGTCTAAATCTGACTAGCGGTCAGTCCCTAGGTTTATTTTTTTAGGCTCGAAATTCAATTGTTGTGGCCAAACTCTCGAAATCCACCTGTGTCCTGTCAACTAACTACATCACCACATGAAACGTTTTCCTGTTCGTAGTGAAAAATAATTAATTAAAAGTATGTAATTGATTGTAGGATAGTCCGGTTGACGGTCAAAACATTACAAAAAAAACACGAAAAAACTATTTATTGGAAATCAACGTATCGCCATACTTTGCAATGCTTCATTAGAATTATAAAGTATTCAGCCATTATGAAGTCCTACAAAGAGAAGCAACCAATAAATAGTTTTATAATATTTTTGTACCTGTCTTTTATAATAATTTCTTACCCAGACTATCTTCCTATAATACATTTTTTTCCGTTTTTTTTTTTTTTTTTTTACAGTTTAGGCCTACATCGATTGACCAGGCATCATTTTATTGTGCAAATATACGATTATGTTTCACAAATGGAGTGAGAAATAAAGAACTAATAGAATATTTTCAAAAGTATTTTACTAATATTTTACTAATACTGATCTCGATTCAAATTCCAAATTTTGTTTCGTCAAACGCAATATAAATATTTGATTTTTAGGTACTGTATTTATAAGAAGAAAATAAATATTATTAGTTTGAGCCAATTTGTACATAAATTTATTATTCACTTAAAGATTCTTTCAGTTATATTTATTTTTTTTTTAATGTAATTTAATTTTTTTTAATAATTATTATTTTATTGTTAGTTTACTTTCATTTTAGTAGTTGCTAATTAAATTATTAATTGTATCACATGAGATCAATCATATCATATTGTACTTATCACCTTAAAAACTGTATAGCCTTCACAAGGCCCTAATAGTCTAAACTGTAATATTTACATTTCCCTCATGTCTATTATTTTTATTTTATTTTGGCACCGAACAATAGATATTATCTGATCCGACAATAATGGATGTAATTTTTTAAATGAATAAAATAAAATAGTTATTTGCAATTAACGTTTGACTATACTAAAAGGAAATAGACAAAAGATGAATCGTGATTTTGAACGGGATGAAGAACTTACGGAGAACACATTCGGCTTCCACCCCCACATCGTAGGGGGAAGGAAATAAAAATCACCCCTGCATTACTTAGAGCGATCTCTATCGAGCCAGCTGCTCTAATGTTAGTAGATCGATAGTATTATCTAGGCTTTGCCATCTTCCACTGTACAATATGACATGATCATATCACTCAAAGAGCTTATGTCAAAGAGGATCTCATAATATGAGTAACGCTTTAAATAAAAATGCGTCGACTATTAACATAGCACTATGGGTATAAATTATGCAATAATAACAGCTGTCACAACAACTATCATATTATAAACTACAACATTTGCTGCCGTGGCAGATTTGTGGTATTGAAAGGATTTTCTTGGCAATTGGTAGTCAAATATCGTCATGTAGAAGCCTAGATAATGAATTGTCACGACTTTTAACCTCATAACACCAACCGAAAATAAAACTTAACTATTTAGGTTAGGTACACTATCAGCTTGTAAACAAGAACTGTTTTATTTTCAAACTGTTTATTATTTGAACGACAATTATCTGTTATTCGTTCAAAAACAGTTAAATAAAATTTAATTAAACTGTAAGTAAACCTGGTTATTAAAAAAACAAAATAAAATACTACCCCCTGATAACCGATATTACTTTATCAAAACTTAAAGTCTTAATAAATAATATTTAATCTATCTCACCTAACTCAGCATAGCAAATAAGAAGAGAGAACTCACCTGAAACAGAAAGAGAATTATTTGTTAATAACATTTTGGTTTATTTTTTAATTGTTTTTAACATTTTAAATAAAATGAGGTTAGGATAAGGTGCAATAAATTAATAGCACACTATATGATGCTACCTCGAACTCATTTTCGGATGAATTTATTTTTTTAAAACCCCAATATCTTCAGATACCTGATTCAGTTTCCTTACATCATTTTTCTAATTAAATGCACGAGTTCTGCCAGGACTAGTAAAAAGGTTTTTTTCTGCAAGCGGCCCATTTATTTAAAAAGTTATAATTCGAAACGTACTCATAATTAGGATATAACCCATTAGAGTTAATTACGTCAAAATTGAAACAGGAAATTGCATGAGCTCGCAGATGCACTTGCGGGGAACTGTGTCGTCATACGCTCACGCACGTAAGTAGTATGATATTTACGCGTAATTATGGGAGGTAGTGACAAATTTATGTCACTTTAACTTCTTAAAGGAACGCCATAGACGTTATTAAAGTAATAATTAATGTTAAATAAGAACATGAAATCACGTTCAACAGCTGAAGAAAATATGTCGTTACTGTTCTATTTTACAAAATAATAATTTCATCATGTAAACTTTTTACACTAGACTAGAACTTTAATATATATATCTATATAAAGACAATATATTCAAATAGTCATGATTAATACAGTATTTAATAATGAGCTTGGACCCATAATCTATCAGGCCTTCTTACACATGTGATCGATCTTGTAAATGTTTAACTTCCTTTTTTTTAAAAAATAAAATTTTGTACTTTACAAATATTATTTTAAAAAATGACTAGTTTGTTGTAAGCCTACTATAATTAAGCAAAGAATAATTAAACAACGTTGTAATAATTTAAGGAACTTTTGCATAACAGTTGCACGACTAGCATGTAATAATATTGCACATGACTTCATAATACATGACAGCGAATTCACAATTATGTCACGTCCACGGTTGAATAATAAACCATATGATTTATTTAAACGACTCTTGGCGACTGTAAAAACGTTCATGAAATAGGATTGCTCATGTCATACCACAATGTGTAATCAAATGACCGCATCTTAAAACTTTTTTTATACGATTTCTTTTAAAATGATTCGGATTTTGTTATGTTTTTTTTTTTTAAATTATTTTAAGTGTAAAATTCAAAATGCAATTCTTTCGGCCTCATTGTTATTTTGTGCTTGGTAACATGCGGTATAGTTACTATGTGGCCAAGCGGACTGGACCGGATGACTAGTAGTGAACGGTATTCCAGCGTGATCTATTGAATACATATCCATCAGTTATGGCTTCAGAATAGCTAACATTCCGGTATGTTTCTTCATTACCATTCGGATATAATTGGAATTTTGCTTGTAATATATTTGAATTTCGAATCGTGGATTCGATTTAAATCTAAATATCAGAAAACAGTAATTAAAATCCTAAAAATATGAAGACTACTAATAGACTTAACTGCACGTCACATTTGAGTGAAGCCTTACAGAAAGAAACCTACAACATATTTATTTTTAAAAAACTATTAACTTCAGACGACCAGGGAAAAAAAAAATCTTAACTCAAAGTGACGGCTGTGTGGCAACAAACGGCCGTCATATAGTGACGCTTGACATAAAACTGTCGCCACTTCTTTCATGGTCTGGAATTTACAGCTCTCCTTTAAGAAGCAATTTACGAGGGAAGATTTAGGGCCACTATGGAGAGGAGAGGAAGGTCAGTGTCCAGCCAAGCAAGAGAACCTGTAGAAGGGTGCGTATCGGAGAATTCCTGGAGGTGTTTTCCTTCAAAGGTCTCTTTAAGGAAGGGAGGGTAAGGAAGCGTTTTCCAGAAAACTCTCCAGAGCTCAATTCAATGAGCACTTAGGGAACGAATATGAAAGGTTATCTGTCTGTTTATTAACGGATGATTCCAAACAAAGCCGTACTGTCATGAACCGTTAATGAGATGTGAAATATCTTTACTTTATTATGTTAGTTTCACTATCTCGTTCACTCACTATCTAGAGCTTGCCATGTGTTAACGCTTTGAAATATTAAAAAAATTCAATTAGAAATCGCATAAAAAGTGACCATTAAATAATCACTTAAGAATATAAGATGCAAAAATAAAAAGAACAAGATAAAACACAAATAAAAAATACTTACAAAATTAATAAAAATAAAAAAATTAGAAAAGAAGATAATTGTTGGCTACTTTTCAAAATAATTAATAAACATTAACTGTTACAGCACTTTTAAACTATTTTGAGAATATTTTAATAATGTAAAATTAATAAATATATATATTAAAAATTACTTAATATTTTTTTTTTCAGAAATTACCATATTGATGATTACATAAATCTTTGATAGATAGCATGCACCACATATAATTTTTATATAATATTGCAGTACCTTCCATTCTTAAAGTAGAATACATTTCCAACAGTTTGAGATCAAATTAAGTTTCCTAAATGTTTTAATACCTAACATAGATCGACCAAATCTATTTATCATCTATTTATTTTTGTGAACCAGTATATCCGAAACCATTTAAAGTAGAAAATTTAATTAAGTTTAATTTGATTAATTTTTTTTTTATCTCGGATCTTAAACAAAAAAAATTTAAATTTAAAAATCAATCAGCTAATAAATTTATGTTCCTGAATAAGATTTAAAAATAAAAAACTATTTATGGAAGTGGACGTTTAAAATACTAAGCCAAGATCGATAGAAATATTTTTATATTTTATAAATATCGATATAAATATTTTTATTGATGAATTTGAATCTATTACATAAATAGGTCTTGATCGCATGAAATAATTAAACTTGAACTGCAGAGAATGTTATAAGTATATAAACGAATATTGGGACATTAGTATATAGACATAAATAATTATAGGTATATTTACACATAGCCATAGATTTGAATATATCTATTTATGAGTGTGTGTATAACTTAAATTTCTGATCATTAACATCTTGTCTCTCTAGCTAGCCAAAGACCCTTTGGGTGTTCCCTAAATATCATGACATTAAGCTTGAGCTCATCGGAGTAAGGTCAATTAAAACACACTGTGAGCTTGATAACACAGAACTATAAATCTGTTTTAACTTTCAGGATTAGAATTGTTTATTTATTAGAGTATAAAATATATTTTGAATTATCTTTTACAAAACTCATTAGATTACATTGAAATTTTGTTTTAACAATAAATAACCTTATTTTAAAAAATTAGGTATCTAGAATAGTTTAAAAAATATCGTTTGCCAAAAAGAATAATTGAACGGAATGTTATTTAATAATATCAATTGGTACATCAAATATTAAGAATTGCAGGTATTAACCATAATATAACATCCAACATAACGAGAAAACACGGGAATCGAAAATACACTTATTGCAGAACACGTATCTAATATTGAGGAAAATAAAAGAAAAAAAATGGTTATATGCTCTGCGGGAACTGTATCCTATCAGCGCCTGCAATCACATCTCCATGATAAAGTATAACACTATCAGGAGTACAGATCATTTTATGATAAACATGAAATATTCTTCGTTTTTGTTGAGAAATAAAAGTATTTTATTCCAAAGAAAATCATTTTGTCCGTATTGATCTTATTCCACAAGTAATGCTTAACTCCCATAATTATTCACGAATAATTATAAACTACTAAGTCTACATCAGTGAAACATTTGTTCAATAATTTTTGACTTTAAAAATTAAGGAATAATTAATATGAAATCATTTTTATTGTAAAACATTATTCAATAAAATGTATTCAACAGCTGGTTAAATATATGTATCCCTTTTAAAAAATTCAAGTTCAATTTTTTTTTTTTTAAACTAAAAAAGTTAATGAATTAATTGCATCCAAAGTCTGGAAACATAGCAATAAACTAGCAACTCTCAGAATTGAAAAGTGATTTTTTATTTCAATCCTTTTTTACTTTATTTTATTTTAGTTATAATGAACTACTATTTTTATGTAAATAACATTTTTTTTTTTAAATATAACATTTATTTGTTTGTGTAAAGTAAACTATATAATGTTTTCATAGTACTAGTTTATAACAAACATAATGGAAACCTTACATATCTTTAAAACATTTACCAACAATATCACTAACCGAAAATAATTTAAGAGATCCTTACCATCCAAAACCCATAATTGTTTATCAATAGCCAATGGTTATCCTTACCTCTAAAACGTACTAATAAAAAGTAGAGAAGCGTTTGAAAAAAAAAATCAGTTAATATCGAGCACATTTCATTTTTTAATTAAAATTACAGGAAAAACATAATTACATTTTTGGATTGATAGATAAAAATTACGAGAAAAATGTTAGTAAAACAATGTGGAGAAATTTTTATTTTATATTACAAAAACAAAAATTAATTTGGAATTTTTTCAACAAAAAAAAAAAAAAAGTCCCTGAGCCCTGAGTTCGAAGATTATTTAATATATGTGACCTTTATAATACAAATAAGTACCCAATTAAGAAAATAGCTAGTTATATCATATTTCCGATGAAGACAAGTTTAATTTACAGTGCAGGAAATTACTGCCATTAATCTATAGGACATGTAACAGGAAAATGAAGTATGTACACTTTACACCAAGCCGCACGCAACTTGAACTCCTCCGTCCATATCTGCTAATAATCGATAGTTGAATATCGAGACAGACAGAAGGTGCGTGCGAGAGAGCTATTATGTAAGGAGGGGGGCGACGTGCGGTACGCATCATGGCCGCCACCAGCTGACCCACACAATAGACCTCTACCTCCCATTCTGAAAACATCGTACTTCCTCTCTCTCTCTCTGTGTCTTCGTCTTCGTCGGCCATTTAAACAATCTAGCGGAATTAGCCAATCCGTTAGCTCTTTGTCGACTAACAGTTTGTTTTATATCGTTATTTTATGATAATAATATGCGGAATATATTAGACAAATATGGAAGGGAAGAGTCAGATAGAGTATAAACAAACATATAGAAACTTCAATAGAAACAATCGGCATGAAATTCAATTCTAAAAGGTTCTTTACTCTGAGATCAAGTCACCTAATAATAAAAACAATGAACATACTAGGAGCGCTCCTGTTTTTTAGAATAAGCAATCAGGAAATTTGTAAATACATTTTAAATTTGATTAGAGCATTTATATTTAAGGAGGTGAAGATAGCTAATATTTAAGGAAGGAGATGGAAGATGCTTTACGGGATTGGGATGGGAAATGAATTCCGAAATACAAACCACAAGCACAAGAAAGGATTTGTCATAGAAAGCAGTATCTGATGAGAGTATAAATATTGAATGGTTAGGTTCTGGTGTTTAAGGGGTGAATAGAGAAACACAAAGGAGCTCAGTAATGTAGGAATGTTTAATTAACAATTTTGCATTTTTAATTAGTTATGTCACATATCTTTTAGGAATTACAAAGAAATTGAAAAACGAAGTCAAAATGTAACAAAGCCAATATAGTTAAATTTGATAATGAGACACTTAAATTTTGGTATTGCCGCCAGAAATAAGTATAAAGCAACTTGAACTCGGTATAATAGCCAGAGATACGCGTACGATGAGAGAACAGAAGAAACAATAAACTTTAAACAATCAATAGGGCAACAAGATAAGCCCAAAACTGCATAGGTCAAGTTGTAGACGTGAGCTACGGCTGGGCTGTTCCCTGTACGAGAGAAATGCTTCATTTAACAGAAAGCCATGTTAAATAAATATAATGGGTTGCTAAAGGTACACTAATCAGCTCTAATATAAAACATAAATACTAAAATAATTAATTAACAAATAACGATGGGAAAGCACGAAAACTACTTACGTCAAGATTCAACGATTTACACATGAAATTATTCTTTATTATTTTTGCTTATATCGGGACGTTAATTTACAAGATGAAACTTATAACGAACATCCCATATAGTTCTCAGACGTTTACCAGCCAGCTATTTTTATTTCTTACTAAACTCAGCGAACTTAACTCCCAAACCAGAACACTTAAGTTTCAACTTAAGTACATATATCACAAAAATTTACCGTTAAGGGATATTAATTGATACCAAAAAAAAAAACAAGTGTATAACTTGTAATAGCAGTTACTTTGAACTTAGTTCGACTATTTTCTCACAGTGTATCACAACTTGGTAACATGGTTGAATACAGTGTTAACTGCTTTTATGATTATTTTGATAAATAATCATTAATTACTAATAAATAATTGACAATTAGTTATAATTATTAATTGAAGATTTTATAATAGATATCTGTTTCCTGATAAAGTGCGAAGTAATATTATTATTCTTACATTTCATAGTAGTCCCTATTATGAAACAGAAATCAGTATAACTTTTACTAAGAAGCATACTTTTAAATTTCATTCATGAACTAATACTATTCGTATTAGACTTCATTCATTGAATCGCTGGCACGATTAAATAAGTAATTTCAACTTATTTGGGATAAATCTTTACCGCACTCCCCTACTATCTTCTCCTCGTATATTAGACATCATTACTGTTTCAGACTGATGACATAAAGTGATAAAAAATGCTGAATGAAATAGAAATAAAGAAAAAAAATCGTACAGCTAAAGATAAACAAAACAAACCGTAGTAGTTCATTCACAAGTAGATGATAAATCGACAAAGGTTCCTCGAAGCGTGGGAGTCGACCAATCAAGTTTAACTCGCTGGGAATATCCAACACCTGTTTCAAGTTCTAAAATTATCTTCACTTTTGTTTTATTTATTTATTTTTTATATTACAAATTGGGCCAGTAGAATGACATCAGTTCAATATGCAGCTTACAACGCGTCCGTCAACACGACCGCCGTGTTGCATAGAGATAACGCTCTTAAGGAGAACACGCGCCGGAATCATTTCAAGTTTAGGCCGTTCCAATGAGTCAACAGTCTTCATTTGAATGTGCAGTCCGCGCAGCAATTTCTGAAGGTTAGAGTGTTGGACTGAATAATAAGAAATCGGCTAGAAAGAATATGAAAAATCAAAATATTTGTGGTATTAAAAGAAATCAATGGTTTAAAATATGTAAATGAAACAATTTTATATATTAGAACCACGTTTTATATTAATGTATGTGCGTAGCCTAATTAGGAAAAAAATAAACTGATTAGTAAACGTCAGAAAACAATAAAGGAGAATACAGGTGTTTTAGGCGAAGATGTTTTTACCGAGTAGATTAAGAGTAAGAAACGTGAACAGAATTAGTCATCCTGAAATTTTTTAATCTTTTTGTTTATCTAAAAAGGCAATTACTGAATTAGTACGCCTATACTCAAACATATTTACCTCTAATGCATAGAATATGAAACATTAAAAACATAAAATATGAATTATAGAATTCCTCCGAAGTTAGAAACTCCTCTACAGAATACATCACAACCTATGGCTATTATCATGTCAGTGCTGAGGACAGTAATGATATACAAAAGTGTAATTTACTTATTATGCCGATGTTTCGACCTGAATTTCAAGCCTACATCGGGACAAAAAAACCAAACCAGATAAAAACCTTAATTCAGAGAAAAAATGTACACATGTCCATTCTTCAACCCTCCATGGAAGCCTTACTTATCTGACTTCTCAAACAGACAATTATAGCGAGTAGGTTGATCGATGTAAATGTCACAATCTCACTAGAGATCATAAAACACAAAAAAGCAATCCTTCCCCGCCGGACCCGCCGCGCTAAGATCCCCGGGGACCGACGGTCACTTATCACTTTTGAAATATTAGCTTAAAACGGGAACAGGAGACTTAAAGATAGTTAAATCGAGCAATACTTAAAAAGTGCCTGAAATTGAACAACGGCATGATCACTTCATTAAGTTAAAAAAAAATTTTAATAGGTTTTGTGCGCTATTTTAGATAGGTATGACAAATAAGAGGCAAAAATAGAACTGTTCAAAATGAAAATTTATAATTAAATTATCAATTTCGTTAAAAACAGAGAAATTTATGTAATGTCAGATTTGTGGTTAGCAGTAAAATACAGATGATAGAGAGAAAGTAAAAAAAAAAATTAAATAATATGAAACAGTATAGAAATAACTAAAATAAATAAATAAAAAAATTTAGACTATAATAATAAAATATAATACACACTGAATTATGAATGTCATAAATTAAAAATTATAATGGGACTAATACGGGAAAGTGAGAGAGAAAAGATAAACAATGGAGCGGAGTTTACAGCTAGTTGCCTGCTTCCTGCCCGGGGTACAATAAACTTGCAACCAACAGGTGGTTCCCTCGTTTGTTGACAAAGCTATCGGGTAAAAATAAACTACTGTCTCGAATTTATCAACCGAAAATTCGAGAGGTGTTTAAACCCCAAACGGCCACGAATTTATTCGAACAATAGCACAGGAGTGCATCGATTGTTTGTTTTTGTTTTTTTATTAGTAACAAAACAACATTACTAAATTATTCAAATATTATTAGAAACACGAAAAGCAAGAAGAATATATTACTGAATAATCGATTAATACATTCTTAACAAATCGATAATATTACGATCAGCAGTCCATTTAAAATTATACGTAACAAAGCAATTATACAAAATATAAAATTATCTAACAATTAGCTTTAAATTGGTAATTTTAGATTTAACAGAGAAAAAAATTCATTTTTGAAATAATTTAATTTATTTTCTCTATAGTTTAATCCTTAAAAAAGAAAGACCTGTTTCATGACAAAATATAGTAATTATTTTGAATTTTTAAGTCCCACCCAATTGCAAATTATGTTTCACTGAATATTTCCTAAACGTTTGATCCTTTTTTTTCTTCTTTTTTTACCGTTTTGATGATTATGAATAAATTTTATATTTTTTATTAGTAATATATATCACATTATGAACAATATAATGCGTTTTTAAGAGTTGTTTCCCAGTTGCAAAATTAAAGTCAAAAACGTTCAGGTTCAAATCTTCAAAAATAAATACCAGTTATTTTTCTAAATAAATATAAGTTACCATGGTTCTTTTCTTTTTTTTCCTATTTGCATTAGCTATAAAATATTAGGAAGTCAAGTTTAAAATTGAATCAAATATAGATACTACATTTATTTATATATATATAAAATCTTGTTACTTGTTCGAGACTGGTTTTATTGTTTAAATAAAATAATTTTTATCCAAGTTAAGCCTCAAACACTCTTTATACACTTAAAATGTCCAACTTTAGCCAACCCGACCATCCTCAGGACAATTTAAAATATAAATTTACACCTCACATCCAGTAGAAGGTAGGCTTGCAACTCAGTTCTAACTGAGCAACTTTTTCTAACTTCAAATTGTTCTAACTCTGCAACCTTCTACGCCACAACCCCTGATGAAGACCTGAAACTCAGGTCAAAACGTCGGCATAAAATAAATAAATATGGTTTTGTTTATTTATGTTGTTCTTTGCTGACCGCACCCCCCGACAAACTTCTCCAATCAATAATTATTTTAGTAATATATTTTTTAAAAATATAATATTGAACGTTAAAATCGTTCGTTTTGAAAATAAGGTATGGTAAATTGATAAGGATCCACTTTTGTGACACTACTGTTCCGATTCTTGCTATGACTGGTGATTAGGAGTTGTTTTGAAACTTTATCTTCATCACGAATTTGTATCAATCTTTATATGCCAAAGGATTATATAATTTGCCCATATTTTTCCAAATATTCTGTCTGTTGAATACCCTCCAAGGATGATGCTACCGAACCTCCTACTCAAAGAGTAGAGACTGAATAAGAAGACGGATAGTACAGATTGGCTAGGACCGTTGCCGAGTGGAACGGTAGGATTTCACGGCTAAGGTAGTGCTTTCTTCTAGCCCGTCCTTCGGCGGTCAATGACACCTGTACTCCGGCTCTGGATCCGGAAATACCTGGATCGGGTCTCTACCTCGTCGGCCCGGCCAAAATTCTGTCGACCGTAGGAGGTAAATCATCTTCAGGGAGGTCTCTTCTACACTCATGAGTAGTTAATACCTTTGTTTAAACATCCTCTTCTGTACATAGGAGTGTTTAAACCTTAGTTTAAAGACCTCTCTTCTGTAATTAGGAGTGTTTAAACCCTTGTAATCAATTAAACCTGGTTTAATTTAATGTCGATAGCAATCTGTATTTGTTGTCGGAAATCCCAATCCGAATGAAGAGGGTACATTATAACAACTATATAGTTATTATACATACAATTTTTTTTTCTCTTTATCCATTTATAATAACCCAATGGACGGGTCGTATTTTTTAATTTAAAAAAAAAAATATGGTGCGGTGTGCGCACTACAAAACTTACTAATCAACTTTTAGTTTAAATTAATCCTCGCTCGCTTTGAGAACAAATATTTCTACATTATTTTCAATGGCAATACTTTCCTTTACTAATTTCCCAAATGAGTCTTTCAGGGTACAGAATGAATAAACAAAGTTTCAACAGTTTAAATAATCTTTCACGTAGCAAAATCTGAACATTTTTCTTTTGTAGAAATATTAAAATATAACAATTTACTAAAATTTACATAGGTTCTTAACCATTTTATTCATATTAAATTGTAACAGAGTAAAAATTGAATAGAAAAAGAATGATTTTATGAAAGTTATATTTATACGATGGCTTAGTTCAGAATAGTTTTAAGTACACTTACGCAGACTTTAAGAAAAATACAATTTAAGATTTTATCTTTTAGGGAAATTACAACTTTTCAATTATTTATTTCGTTTTTACTAGACAGATTTAAATTTTACACCGAAATATGTACAGTTAAAATTAATTGAAATGTTGCAATTTGCCTAAAACAGTGAACCTTTATATTTATATTGTATTTTTCTCAGAATAAGTGAAAGTGTACTTAGCATTACTGTGAAGTAAGCCATCGATATATAAACTGAAAGACTCAAATATTGGGTGAAATTTAAAAAATAACTATTTATTATTTAATGTGATGAATATGAGGATGTTACTGATAAAGTAAATGTTAGTTGATAACCATATATTTAGCATGGTAGAATTATTTTAGGCATAAGAAAAAACAAATAATGATAAAAGTAGAAAAATCGTAAAATCTCTTTAACAGATTTTCAGGCCAGATTACAGACCCTTTAAACTGTTAAATGCGTGGATTGTTCAGGACCGGAAGTCCTCAATGCCACTCAGAATCTAGAATTTATTTCTTTATTCTATACGGTCGTAACAACACAAAATATACCTTAGTCTTTATTTCGTTCCTTTTTATAATGAAAATAGTTTTGATGGAAGGTAACAGCCGACATAAATACGACGTCAATCATGTTGGACTCTGGAACACAAACGTGTGGGTAGCGACGTCACTTTTTTGATTTACGAAACACTAGTAGGTATTATGGATTTGTAGCAAGTGTTTGTAGAAAAAGTTTTGATCTGGCTTGGCAATTAATCTCCAATTATTGGAAAATATATATCATGGAAGATGATATGAGGAACAAATATTAAAAATATTGCACTCAATACTAAACTAGCACTCATTTACAGAAAATTTAAACCATTGATCTTTTTATTTCTAATTGATTGAGGGCGCTATAACTGAAAAACACAAATTAACAAAAACTTAGTGCCAACGTTTCGGTCAGAATTTTAGGCCTTCACCAGGGCATAATCCGAAAATATTTCAAGATACAAATTTTTTATTATAAAATTCTATGTGAATATTGCAAGCAAATTCATACAGAAAATAGTACACGCTAACAACCGAAACAATACTCGCCAAAGGATGAAAATAGGTAAATATGACTTTAGAGAAAAGGAAATATTAAGTAAAAAAATAACATAAATATATGTACTCATAGAAGGTAATTAATTTCGATTCAATTCAGAAGATAACTAACACATCATCCCAAACAACGCGAGTTCCATTTAAAAATCTTAAAGTGCCAGGCGACCTTTAAACGGCCTCAGATACAAACAACGTAACGGAAGCATAATTCAAATCCAAGAAAAAATATAACTCATCCAGGAGAGAAGGACAAAAACTCTACTATCCGTGATGAATCATAACTGATTCAGAGAGTAATTAGGCCGGCATCGCATCTGGCGAGCCCACATGAGGGCCGGAAACCGACGAGGAAAACCAACTGGATATATTTAACTGCTAATGTAACAGGCTGCGTTATATTGGAACTCTAAGGACAATATGACAACAGCAAGGTCACAGTATAGAGTGACAGAGTAATGGCAGCGTCCAAGGACGATCTTTGCATAGGCTAGGAGGTTACGGAGACAATTCTAATCTGCAATCCGTATCGAGCATAGTGTAGAAGAAATACATATAAGTAATTGGCCATGTAATAAAATCCGGATAATAAAAAAAATTGTGAGGTGCGCGCATCATACAACTTTCACTCAATTTGACTACTTTGAGTTGCAATTAATCCTCGCTTGTTTCACGTTGTAAAATTGTAAGTTATCTTTTGCAAAATATAGCAGAAATATAAAGGTTTACTAAAATTTACATCCTATTAAGAGCATTAATTTAATGATAATTATTTATGGAATCAAAATTTAAAATATTAAGAATTATTTTATGGAGATAGTAATCCAAATGAAAGGCATAAATACAGGTTAGGTGAAATAAAAAAACATTAATCATACTGGCGCAACAGAGAAAACGCTGCGCATACATCCAGCAGATGAAAAGTCGTTGAAATAGATGCTTTATGGGTTTTACGTTCTCAATTACCTGACTTTATATGTTAGATATATTATTTTCTAAAACATTCCGCTTTATAATAAGTCTATATCGCTACTTTTAGCTTCTGAAATATGTTTTCAACCTGGAAAATATATTTATCTTTTTTATTAACTTATATTTCTCATACTGGAAATCGGATTGACAGTCAAACCAAAAATGGACGATCAGATTGTAACGTTAAGAAAGATAGGTTATTGATAAGAGATAGTAATTTTTTCTGATAAAATTTGACAGTAAGATGCATATCCTACAATTTAAGTTAATATACTCAGTTATTAATTATATATGTATTCATTTATAAACAAAATGAGAATGACTTACACCACTGTTACTCTTAAGTATTCAATTACAACTTTAATTACAATAAAATTAAATTTGCTGAATTATTCAAATGAAGGGTGACTCGTATTACCATATTTTAGGCAGCAAATTGAAAGAAAAAACGGATTTATTTTACGACCTAGTGTTTATCTCGACATTATGTAAAAAACCTTTGACTGCTTGTGATTCAAAAAACGTATTGACAAGGAAAAAAACCAACAGTTCAGCCTACGTAAAAACGTAAAACACAAAATTTCCTGAATGATGTTATGCATCATTTGTAGGAATGGAATAAAAAGGTCAATGAAAGGAACACAAACTCCTGTGGGAAGGAAGGACACGCGAATCCATCGGTCGATGACCCCAAATCGTTTACAACTTATTCCACCACTATCGCTAGAGCCATCTAGATTTAAACAAAATTGACAGAATCAATTTCTCTCTCTCTCTCTCTCTCTCTCTCTCTCTCTATATATATA
>NW_027112095.1:254241-295385 GCF_000696795.3 Halyomorpha halys | reverse complement strand
CAAGGGGTTAAAATATTATCAATAATTCTAGATTAATCTTATCTCGTTAGACAAATAGAAAGCAAACATTTGAGTTAGGTAAAATATTTACTGAAAAAAAAGAAGATAATACTTAACTGCTATAATAAAGGAAAGTAGCTGATAATCCCTCATCAGAGAAATATAGTAATTTCATTGTGTATAATAAATAGAAAAAATCAAAACATACAAAACTATATTTCATTATTTCAACATTAACAACATACTTATCAATCAAACTGAACACAATCAAACCTCAAATAAGGCCAATTCAAATCATTACAGATCAAATTAAATCAGCATAAGTAAAACCTCACATTAAACACTGCTGACTAAAGGACTAACATAGCGTTAACTAAATGAGTTACATAATGATTGAATAAAACAAATAGATTTAGCATTAGTTATTGATAAAAAATAATTAATAATTAAGTTATAAGTTTAATAGTGAAGCATAAGCATCTCATGTAGAAAGTATATTCATCCAACTACATATCTCTCAATTTTTATATAAATATCAACCCAATTAGGAGTAACTAAATTAAATTTTTTAACGGTTTAAAGTTTTTTTTGTTAACTACATATTTTCTAAAAAACAAATATGAATCTTAAATAAAAACTGGTCATGCAATAGGAAACGCCTTCCATGAATTAATTTTTAGACTGAACATTTATGAAGGAGGAATTCAAATTAATTTGGCGAAATTGTGAGGAAACAAAGGCCATTATTCAGATTAATTAATGAAACTAGATCATACCAGGTAATGTTTTATTAATGGTATGAAAAATTGAATCGTGGGCTAGAATAACGTAGGATGTTTTAATTTTTAAATTGTGCAGAGCAGTGATGTATTTTGTGTCGTAATGAAAAAAAATTCCACATTACCGATGAGATACCTAAAATTTTGAGCTTTAATCTCCATTATCAGAAAACGGTTTAGTTTACATAAATCTATGAATAAAAGAAAAGTTTTAAATTTCAAGTAGGTGTAGCTTGACATTTTTTTATTTAATTAGTAGAAATTAAATTAATTAAATTTGGGACTTATAAGAGTCTTTACAAGACTTATAAGATAGCGTATCACGACAAAAATGCACCAAAACGGGCATGTTTTTGCAACCTTTACGTTACAAATATCTCATTGTCTCACTTAACTATATATACGATATTAAATTGAAATGTCTTAATTTTTGTAACAAACAACGGTTTGACCTAAATTTATTATAATATTTGAAAAAATAATGGCCAATTTTTTTTTAAGTTGTGCAATTATTAAAGCAAAGCAGTGATTTGAGCCTTTGAATGCAAAAGCGGTTTAGGTTAAAATTGGGCTTTGATAAATTTATCATAAATACTTAACTATTTAAAAGAATTTGAATTCAATACACTCATTAATTAATGAATTTTATATGTATAAATGTGATGAGAACTGAATGACTTACACCAATTTTGCACGTCAGCTCACATTGTCTAAAATGAAAAATTGACTAAAAATTAAAATTATAATTATATTATTTGTAAGCGAGACAAAGCAAGTTTAGGTACGAAGGCCTCAAAAATACATTACAATTATTGAATGGGATTCCAGCAGTGTCAAAAGAGTCTGCCACGTACTACAACACTACACGCAGGAGTAGTTAATTTGTGGAGTTGTCTTTTGTAGTCGAAATGCAAAATGTAACCACAGGCTTTTGATTAATGCTATATTACAATGATCCTCAACGGAGAAGAGAAGAAAGCAAACAAAGAATACACCCCTTTTTCAGAGTTCAAGGTTGTCCTAGGAGTCCTATTTGGGAACACGAACTACGTGCGAGATGGGAACTGGGTGTGGGAACCCCGTAGAGGGGAGGGGTTGACTTGCCGGGGTTCCAGTTGCTTCCAGAAGGGACTGTACCTCAACATCTACCTGAACGAACCCTAGGGCCCAAACACAGGTGGCCCTTCTTCTATATTCTACTGCTTTTTATTTAGTTCACCACTCAACTACTGCACAAACCTTCTTCTAATATTAATCTCAACTTCCATTATGTTGAGTTCTAGTAGTGTACTACCTAAAATAACTCAACATACGTCCTGTGATGTGGCACAATAGAAATTTAATCCTCATTTTCATTCTTATAAGCAAAAAACAAATGGAAAAAAAGGTCGGAATATATCAGCAGTAGCATGAGAGATATAACTTTAAATGATCTTAAATTTTTTAACACGCTTGTAACCGAAATAGCTGTTATTGCATACCTAAATATTAAGTTCCTCTCTCGACCTGAATACTTTTGCACTTAACGGCTCAAATAACTTAATATTTATCATTAATATCAGAATAAAACAGGCTGGAGAGTTTAATTATATTAAACCCTACAATATATATTTGTTTTTAAGAGTCTGATAAATAGTTTTTAATTGAGAAATAAGAAAATTTAACTATATTTACAAATATATAGTAATCTAAAATAAGTATAAAAAATAAATAAAAATGGCTATAAATAAATAAAATACCGAAAAAAATTAAAATATTAAAAAAGAATTAAAGATTGAATTATAATAGAATAATTCGATTATACATATTCATACTAATGCCAGATACGTAAACTCAGCTTAAGGAACTCCGAACCAAGCTTTATTCTTCCACGTGTTGAATATACTAGTAATAGTCAAGTGGTTGCCTAATTTTTTTTTAACAATAATCCTTTCATCCAACAATTTAAGAGCATTCAAAATCAATCTAATCTGCAGGCTGAAATGAAATGAAAGTTGGCACTACTAAATAAGTGATATACTGACCACACCTTAATCATTTTCTCCTCATATTAATTTTTTAAATCACGATTACAAACAACCCTTTTAGGCCTTAATCATTAGCACATGCTATACACATATAGCATATTTCTGGTTAATGTTATATTTTAGCAACATATCGGCAATACGAATTTTTTTTTCTTCTAAGCTATCGAAATACTACGAATTCCAACGCATGAGCTTATCATAAACCACTATCCTGATAAGTTGCTCTTGATATGATAAAACAGACTCACTCAATTCATTAAGCAAATACACGGGGGGGCAACACTTGATGCATTAGCTAGGTTATATAACACAAAGTAAATGGGCGCCCACATGCACGATAAGGCTCTGTGCCGTACGTGCGCACGATACCGTAGTTATCTTACTATGACGAATATCTAAAGAGTGATGCATCGATAATATTTTGACAATAAATTCTTTAATGATTAATTCGAATGCTAGCGATTAGTAATACCAATAAATCCTCACTTCATACATTATAATCGAAATGAAAATATGAACCAAGATCTCATTTCTCGTATTTATATTTTTACTTGTTAATCCATATTTTATCCCATAGGAGGGTATGAAAACAAAAGAATGAAAAACAAGATCTCAAGAGATCATTCATATTCTTATAAAAAAATTACAATATTGCAAAAATTTATGAAAAACGAGACGATACTAAGTTGCGCAAGCTATGCAGAATGTTTAACTATAAATAAAATGAAAAAAATTCAAGTTGAGAAGTAAAAGAAATATCACATGCTTTTTAATTTGCTAAAAGAATATTTCAAAAGAGAAAAAATAATTTTATTTTATATAGATGTTATAAGTACAAAACTATGTATCAAAAATTATAAATTGTTCAATATAAATTGGGGCGTGTCCTATATGCATCTTTCTGGAGACTGAAGACAGTTTTTATACTAACAAAAAAATAAACTTTATGCAGTAATTTTTTAAATATTGAGTACACAGAACACTGATAAACACGATTTGGATATGTAAAATTTTGATTTTAACAGGCTAGGTTGAACAATTAATTGACAGTATTTAGTTCGCTCAAATATTTTTTTAGTTAGATAATTTTAATTGGAATTTCGCTCTGAACGTTTTCGTTTTCACTTTTCAAGGAAATCATCTAATTAGAGAATATAGCAAATACAAAAAAACAAAACAACACAGAAAACATTTTATGAAAGTAAAAACAAGTATGGAAAGATGAACACTGCTCTACACGGTGATAAACGGTTTGATAAGACGGAGGACAGCCACCTGCGCGGACGTTCACTCTTGCGTAATGGCCAGTGTTTAACTGGACGTAAAAAAAATTATGGTTTCTCACAAAGATATCCTGAAGATATTGGATACAGAGAAAAAAAAACTGCTATTTCATTATAAAACTTTAGTGATCCATAATTTTCATAAAACGTTTTGTTAATCTTTCAATCTTGTATCTTTTTAATTTTTTGTTTTTATACATCTGCAATAAAATAAAACGTGTATGTTGAAGAGAACCCTGAAGACGAACCAGTACTCCAAAACGTAGGTCGTTTATAAATTATAAACCTAGTGAACTAGATACCTATTCGCCAAAATATTCTTACTTGTTTTCAGAGAGGGAATCAAAATTGTAATTTCTCTATCTTCTTGTACATTTTTAAATTTTTTCTATTTTTTTTGTTTAACTCATAGGTCAATATTCATATGATATCGTTACACTGTTTTAAACTAAATATGTTTATCCATTTAAAATATAATTCAATATCAATTATTTAGATATATTTTTGTAATTATTTTTCACTAAATCCTGAAGATTTTTTACCGGAGAAGTTAAGAAAAATTTGAATACAATACAATATTTTTCCCCTTCTACTCGAACTATGTTATACTGAAAAAAATGATTAGATAGCCATGACTGTGCGATACCACTTTCTCTCCTCTATTAGGAAAGACATGTTAAATGAAGGAACGAAATAAATTCATAAATAAAATTAGGTCAAATTTGACGTTTGACAGGGAATCTGTCACCTTCAAATTAAATTAACATCTTTTTCTAAATCCGAATAGAATTAACGATACTGTTATACATGTTCCTATTAAATGCCAAGACAGGTGTGATGTCTCTTAGTTCCGAAAATAAACAGAGTCAGTGACACGAGAGGGAACAAATAAACACTTGGGAAAGGTACAAACCGTACCAGTAGTAAACAGTTTCCCGTTACATACCTCAGAGGAAAGGGAGGGAAAAAAAAGTCAAAAGAGGGAAGATATAAAGTTTAAAAACAGGAGATGATAAAGAAGAGATTGGAAGAGGCTTGTAAACAATCTATTAATACAACGGAATCAGGTTAGGGATTCGATGGTGGAGGGTGGGGTTCAATGGGTGCGTTGCACTTTCTCGCCTCTCTACGAACTTTATTAATTTTGGCCACTTTTAAGCAGTGACTAATGTGACAACTAAATTAAAAATTATAAATAAGGTAATTAATTTCTATAAATTACCCTGAAAGTTAGTATATTAATAATGGAAAAAATGACATGTTTCAAAGCTATTCGGGTTATTTATATTTTGAGCATGATTTCACTTTTAATAATTTTAATACATAAATATAAAAATAAAATAAAACATTTTACGAAAGTAAAAACAAGTACAGAAGTTTGTATGAAGTGGTCTGCTGTATACGGAAAAATTAGTGTATTAATAAAGGAAGAAATAACTCCCCTTCTACTTAGAGATTCTTATCAATTTTTCGTCTTTGAACCTTTATATATTACTGTAGTATTTTTTTATTTTATTTTTTGATCAATTATAATTACTAATAACTCATTATTTTTAACATTTAACTTCTTAATATTACAAATATAAAATTCAAATAAAAAAAAAATTAAAACTCTACGAAATTTTACATTTATTGGCTTAGATCATTACTAATAATATCTTATCTCGAACAGAAGATAACAATGATAAGTATATTTTTATCTATTTTTAAATTTATCTAACTTTTATAATATCGCCAACTCTATCATAGTTTGGAAAACAAAGATAATAAAATGATAACCAACTTGTTGGCCCTTAAAAAGATGTTCAAGTTTTGCAACAAATTCTGAAGCTAAAATACAAATGGTGGGTGGGAGGGGTAGAAAGCAAATTGTTTTTTAATTAAATAAATAGTAATATTGTGGGGAAGAAAAATCATAATTTGAATTATAATAATGCAATTTTTTTTTTTTTTTTTTTTTTTTTTTTTTATAACTAGCTGAATAATCTTAATAATGATCTAAAAAATTAAAGTATAATTTGAAGCTCGATAATAATATCGAAAGGGACATCGTATTATTTCGTTATTGTTTTTTATTTAAAATAAACCAAAGAAATGAATTATTTAATTTAATCCAATAATTTCGTCATGAGATAAAAACAAGAGTAAATAACATTTGTCAGGCTTATAAAATTTTAAATACAAATGTGTGTTTCCAAAGAAACGAGTTAAATGTTAAACATCAAATTTTGGATTAAAACTTTTTTAAAATTAAAATAGATTTATTTGATAAAAATGTTAAATTTATTGATTTGCAGAACACCATGATCCGTTAGATATCTTTACAGTACTTTATGTTAGTAAAAGTTTAATAAGAAGTTATACTAAAAAGTTACATAATATATACCCAAAACATGCATGGATATATTACTGACGATAAAACGCGAAACTTGAGAGCTTGTTCTGGAACATTCGATTAAATATCGACCAAATTATCGATTAACTAAAAGACTTGCAAAAGATTCATCAAACAACTAAGAGCTTCTGTTTTGAGCCCAACTAAATCAATGTTTCTCGAACGAGTTCCCCACACTAACAAAGGATGTTTGAACAGGCATGCGTAATGGTTAGGTAGCATTTCCTCTGCTTCGTTCGTCCGCAGGCTATTCAGAAACAGACGAGAAACTTCTATAATTATTAAATGAGTATGGAAACTTCGCCATAACATAGGCATTTTTCATGCCTCTTCAAGAGCTTACAATACAAAGAGTACTAATTCGAAACTATTTTAATGGTAAAAATAAATTAAGGATGCTGTTAAAAAAAAAGTAGGAGCTGTATTATTTTTATAAAAACGTTAAATATTTAACAAATTAAAAAATTGGGAAATATTCATGCTTGTCATAAACATTAAATTATACGGAAAAGAAAAATTTGATGAGGACAAAGAAAGCAACAAGCATCACTAAGCCTGAAAGGTGGTAAACAAACAGAAATATTCCTAAAACGTGTTTCAGAACATTATGGAATTATTATAATTATCAACTACAAGACATAAATATTTCCTTCCAAACTTAAAATAGTATTATCGACCTATGACTCTATAATTCATATAGAAAATCAAACAAACATACTAAATCATTGAACGATCATATTATATTACTGATTTTAAAATGTGTATATCATCAATTAAAATGCGGACGGTAGAATGAAATTGATGTTGACAGTTAACAAAAATATATAAGAGAATCAATTTTAAATAAATATTAATAATTACCTGTTGTTAAAGATAAAATAAAATTTTTTAGGGTTATAATCCAGAATGAAAAAAAAATAGCTTTGATAGTGAGGTGTATTGTTGTATACATTTATTTGTTTTATTTTATTTTTTTAAATATATTCGTATTAATAAAATGAGGTTTAATTAATTTTATTAATTATTTCCAATTCAGTATAGTTCAGGGTGGAAATTACGACATAATATAGAAAATAATAATAATAATAAACAAACAAAAAAAATAAAAAACATAATAAACAATTAAGGACTAACCATTTTACTCAAGTTGTCCCTTCAGTATTGTGAAATAAATATAATGAGTGAGATCCAAGTATCCAAAAGGTGGTATTGATATATATATATAGTGGACTAAAACACTGACTACACACTAATACACGAAGCTAGAACACAATCGGTGGGGGAACGGAGACTGACTGAAGTATAAAACACCCTGACTGAGGGAGAGGGGTGGGGGAACCGTGTGTACTAGCCGTCCTGCTCACATCGACCCCAGTCGATATCGCACCCCCTGTGTTCGGGTCTACGTGCCAACCCCCGCGTAGCCCTTCCTTCGGGCTTTGTCTTGTCTAGGGGGAATATGGAAGGAGTTCCACGCCAGGTCTTTGGCTATTGTAGAACTATTAGCATCCGTCAGAGGAACCAAAGAAAAAAATATACTCACGCATAATGTTTACAGTTCAAGATTTTCAATAACCCATTATAAATGATTAAAATATATATATATAAGATTAGACAACAGTTCGAAGACAAATAGTTTAAGAAGAATTATTATAATTTGTATAAAGAAGGAATATTCTTTCTTAAAATTGTGGAATACCCACTCTGATAGTTGGTTCTATAATTGAGGATCATTCCATCACAAATCAATATATTCTCTTTCCAAAAATTAAGAATTTTGAATACTTAAAAATCTACAACTTAGATTTTTCAATCGAAGACATTAGATAATTATTTAAAATATAATAAAGCTCACTAGAAATTAGAATTTAAATTCTAAGTAAAATAAATGCAATGTATACTACAATACACATTAAGATCAAGGGCGATGGCCTTGAAACGCCGTTATTAATTTAATGAGTTCAGGATAAAGGATATTTAACAAGCAAGATATTTTTACTATACCCAACTAGCTTCAAGGTTCTAGTAAGGTTAAATATAATAAAAATAAATGTCGCAGACACAAATCCTCCAATCCCACATCACCACCCTTGAAGAATGGTGCCAAAACTGGAGGATTAAAATAAATTTCAATAAATCCCACCAAATCACATTTATCCTTCGTCGTAAACCCATGACCTCTTGCCCCATAGTATCCTTTAACAATACTTCACTTATTCCTTTCGAACAGATCCGTTACTTAGAACTTCATCTGAACAAACGACTGACATGGAACCACATACAAGACTGAAAAGACAGGAAACTGCTCGTCGATTCCGACATTTACTAGACAAACGGTCCAAACTTCCAATCCATTACAAAAGACTGATCTACATCACTATTATAAGGCCTATCTGGACATACGGAGTTGAGCTTTGGGGCTCCACTAAACAATCAAATTCCTCCCGAATCAGATCCTTACAGTCCAAAATCCTCCTTACTTTGTCACAAATTAAGTCATCCATCAGGACCTCAATGTCCCATATGTTGCCGATTTGGCAAGAACCAGATACCAATCCTTCCATGATAAACTTCCCAACCATCCAAATCCACTTATTTCTAACCTGGCTTCCCCTTCATTACCCAGTAATCCTCCTAGGCGTCTGCAAAGAAGATGACCTCGAGATCTTCTCCACTAGAAATGTTAATGGAGTTCTATCAATGGGTGGATTCTCCACATGTTTATATCATGTCACTATGTATGTATATATTTTATAAAGTTGGACAGTAACAATAAATAAATTATTAAAAAAAAGAAGATATTTTTATTGAATTTTCATTTCTATGGACTTATAATGGTGTAAACTATATCATAGTTACAACTGGACTAGATTTACTGTCTTGGCAGTACTGTCACATTAAAATAGTGGAACTACATGCAGTGGTAGTAAGTTACTGTCAAGCTAACTGTATACTACTTGAAAGTGAACAGTAGCACTACAACCGTCTTACTAACTTTAATTTCCAACATGTGAGAAAAATATTGTCCAATATGTAACAAAAATATATGCTTTGAACGTTTCTGAACTTGTGTTTATTATCACCGTGTGGACAGGACACAGCCACACTGTGTTGTAATGTTGTCACGTAAGTATAAGTGTCACGTACTGCAACGATAGAGAACTGTCACTGAGTAACGAGCCAATAAAGCAATAATAAATAAATCTATAAACTCTATCTATAAAACAATATAGCCTTATAGAGTTTTTATTTTATATTTTTATTATTAGATATTTTACACGAACCTGTATCAAACATTCCATTTATTTTATTTTATTTTTTTTTTTTGCAAGAATTAGATTTATTTATTGATAGATATTACAATCTGCCACACAGTTGTGGGCAATAGGTAATAGTGATGGATGATCTCATACATACTAAAATTTAAAAAAAATAAAAATAAAAAAAAATAAAAAATACAATATGTTTAATTAATGTATTTTATGTATAATAATTAAAAGAGCAATATTTAATCCAATATGTAAATAACCACACATAAAACTGAATTATTAAGATAATGAATAAATTAATAATAAGCAAAAGTCTTTGTGAACCCCAAAATTCGATGCCGACACTAATCACTGTTTTCACACATCTACCAAATGGCAACTCCGTCCATTAAGGGTGCCGGCCAAATCCACAGGATCAGTTTTGTGGTGATCGTCCACCTACGTTTCGATCTAGGATGTCAGATCAGTGCTTATCAACTTTTTAGGAACCCCTACAATCTTACAAGCCCATGTTATTCGCAGCAGCGTCATTAATTTTATTTAGCAGGTGCCGTTCACACAATTCGGTGTTATGCAGTCTGCTAAATCCTCCAGTTAAATCAATTTTCTTAGGTCTGAATACTATATATATATATTCGTTACTCACAAGTGGAAGAGGCCAGTTTTAAAAATTCTAGCTTGTAAGTTTCTGCACAGAAGGTACGAGGAGCTAAGCTATTTCGAGACAGAAAAATTACAAGCGTTTCCCGCCTTTCAGTCCTCATTAATTTAGTTTTTTCAAGTTAACTACAAGGCATACTTAACATAAGTAAAGAACAAATTTGTTTTGAAACCTATTAATATAAATAGTCACAGTATAAAAATGTTTGAATTATATGCTAAAATTATACATTTTTTCCCCCTTATATAGCTTCTTTTTTTTCTAGCATTCTATCATTCTTTGCATATGTGTATATATTTTCCATTATTTTTAATTCTACAACTTTTTCTCTTTTTCGAACATGACTTTTTTTTTTACTTTAATAAAAATGAAAAAGGCTTATAATCAGCAATATAAAAAATAAATAACATTTTAAATACAGCAAAAATATATATACATGTTGGTCCAGAATTATATTCAATTAAAATTCTAAATAGCATTCTACATACATGCATACAAGATAATAAAAATAAATACATTAAGCTGAAAGTAATAAATATAAAAGCGATAGTTATAAAAAGATATGAATATAAAGAAAAAAAAGTAAATATATATATAAATGATAATAGTAAATAATTAATAATAAGATTGAATAAAAACAAAGAAGATATCGTGGTACAGCGACAAAAGACTGCAGTGCCATACGAATCACCATATTATGCTCATGAATTTCCATAAAAGTCTCGATATCTGTTACCATCACATAACAAGTTACAATCTTACAAGTTACTTAATAACGTTATTAAGAGCTGATTGGCCGTTAAGTGTAACCATAATTTATAAATACAAGAGCCCGGTGTTGTGCTATTTTTTAACCTTGTCATTGTGAAGTACCCACCACGCCAGTAATTGGCCTGTCATTGGCAAACAGCAGGTGATAGCATGTAATGTGTACACAGCGTCCACCGGCCGATATTGCAAATAGCAGATAGGCTTTGACGTCTCACTAGTCCAGTCATATCTAAATGGGACTAGTACAGGTACTAGTCTTATCTACTCCTCGGATGTCAATAATTTAGATAATGTTTCATCATTTAAAATAATGAATACAAAAAAAACTTTATAACAAAACTAAATCCTACTAATATTTCAATTCTATAACACTTTTACCTAGAAGGTTTTGGAGAAGATTTGGAACATAAGCTGATTTATTATTTTTAGGGTACATATTACGAATTTAAACTTTGGGACGATATTTTTTTCTACCACAAACCATTAACCGAACTGTTTTTTTTTTTTACAAGGTCAACCTCTACTAAATTAAATTAGATTGAATTCTCAACACTTTTATTCTATAATGTTTTTTGTTCGGGTAAACCGCTCTTTGTTTACTGGATACGAGTCAAAATAGAACCCAACGGTGAAAAGTCATGAAAATTTGCTCATTAAGGATTTTTAGGGTACACGATTTCAAAAATTCCCAAAATTAAAAGAAAAAATATCTTTCATAATAACCAGAAAACCGGAATTGTTCCATCATCATAGTATGCTAAATTAAAAAAAAATAAAGGAAAAGGTAGTCGGATTCTGAAGTATTTTAAAGATTTCTTTTAAAAAATAAATATAAATTAATTAATAAAGTCCTGAAAACTACTATTTTGATAAATAATATTGGGGTCGTTATTATGAATTTAAACTATGTGACCTCCATTTTTTTTTTTTTTTTTTTTTGTGAAGTGTTAATTGCTGACCGTAGATTCATTGTGAGGAAAAGATTGGAGGTGCAATAAACACTAAAATCATATTTGTTTGAGTCAACGTTTCAGCCTAAATTTCAGGCCTTCATGAGGACTGAAAACAAAAACAGGATAACTAAACAAGATAGTGAAAACGATATTTAAAACAACGAAACAGTTTCAAAAGAAATTAACAAGAAAACAGTTACACTAAAATAAGATATATATAATTTTGTAAAAAATTTCTAACAAATTTTTATAATTAAAATTCTTATAAATAAAATATAAATTCAAACTTCATACCTTTACAATATAACATAAAGGTCTAAGGTTCAACATAGTTGTAATTCGTTATAAGGACTCCAATATAAATGAGCCGTTTTCAGGGCAACTCAAAAAGATTTTTAATTTGCTTTTTATAAACTTTGTAAAAAAAAAAAAAAGGTCAAAGTGTTAAAATTTGCGGGCAAGGTCCCGAAAACATAAAATAGCAATTTTTAAAGCTTTTCATCTAGATCTCTTCCAAAACGATAACTCAGGAAAAAATTTTAAGGAATTTAAAAACTCCTGCTTTATTTACCATGAGTTGAAAAAAAATTGCAAGAAAAACGAAAAATGATTATTTTTTTTTTTCAGGGATAACTTGGTAACAATGTAGGAATGCATTATTAGCAACCGAAAAAACATAAATGAGGTAATTTCCCGAACCTCTCAAAAACTTACACACCGAGATTGTTTCTGCTCCCTCGTCGGCTGAACTATAAACAACAATATTATTCCCCCAGTCAAAGAAGGCAGGCAGAGTCGAGTCGTGACTATTAGAGCTACAATACGATAGTCATGGCTAATAATAAAGCATGATACTATCATAGCAATCTATTCATATTGCAGTGATATATTATTTAGTTATTGTAGGACCCTGTAAGTCATTAGGAGTATTCATGATCTTTAGTTTAACATGTTAAAGCGTGTTGAATGGAGAAATATTTCCTTATTTTCCCATGTTAAAAGATATGTTAAATGGATAATGACGTCATGCAACAGACCAGATGAGCTCTACATCGTCATGTTAGGTTACTTGCACGTAGTTTGTGTTTTGATTGTTTTGGACTTTTTTAAACAAGATAATCAGTAGCCAAATTTTCACATTTCTACTTTTCATTTACTTTAGGCATGTTGTAATAAATTACTGTAATCAAAACTTATAAGTAAACAATAACAAAAAGTTTTGGAGGGAAAGGTTACTAAACAAGTTACTAAAAAAATCCGCTTGGAGCTCTCATGCATTAAACATTTAACATTACTTTAAATAGGGCTGCTCATAATCCTATATTAATAACATTTAAAACGGTAAAACATTTTACTTTTAACACAATATCATGAATACCCCTACTTATTAAAGTACCTAAAACGTCAACCGAGTACAGCGCAACTTATTATTACTTCCACTATATTCTATATATGGAATATAGAGTAAGGAGTAAGAGTAAGTATTGTGATGTCAGTACTTTCAGTGCAAAATTTCGAATTCAAGTTTTCGACGAAGTGTCGATTTTACCTTTTTTTAGGTTTTTCTCAGTAATAGCTTTCACGATTTTGATTAAACTCTGTAAACAAATGTACAATTGTGAGGCCTTTAATATCAGATTGATCTTATCATTCTGACAAGACTTAAATGCAGAGTTTTCAAAAAATCTTCCTCAAAAGAGTCATTCATTTTGTATATTTGGAATAAATAACCAGTTGTCATTGTAAGTAGTAATAATCTATGAATTAATATAAAATAATGAATAATTAAAGTAGAAAATAGTAAATTTAGAGATAGGAGTTCGCATTGAGAGTTGAGAAAAGTTGAGACTGCCTCATCTCCAATCGCATTCAGGGCCTTCATTTTGTTTTGTTAAAATTTCGTATTTAAGCAGAAAAGCTTATTATTATTAGTTATTCTCATCTTTAGCAACTATTAAAAAATTAAATAACGCTCTTGTTAGTAGCAATAAACAATGGATAAATATAAATATAAAATATGAAAGAAATTGATAATTAACTGAAGGAAAAAAAATAAATGTTTTCCTATTTCCATGGTTGTTATGCCAACAGACAGATTATACTTTCACAAATCTATATATGAAATACATTTTCATCCTGAGTAATAAATAAATAACTGTTTTGAACATGCAACTAGTTTCATCTCAAAGTAGACCGGTAAGTGAAAGTTAAGTGATGTGCGCACCGCACCAAACCTTATATGAATCGTTCAATTAAGAATTACTTAGAAATCCTTTATATATAGATTTCTTGTTAGATGCATAACTACCAAAGTTAAGGTTAAAATTGAACAGTAATTCAAGGTTATTGAACTTCATTTGAGAATAAAATTACTTACACCAGGTGGAAGAAAAGCAACAAATAATATTTTATTACATTTACTAATAATTTTCAAAATAATGTTTGAACCGTCCCATCCTCCAACTTCCAGCAAAATCGGGCAAGCCGTTTTCGAAATAGAACTAAGTCATGCAAAGTAAAAGAGAGTATATGTAAACGAAAGTAGGTGTTCAATACTGATAATAAATTATTATAAACAAATCCCTAACTATCTTCCATCTTTGGCAAAATTTTAATTATAAAATTAATTTAATAATTTTATATGGAACCTAATAGTTATCAACTGGCATAATCACTGACATTTCATCAAAGTTATATTAATAGTAGGAGCTTTATGCCAGGACAAAAAATTTTATTACAGAAAAACCGAAACGAAACTAAATTTGTTCCTTACCGTATAAATTGCAAAATACAAGTGAAAATCATCGATTCTGAAGAAATCTTTTTTTTTTTTTGCTATCTACAGGAAAAAAAATTCCCTACCTTCGGTTGGTAAGAAACATTATAACAGATGGATTGTCTTTGATCATTCTGAAATAACAAATTATGAATTTATACGTAGTTGGTGATTTTGAAAAATATGAGACATTACCTTAAACCTGGAATTTCTTCCCATAATTTAATTATTTCTTAATTATTAAATATTTCTTTAAAAATACATATTTCCTAAAAATTTGTTCAAAAATCTTTGAAATATAAACTAAAAAATTCAGTGAAGCCATACATTTCAATTCACTAGAATGTCAGATACTAAGCAGGGCCCTGTTTCTTAATGAAAGCTAATAGTATTAGTTCAAAATACAAGCATAAAAGCAACGTGTTAATTATACACTAATACTTTTTTTTTCACAATAGGGAGAACTATTAGTGATATTACAGGAGTTCTAAAGTACAAGTCAGTGTAATTGTATTAAGTTAAATCTACAAGACTAATAATATTAGTTTGTACTTTATTATGAAACAGGGCCCAACTGTCTCATATTTATAACTTAACTATCTAAATCGGCTTTATAAATTTATTCTGATGTTACAACCGATTTATCAAATTAAAATAAAATTTTTAAACTATTGTAAAATTTTTTGTATAAATGCCTCGAATAAATCGTAGTCGACTGACTTGAAGCTGTTTCATTTAATGTAATTAAAATTAATAAAATTGTGAAGAAACTGGATTTCATATTTTGCTACATCTAATACAATATTTTAATATTATCAAAATTAATACGAAATAGAAAATTGATATTTTATTTAAGGTTCAAATCAATTGTGTATTAACTAATTAATTTTATGCTAAAAACTAGATTTATAATAACTGTAAGCAAAACGGATAATTTTACGAGCTAGAAATGTAATTGCTTACCTGGAAATGTAAACTAATATTCCATGTTTATCATAATATTACTGAATTGCAACTCAAGTTTGTAGAATAAACATTCTGGAAACACATAACATCCCTAGGGTATGAGTTATGAACAGTAAGATTCAGGAATGATTCCTTTAATTAAATTAACATTACTGGAATGCAAATATAAACTTCATTGCATTTAATTAAGTTTTACTATTTATATAATTTAATAGTCATTAACTTGACAACATATTCTACCCCATTGCCTTAAACAGAAATGAACTATGTATAAATGCTTATGTCATATTTAAACAAATCACACGTTTAATATTCTCATTACATTCAATACCAAAATAAATATTAAAATAGTTGGATTTAAAACTAAAAAAATTAACCATAATTTAGGGAAAAAAAAAACAACGTAAATTAAAACTGATTTATTTTTTCATAAATGCTTAAGGTTGGACCTCCCCCCCCCCAAAAAAGTCAATTTTCTAATACCGTTTTAATTCATATTTAATTAATTAAATTTAAGGGTGTTAAGAGCTCAATTAAAACTAACGACCTGCTTCAGTCGTCCAAATGTAGCGTAAAATACCTCCTAAACCAATGAGGATTTTCGGTACAATTCAAAAATCTAATTATCTTTTCGAAAATACGAAAATAATGACTTATATTTTAGTAATAGTTAATTACTAATGTTTTAATCAAAAATACTTATCTCTTGATCAGAAACACTATTATAAAAATGAAAATTCAATAAAAATATCCTTCTTTTTTTTAATAATTTATTTATTGTTATTTACAACTGTATACACATATATACAAGTAAATTTGCTGTAGGTGACATAGTGACATGATACAAACATGTGGAGAATCTACCCACTGATGGAACTCCAATAACATTTCTAGAGGAGAAGATCTTGAGGCCATCTTCTTTTCAGACGCTTAGGAGGATTATTAGGTAATGAAGGGGAAGCCAGGTTAGAAACAAGTGGATTTGGGTGGTTGGGAATATATCATGGAAGGATTGGTATCTGGTTCTGGCCAAATCGACAACATATGAGACATTGAAGTCCTGATGGATGACTTGATTCGTGAAAAAGTAAGGATTTTGGACTGTAAGGATTGGATTCGGGAGGAATTTTATGGTTTAGTGGAGCCCCAAAGCTCAACTCCGTATGTCCAGACAGACCTTATAATAGTCATGTAGATCAGTCTTTTTAATGGATTGGCAGTTTAGACCATTTGTCTAGTAAATGTTGTAATAGTCAGAATCGACAAGCAGTCTCCTATCTTATCAGTCTTGTATGAGGATTCCATATCAGTCGTTTGTCCAGATGTAGTCCAAAGTAACGGATCTGTTCGACAGGAATAAGTGGGGTATTATTAAAGGATACTGTAGGGCAACAGGTCATGGGTTTACGACGTAGGGTAAATGTGATTTGGTGGGATTTATTGGAATTAATTTTAATCCTCCAGTTTTGGCACCATTCGTCAAGGCTGGTGATATGGAATTAGAGGGTTTGGGATACAATGTAAGGATCATAGTTCACTGACAATAGACATGTGTCATCGGCTAATGTTAGAGGATAGTGTTAGGATGGGTTGGGATGTCAGCTGTGAAAACTGTATAAAGGGTAGGACCAAGGATACTACCCTGAGGTACACCAGCAGACTGACGGAATAGGGATGAATAAGCGCCATTGTAATTTTCTTGAAATAATCTGTCGGAGAGGTAAGAACGGATAATGAGGAAGTATGTAGGGGGTAGGAATTTGCGGATCTTATATAGCAGTCCTAGGTGCCAGACTCGATCGAAATTCTAAAAATATCTTAGTTGGGAAATTTTATTCTTTCACTATTAAAGAGTTTTGGAGATATTTTGAAAAAACTACGAATAATATTTAAAGGATTCCTTATCCTCCATCGTAGGGGAAATTTAGCCATGGCTTTTATCTTTAAGGGAGGGGGTGGAAAGGTCTACTATTTCGTCATCGCATTTGAGGGGAGTTTTTCTAAAGCTGAGATTAAAGGTCATAGAAAAATGACTTTAGGATGTTCTTTTATCTAGGTGCTTAGATAACTTCCCTTCCCTAAGGACTTTAATCGATTTACAACTAGAAGTAAAATTTATGCCAATAAAAGAAAATATATCGCTACTCTTAGCAATCACTAGATTTGATAGCATAACTTCTTAAGCTTCTTTCCCGACTAGTTCGGACTAGGAGATGACTATCGACCCTTTAGCAAACCGAAGGTCGTTGACATAAGAACACAAACGATAAAGACTAAAGGGAGCTGGTAGGAATGTCACCAGGGCTGCGGGGGTTGTGATGTAACTTGGGGAGGTTCGGGTAGGTCAAGAAACTCCCGCTCTCCCCTCCACAACATATCCGCACCGCTACTCAATCCAGTTGTGTCCCATCTCCCTTTTTCGCAAAATTCTGCTAAAATATACTTTAATGATTTTTTAAAAATTTATTTATTTAATACCAGATCGGCCTGGTGGGCCTTACATGGTTGATGTAACCGTTACATTTTTTTTTTTTTTACAGTTATAGTTTCGTAAAAAAAGACATCCCTAACTATATACAATGTTATAATTAAAATAACAGATAAAAATAATACTTCTTAATAAAAGATAAAAGTAAAATTCATAATAAAAAATAAAAACATTCGTAGACCTAACAAAACAAACAATTGTCCCCTGATAGTAAAAAAAAAAGGTAATTTGAAAAAAAAAGAAATAGAAGCAGCAAAAATAATAGAATAAATAAATATAGACTTTATAACAGAATGTTCTGCAGCAGCCTAGGTTTCAGTCTTCGGGTTGAGGTTGGATTTCCCAAGTTGTCGGTCACTGCTTCTTTAACTCGTTAACTGGGAGTGGAACTACATGAGCCGTTTTTTTTATGTAAGTCTCTATAGACTCCATTTGTAATTCCCGATGCAATTGGCAATTTCTTATAAACCAAGTAGCCTTCACTGAGATTCTTAAGACATTATTGTGAATAGATTGTAATTTTTTCCTTTTCATTGCGGCATATGTCTATTTATATTTAAATTGAGATAGATACTAATGAGGCATACTGCTTAAGTTTATCTAAAGGGGTTACATTTATAGTTTCTATTAAAATAATATGCGTTTTCTTACCAAGAATGGAGTTCGGCCACTTTCAAAATTAACAACCAGATTCGTAATAAAATTTAAAGGACCCAAGTCTAGTCAACATAATTTAAGATGATTCAAATTTAAAAAAAAAAATACTGATTTTATTTTACATATCATTACAAACCTTCAAAACATAATTTAAAAACCTAACTACATAACGAATGAAATTAAAAAACAATTTACTACTCATCTACATTTTGTGTGTGTAAAAGGGATTTGAAGATCGTGATGTTCTGGTGTATATCGTAATAGGTCAATTATGTCCTAGAATTTTGCTGCTGTGATTTGTCTACTGAGCAGTGATGTCAATATAATATTTCCGAACATTCTTCGCCCACACGTGGTAATAAATTTAGGACTTTAAAATTTTCATTCTTATTCATTGATTTCTTATAGAAAATTGTAGACGTTTCATTTCTGATAAAACGCATCCAACATATTTTTAAACAGTTTATTGATTCTCATTTAGAATCTTTATCCTAAAAATTACGTCTTCCAATAATTTTTTTGATACAAAATCTTCTTGTCTCATTTCATGTACGATAAAATTAATACCTTTCCGACATTTTTGATAATATAGTAATAATCTCGGGGGACAAACAATAATTTTTTTAATTTTTTTTTTAATGCCATTTCAACTACGCCGAAATCTCTATCATTTGGTAAACACGAATGTTCCGATATTAAAAATTTGTGATCTATGATTTCCTCTTTATTTTCAACAATTTGGAAAATTTTTTAACCAAACTAAACATATTTTGATTTAAGTATAAATGGACTTTGGCCACTTTCAAAATAAACGGCTATAAATTATTGAACTATCTCCGAAATCTTATGTGTCCAGAATTATCGTATTTACTCGGAATATAAATAATCTCTAATGCTTTATTGATAGATAACTTGAAGTTGTACATGTAAACACGGGCAACCGGAAATAATAGACAAATGGACTAAGGCCACTTTCAAAATAAACGGCTCATATATATAACTTATTTTCTTGCCTGTTAGTGATATGTGGATTTTGAGGATCAGACAAGACAACTATAATGAGACGACGTTTCGTAGCATTAATTGTTAGTCATGTCCAACAATGAAAAAAACACAGTTTTTTAGAAAAAAGAATTTCTTCAACTAATTATTTAGAAAATTATACTCTGTATGTTTTTTACATAATTAGTTGAACAAATTATTTTTTTCTTAAAAACTGTTTTATTAACTGGATCCTCAAAATCATATATATATATTCTCATTTCTGTTTTTTTAATAATAAATAAACGTTTCAAAATTTAATAACTGTATTTACTAACTCTTTGAACATCTCTGAACTTAATAATTACAGGTAAAATAAACAAGATTTTGAATGTACCAGATAGAAAAAGTTAACCCTTAATTGGATTACAAATACATACAATTAAAAAATTTTTTTTAAGAGATGGACGAGTGAAGAAGTGCAAAACTTCTAAACCAATTTAAACACCATCAACGAACAGAAAATAATGAAATTTACAATATAACTTGTATGTATATTTTATTGAGAATCAATTTTCTTTTTTGTTTATGTTTTATTAAAGTTAAAACATAAATATTTTATTTTGTATTGAAGTAAACGCGATTTTTTTCAACAAGCAAAACTCAGCGGTTCGACGCTTTCCTCAGTGGAGGGAAGTGTGAAAAACTCACCAAAATGAAATGTCTTATCATGTTAATGATTATGGTTTCTTACATTCAAATACCTATAAGCAAATTAACCGTAATTAGTTCTCAAACAAGATTTGAGAGCAATCGATCTAATCTTACAGACGTTATGTTGGCATTGGGAAAAATGAGTTTTTACAAGTTGATGTTTACTAGTTGCACAAAAAATATTGTGGAAAAGCCAAAACCAACGAAAGTTAGTTTACATATTATAGTTTTTCAAGAGTAGATTTATTTTTTGAAATATTTTTTCTACATTTCTGGGACCACTTCCAAATTAATACGGGAAAAATTCATTTTTGCACATTTTTATGTGTTTCTCATTAGTAATGAGACTATTTTCCCATAAAAGTGTAAATATTGGAGCAACTTTTGTGTAAGTTTCATTGACGTATGAAATGAGGGGCTTTGTTAAAAGATATAACCAAAATAAGATGAAATTAATTCAACCAATATGATTCAAAACACTTTATCCATAGGAAAAACTATTTTAATGGTAGAAAAAATAAAATTTATATTTTTCACCTATATTATAAAATAAGGGAAAAAAACATACCATTTAATTCAGCACCCTGAATAACATAGAAATTCATGAGAATTATAGAAGATTTAAACAATTTAGAGGCTTTTTTTTGCACAAAAATGGCAGTTTCCCACCACTGCATATACCGATGACATAAGTAGTTGATATTATTAAAACTTATATAAGTACAAAAAAATATCATAAAACCGCCTATTTACTAATTTTCAAAATATTTCCTCCATTGAGAAAGGATGATCTCAATAGAGAAAAATTAAAATTATACATGCTCATTAAAGAGTATACTAGAATAAATAAAAAAAGAAAATCATTGAGAAAAAAAAAACTAATGTTCACGCAATTAAAATGACGGAATAATATTGATGCACATTTTTTAATGAAGTAAAACATTTGAAATTATTTAATACTTATAATCTCTAATTTAATATTTGTAGGTAAGTACAACTATTCTACACCGGCTATTTAGGTGGTGTTAGAATCTTTAACATCGTTTTTTAGCTTTCTGCCATCCAGTAGATCTCAATGAAACTGTTGGCAGAATTTTAAATGTCGAATTCAGCTCTGGTACATGTGTAACAGTGACCTACAAGGATATACGTATTTATAAAAGGATCACGGGGTGAACTGAACGTTTAATTTTAGATAAGAGCACATTATTTCCCGGTAATAATAAAGGCTTAGCGAACCCAATGGTTCGACGCCGATACCACCTATCGCTCTCTACATAAATCTGTCCAGTAATCTCCCCCTCCCCCCGAAAAAACAAATCTACTCAATCAATCTTAACACAATCCTCCCACCTGGATTGTAGTCTACCACTCAGACGTTTACCCGTCGGTTCAGTTTTTTAACATTTTAGAGATCCGTTCGTTACTAAATCCCATAATGTCACATGCCTTCCTTTTCGCTACATTGCTATAACTTGAATTACATTTACCGGGTGTAGTTCCCTCAATTTAGCATTGTGTAGCCTTCTAAATTCTCTCGTTAACTTCCGGTATATCTTTTTTTATTTATTTTTTTAATTTTTTTACTGATTGATAGAGTTATTTATTGATAGATATTACAATCTGCCACACAGTTGTGGGCAATAGGTAATAGTGATGAATGATCTCATACATACTAAAAAAATATATATAAAATAAAATAAAATAAAAAAAAGAGAAAAAAAATAATAGAATAAAAAAAAAAATAATGATAAAAAAAACTCTCTTAAAATATATACAAACAAAAGAATAGGCAAGATGAACATAATCAAACTATCTGCTTTCGGTATATCTTACGTAATATTTTATTCTAAAAAACTTTAAGGCGCTGTTCTTCCTTTAGAGTAAGAGATCACGTTTCGTATCCATAAAGAATAGTGGAAAAGAAAAGATTTTATAAGGATAAGTTAGTAAATCTAGTATGGATGTGCATGACCGAAACGTTTAAGTTCGAATCGGTAATCATTATTCTGAGAAGTTCGAGGTTCAATCAGATTTTAAAAAAGGCGATATTCTATTACATATCTTATTTAATCAAGCACTATAATACGCTATTTAAAATGTGATGTATACACCGAAAAGGGTTTAACTATAAATACTAGTAATGATTTGGTATTATTGGGTGACGGCAAGGAAACTCTAAAACTAAACAGAACTACGTTGATAAAGCCTAGTAAGGAACTAGAGGAAATAAATTTGCACAAGTATATAGATTTAATTATTTACGTTCTACGGTATCTAGAAAAAACTAGATTGATAAGGAAATAAAAGCGAGGTTGAAGGCGGGAAATGCTTATTATTTTTTAATTTTGAAACAGCTTAGCTCGCGCTTTCTGTCCAAAAACAAAAACAATTAGAATTAGCGTTTTTCCAGCTATAGGATATTATTAAATTATATTAGGATAAGTATAATAAGGATAATATAGGATAAGCAGGATAAATAAATATTAGGAGGATCATTAAATATATCTTCTCTTGTAACTGCCAGTGATGACACCCATAGATCTAAAAAACCTCTTGGCCAACTTAAAGAGGCACACTATAAATTAAGATAAGTATGATCATTTTTTTTATTGCACTAAACAAAGTAAATTAAAAAAAACTCTCATTATACTTAAATAATGAGAAGCATCTTTAGACAACACAATTATAGATTCTTAAGGTACTAAACTAGTTTCCCTAAGAAGCACCTAGATAAAAAATAAGTTCGCATCTACCAATATAAAGAGGCCGTAAATCTGTTTACAATTTATGTGAACGTTCCCTCATGGATTTCTAATTTGCTCAATTCTCCGATTGGTTTGAAACCAAGTTATCGTTTGAGGAGTTTATCGCTGACGCAAACTTCTGTCATTAAAAACCGGCTTTGCTCCTCATCTCCGCCAATGCGTAATTCATCCCTAATAGCCAGTTACGGTGCCGTAATGGAATGCCAAATGCATAGTTTTAACCGAAGATCAGGGAGGAATGATGTCAGTATTCAATGATTACAAAGTAAATTTGTAATGATGCAATGAGAATGTGAGGCAACCTCCAATGATATCTAGGAGCATAAGACGATGGGAAACTAACTTCAGTTAAAAATAAGCTAAAATTACTAAGGAAGCAATGATGGCTGAGTATGCTTGGATCCACTCGGCTCGGAAGCTGTGGCTCAACTTCAGAAAAGCGTATAAAAATCCACAACTTGATCAAATTTTCACCTGGATTTTTAAACCTAAGCGTATCTATTTTAAGTAAATTATTTTGCTCTCTCACCACCGAAGGTAGGGGAGGTTTTAAATTCATAGAAGAAATGTGTATGAAGTATGCCTTCACCTTAATGCCAGGAACACTTCACTTTTGGTTGGCTGGTTGGGTTTGAGTGGAGTGTATATAAATGAAAAATGGAACATGATTAATTAATTATGAAAATTTTATTGTTTAAGTTACAGGGGGGTAAGGAGTGGCCGAAATAAAACATTTATGATTAGATGGGTTAATAAATTTTGAATGACCGAGCTATGGAAATGTAGATATAATGAGGTGGTTGGTGATAATGTAGATATTAGTTGTTGCATTAGGTGGACTCACTCCATTCTCTAGCTTCTCTCTACTTATCTCTGGAATCCCCTCATTTCTTGATCTATCTCTCTCTCTCTCTCTCCTCTGCTCCGGGGGCACCTCCGCGTCTCTCTACTCACTTATTTTAATTACAGAAGATTGTAAAGAAAAAGAGAAAAAGAACTTATTGGCAAAATACAAAACAAGATGGCTCTATCTCCTCTGCCGGGTTCCTTTTCTCACCACATAGAACGCTGGAGGAGATGAGTTTTGGCTGTTGGCCACATGGGGCGCTACTAATCCCATACATGGCAGCCCTTCCGCTTCAGCCTTTCGGTTGCCGTAGGTTACCCGAAACAAAATGAAAAAAGATTATGTCCTCAGTATCCGAAATTTTCACTTGCATTTTAAGTTTTAAACATCAAGGAACAAAATTGGTTCCGAGTCAGTGGCTTTGAAATTAAATTAATTAATTTATAATCAAAATAACTAACAGGAATTCATATCAATCGAAACGTTAATCCGATTTTGATGAAATTTTTAGGGATTGTACAGACTTTGTAAATCTTAGATCTTGTAAGTCCCGTCCACTTATTTCGCTTACGCATAGGATAAACGTATTATAACTTTCACTTACTAATATATGGAAGATTATACAGTAAGGGGAATCATTGCAATCGTGCAAAAATTAGAATTCAAATTGTCGACGGAACAGCTCGTGTAAAAAAAAATAAATGAATTCTCTAACAAATTCTAAATTTTAAGATATAGTCTTAAAAAATAAAATATAAGGAAACAAAAATATAAATGATTATTATAAGAACATACATACTTATTTACAGATTATGAATTAAACTTAAAAACAACATAATTGCTTATCTTAGAATCGATCGAGTGACGACAAACCAAGATATTTCTACCGCAAAAAATTCGATTGAACAATATTCCATTTTGATATTATCTCTCTATAAAATCGAGTAATTCAAAATTGCTTAATCAACTGACTGATCACCCGATGCAAGCTGGATTACAAGCAAAGCTCACATGTAAAGCAATCCTCAAGCGGAATTCCCACAGGAAATGACCAATTTGATAATTGTTATTCCTAGCAGAGCCCGGCTATTAAGTAACAGAATCATGTCTACAGCTGGCCAGGTAGTGAATCTTTTATTTTCAACCCGACAAAAAGCAGCTAGTTAAGTGACTGATTATATAAAAAGTAACCTATATTTCCAAGGAAGGTGACCTTTTCGAAGTAACGAATATTTAAATATTAACTATCTAAAAAAAAATTAAACAAAAAAAACATAATAAAATAAACTGGTCGTTTCCTGGAAAACAAACCATGCCATGTAGTTGTTATTAACAGCTTTTAAGGTTAATAACACAGGTTAAAATTTGTTTGTGTTAATATTTTAACAATTGAATTGGGTTCTATTCATCATTTGTATAGATGATCTGTATAGATGATCATATATATCCTCTTTTAAAGTAAAGATTGCATTTAATTTTTTTTAAGAGTTTGGACTATTTTCCATTGATCATGTTTTTTTTTTTCTCAAATGAGTATCGTTTAAAAGATATAACCAAAACGTTTTATATTACATTCAGTAGTCAAATAAAAATAATACTTTTTATTAGGGGGGGGAGTTTATAATTATTTTAAGTTATTTAGTACAAATACAGACAATGGCGAAAATAACGAAATTTTTAAATAACGAAGTTTCTACAAGAGCAAACTTTATCCAGCAAAACCATTCTTTCTATTATTAGATAGGTGGAAAAAACATTTTACATCTAGAACATAAAAACAAAATTTGTTTCGACCTATATTGTCTTTATGATTAAGACTTAACGCTGATTACTAAAAATAATTTTTAAGACCCCCTCACACAAAACCATTTCATAGGTTTTTTTAAAAATAATTTGTATTTATTCTAGGACAAGTCCCTTTAGAATAATATTACAGGCATCCAAAAGAGGCATTGGTGCCTTATAGTATAATAAAGGATTTAAAAGAATAAAAATGAACTACCAAAGAATCGTAAAATATAAAGGTAAAAATGAATCGGATAATAAAGAAAAATAAACAAGAATAGTTGAAATAAAAAATAAAACAAAACCATATTTCATCTCATAAATTATAACTAACACCTAATGATATACATGAATAGGAATCAAACACAGGTAAACTAAAAATAATTAACAAAAGGAACATTTTGTTTATATACATATTTACAAGTACATAAGAAAATCAAAAACATAAAAGGTAGAAAAATTTTAAAAAAAAAATCCTCCAACAAAAAATTGATAAAAATCTTAAGGTATATTCTAATAAAAATAAAAGAAAATAATCTACTGATTCTATGTAGATATTGAAAACATTTATTTTAAAACATAAATTTTCAGGCTTTTCAGATTAAGTTAGCTAATTAAAAATAAAAGTTAATGACTAAGCCGCTAAGTAGACGAATTTAAACGATCTTGCCGGTATAACAGACTTGTCTTTATATATCAAACATTTTATTTCGTAAATGAGAATGGTAATAAATAAAGTGCATATCCGGTATTTAATATAGATCACGCATTCCAAGCCAGTTCCGTTTGTAAACGGTTCGCTGTACGCAGTAGCGGAAATTCCATCACAAAAGACCCCTTTTATCTTTTAAATATAAGCTTATGAGGAAAATGATTTACTTACTACGATTTAAAATGAGAACAGGAAAGTTTGAAATTCTTTATAGACTTCAAGGGTACCAGACCTTTCAAAGGATCCCTCGTTAAGTAAAGCAACTAATTAGTTGAAGCTATTGCTGAAACAACTTTAACCTGATCTAAGAGTTTAGTTTTACTCCCTCAACATTTTTTTTTTTTTTTAATTTGGGAAAATATTAACCTATTTTTATGCTATTTAGGTTCCTACATTTATTCCAACAAAAAGAACTCAAGGAAAGATTTTAATATCGAGGAATCTCACTCCGTCCAGTATGTTATATATTGTACAGCACGTTAATCTTAACTAGTCGAATGCGCCCAGGAATTGTAAGAGACTACCTATGTCGTTTTAGGTGCAATCGTTCGACTATTGATCAAGGCATTAATACTTTTAATTTGGATTTTTTCATCACAATCATGGCCGTTTCGAAGAAAGTCTTCATGAAATAGTGTTTAAAACTAGCACAACAAAAATGTAGTTAAAAAAACTTGAGAGAGGAAAGAACTTTATTCAATTTCAATTTTTTGAGGCTAAAAACTTCCAAAATTTGAATATGTCTTATTCTAAATTATCATAATGTTGCACAACATTTCGGGACTATTGTTCCATATTCATGTACTTTAATAACCCTACAAATAATAATTCACTATAACAACAATTCTCATCTATGTGTATTTGTAATTCATGTAATTATATTTACCTCATAATTAATCAAACTTTTAATTTCACGAAGGAAATTATGTTATTATCTATATGGCTGAAAAAATTAATTTACACTGTTTTAATTCATTATTGGTACATTCTTCTCTCTCTTTAGTACGCACATTGCTCATATTTCTTGCTACCTCTCTGGACCTTATCTCATGTCCTGTGTGCTGTTTGGTTACCTCCCTATTTATATGACTCATGTGTAACTTAAATTAAACTTTGTGATTTGACTGTTCTAAACATACATATTTCCTCTGATTTTTATGTTTATATGTTTAGTTTATAATGTCGACGTAGTATTTATTTAATTGTTGTCAGCTTTGTTGTTTACTGTGTCTTGTATGTCTTTTGTTATATGTACAGCTTCTAGAAACCTTCTGCTTTTTGTGTTTGTGCCATATCTATTATTATAGGGTTTTTCAAAGTTGAATTTGTAGTTCAATTTTATGCTGTGGTAGGCCAGTACTGTGCAATTTATATGTTTAACATTTCTACAATTGATTGGTTCTGGTTTCAATTTTTTTTTTTTTTCCACCAACTTTATTCAAAAAACCAAAGATGTGCTGCCCAAATTCATTGGGTTGCATACTTATTCAAATCGACAACAATCAAATGACTTTTTTTTATCTCTTTGGTTTTTTTTCGTTTTATTCTTTTTTCTTCTATCTGTACTTTATTATTTTTTTTTTAAATTTTCATTGTTAAATACAAATATGGATAAGCTCGTCGCTTCATAGTTAATCAATTAATCAGAAAGTTAACTTTTTCAACCAATATGCGTTTCCTTTACGAACTTCTTTCTACTTCATGAACTATTAAAGTTATTTTTCTAAAATACAGAAGATAGATACATATCTATAATCCTTTAAAAGGCTCTCGAATTAGTTGCATGTGTTGAGTATCCCTACTTTAAGAGAACGGATTAGGACCCAGAGTGATCTGTACTGGTTCAGCCAAAAAAAAACAAACAAGAACAAATGGAGACTCGAAGGAACTGTTTGCTGAAGTCGAGAGTTGTGCTGTCCGTGCTAATGCACGTATGGCTCTCCAGCTTTCACTCTTTGCCAAACCGCTCCTAAAATTTAAAAACCTCCAACTAAATTATAAAACTTCATTATCATACATGCTCTCTCTACCATGGGTAGTAGAAACAATCTGGTGCGATGCGCGGCGCATCATGCGACATTCAGTTTTACCTCCATTGAGTTGAAATTATTCCTAGCTAATTTCAAGACTAATATTTCTACATTATTCACTGTGGCAACATTTCTCCGTGCTAATCTTTCAAACGGGCTATTAAATCAGTTAAAAGATGGAATAATCTTTAAAATTTACAGCAGGTTTTCAGAAAAGTACTTTCATGTTGCAAAATTTTAATTTTTTTCTTTTGATAAAAGCTATGACAAAAATATACTAGTTTACTGAAATTTACATTCTGCTCTTAACCATTCCGCTTATGGACTGTTATGGAATTAATATTTAAAATACTAATATTGAGTTCATCGAGCTTGTCGAGCGTTTAACTGAAAGACTCAAATGTAGGTTAAATGGAATTTTAAAAAATAACTAATTAGTAATTATTAAAAAATGAAAACATTAATCAGATTGGAGAAAAGGAAAAAAGTGCTGGGAAATCAAAAGTTGTTAAAACAGACCTTTTACTTATTTTATTATTACTTATTACAAAAAAAAAAAAGAGGGTTGTTCTCAATTCTCCATTTCTTCCTATTTTTTTAATTAAATCTTTGGTTTTTTTACGGTTTATAAGACATCTATATTAATACTCTTGCTAAATTGTTATAGGATCAATACTAAGATTTTATGGTTAGTCGTTCTACCAACTGAAAGGCTCATGTATAGATTAAGTGAATTTAAAAAAAACAATTATTTATAAGCATTTATCTGACTGACAAAACGGAAAAACGTATGTAAGCAAGCGCCCACCTCCAAGCCAAACTCGTGTTATAGGGTATCTTTTATTTATTTCGTAATTCACCAATACAGATAGTTTGATTATGTTCATCTTGTTTATTCTTTTGTTTGTATATATTTTAAGAGTTTTTTTTTATTTATTTATTTTTTTTAGTATGTATGAGATCATTCATCACGATTACCTATTGCCCACAACTGTGTGGCAGATTGTAATATCAATAAATAAATCTATCAATTTAAAAAAAAAATTATCAAATCCTTTTAAACTTTTTTTTTTCACGGAACGGCCGAAAATCACTACTTTTCCCTTCTCATTTTTGCTTTTCTTCTCTCCAAGTATCTTCTCATCATGTCTGCGTCCCTTTGCTTCCTCTCTTCCGATTTGCCACAAGAACTTTGATTTCTTTCAATTTTTTTCCGTACAGTCCTCAATCCAGGCAGTCTGTTATTTTTAATTGTTTTTTCTCATTTCCTTCACGTATCCTCCTACGATCTTGTATTCACGGATTCCATCAAAGAGTTTCTTGTTTAGTCTCCATTCCCATCATGTGCCCGTAGAATCTCAGTCCTCTGATTCTTATTTCGGTTTCCAGGCCATTTATCTCCCAGTAGATTTCCTGGTTGGGCCTCTAATAGTAGCCCTCCTGTGATTTCTTGGGCCCATAGATTCTCCTCAGCATCCTTCTCTCTATTTTCTAGTAAAAAATACCTACAGTACTAGAAAACCTAATAGAAAATCATTTAAAGTAGAGTAAATTTACTAAAATGAGACTGTAGAGCTGTTTACATTCAATAGTTTCCGAGATACAGTTTATTTAGAAGCAACATTAAATAAAAAATGTAGTGAAAAATCAATAGTTAGAGAATTTACTGTACATTAAAACTATATGTCAGGAACCAGGAGACGTACAGATGTCAATTGGTACTCAAATTAAAGCTAGTTTAATGTGCCATAAAGTAGTTTATGACGTTAATTGTCGTAGGAGCAGTAGTTTTCATGATGTTTGCAAAACAAAAAATGATTTCTAGTTGTTCGGACAAAATTGAAAAAAATTCATATGCAAATATAAAAACCCCGAAAAATAAACTACTTTATAGTACATTAAACTATCTTTAATTTGAATGCTAATAGACATATGTATGTCCTAAAGTTTCTGAGATAAAGTATTAGCACAATAAATTCACTAACTACTGATTTTTCAGTATAAATTTCATAAAAAGTCACTTTTCAAAAAACTGTATCTAGTGAATAAATATACGTAAACATCTTTACTATAGCTCATATTTAAAAAAATTTACTCTACTTGAAATGATGTTCTATTAAGTTTTCTAATTATGTAGGTAGTTTCCTAACATAATTAGAAAGATAAGATATGTAGATATGTAGCTCTGAATGATTTTGTTTTTTTTTTTATCATTTTGAAAAAGCCATTTTGTATTCTCTCTAACTATACTTGGCAGATTCATCAATTTTGATTAGTAATTTTACGTAGTTTTCATTAAAGTAATAAAAAACTGGTGAGAAATAATTTACTCTTTTTCCATCGGGCTCTTGTGCCAATTTTGCGAGACTTGGTTATTTGTACTCAAAATGTGTACTTCGGCTGAATACTATAACTCAAAAGTTTTCAAAATCGCAATACTGTAGTTAAATGGAACTATAAAACATTTTAACAAGGTTTATTTAGGCTATAAGCAAATACAATTTTAGCAACTAATGGTAACCTAAACACACTAATAAAAGATAATTTCAAATATTCATTATTTGATTGTGGGAAACGTATTTATGTTTAATCAGCGAAATATAAAGGACAAGTGAAAAGGGTGGCATAATCGAAACATTAACTAGAATAATAATCAGGTACTGACATTACATACAACTTATCTGGGTTAATTGATTTCAATGTATTGATTAGAATATTAAACGCCAGATACAGAACAATGGTTTTAACTTGACAATCCTATTTATTTGAAATAGGTAATACACATTATATCATCTAAATATCACAACACTGGTCCCACTAATTGAATCTTGAGGACAATAATTGCAAAATAAAAAACATAACAAAAACCAAATAAAAAACAATTAGTAACGGTTTTACTGGAAAATATTTTTACTGCAAAAAATGATAAAATACATTTTAAAAAATTTAACGGAATTTGAAAAATAAAGTTTCTTTAATTTTGTTTATTTGAAATAATTGACAATCTCACATTATTATTAGTTGAGGAAAATGGATACATATTAAGTATAAACTACGAAAGGATTTAGTCATTAACTTAAGGAGATGAAAAGAAAAAAAAAATTTTCAAGTTGAAAACACATTTCGGGAAATGAGAGTAGTAGTATAGACGTATTGTAAACTGTTGAAAACCCAAAGATACTGGAAAAAGCATATTTAATATATAAAGACGAATAAAGTAAGAGAATGGCGAATAACCTATACCTAAAAGGTCTAATTTAACAGTTTTGACCTGCCGGCGTATGTGCAATGTTTTTCCGTTTCTCCAGTCTGATTAATGTTTTCATTTCGTAATAATTACTAATTAGCTAATTGTTTTAATTGAGTTAAACTACATTTAGACCTTTCATTCGACAGCTTGAATAAATCCATAAACTCATTTTTAGTATTAAAATATTGGTTCCTTAGCAATTTAGCAGAATGTAAATTTTAGTAAAATATTAAATTTCTGGCATAATTATTAGCAAGAGACAAAAATTAAAATTCTGTAAAATTAAATATTATTAAAAGTATTTTTATGGAAACCTGTTGAAATTGGAGTAAAACAATCTGTAAAACTGATTGGCTCATATGGAAATTAATACAGGACACTATTAGCACAATGAATAACATAAAAATGTTGAAAACGAACGAGGATTAATTTCTAATCAAAGTGATGGGGTGGTAAATGAAAATCGTTTGTTGTGCGTAACGCACCCCAAATTTCTCCACCATACTGAAGAATTTAATAAGCTTGTAACAAAGGTCACTTTTAACTTTTTTAAAAAAATCGTCAGAAGTATGCACAGTACAGTTTCCTCTTCTGAAGCCCGTGTATTGTGCATGTTTCTGAAAGTATTTGACAGCCGAAAGCGGACGTAGGAACAAACCTAATATTTCAGAATTCCGTTATTCTAAGAAATTTAATTTTATCATACCTTATCAACTACCTCACGAAGCTACAAGACGCCTTCAGTATTCATCATCGACTTGGCATATTCCAAACGAAAATAGCGAGGAAGACAGTAGGAGGGAACACCGAATATAAATATACTCCATGAGCTAGCTATTAAGAGAGATATATCTTCTATTTGCCCGCTGCAGATCTCTTCCTATGGAAAGGCTATCTCAAATTACGGGTCATCATCTGTAATCGGGGTACACTCGGCCCTTAGGGAATCGAATTAAACTTTTTACCTGGCCGGCGTTAGACAGGGTCTCTCACATCACGATGCCTCAACACAAAATGGTCGCTGTGCAACAGAAATAATATAAGATACTTCTATTAACTTGGCTAAATTTGTAATTTAGATTTAGTTTTAAATCAAATTTTAATCCCAAAATCCTTCCTAAATTCCTTAATACTCCTTATTACGTCATAAATAAATTTAGCAATAAAGACCTCAACATCCCATTCGTTACAGATATGGCTCAAAATAGAAATACCTCTTTTCATTTCAAAATTCTTACCCATCCAAACCTATTAATTCTTAAAATCTCATTCTTAACAATCCCTTGTTATTAATTAGTACCAGCAAGAACCACCATTGGCTGTTCCTTCACAAGATTATCATGTATTCTAAAATATTAATCACATTTATTTATTTTTTTAATACAGTTGTAATTTTCAATAAATGAATAAAAACGTTTTAGCTTATAACAGATTAAATACGGTTAATCATTATTGAATGTTTATGAAAACTTAGAAGCCTGGGAACTTTCCAAGATGTATTTTTTAAGCTTCTACCACCTATATTTTCTTTAAAGAGCTACATATGTTCAAGAAAGCTAGAATGTCTGTAGAACTTAAAGCCTTTTACTACCCAAAAATGTGTTTGTTTTTTTTAGAACGAAAATAAGGAAGAGGTTGAGTTTTATTATGATGCCACGATCACGGAGTTTCCTACAATTTTACAGTTGAAATTTCAATAAACAATTTCTTAAATGACAATGAATACAAAAATTCACCATTAAATAACAAGCTCCTCAACTTCTGGTTTCTAGTTTTATTTTATTTTTTATAACAAAAATACATATAACTGTAATGAAAATATTACTGGATAATGAGTAAAAATTCAAACTTGAAGTCTCACTAATAAGACATTTTTTCAATTCCATTAATTAATTCATGGATGCTCATGCAAAAAAAGAGGAAAAATATTTGGTTCAACTATTCCGGGTGAGTAAGGCTGTGGGTACATTTATATCCAATTAAAACATAGATGACGGTAACGTTATTTGTATAAATAATGTTAATTAAATTTATTCAAACATCTCTTACCTAATTGAATGATTTAATTAAACAACAAAAAAAGAAGAACCTGTCAGAAAAAAAAATAGGCCAACAACATTCGTTGAGGAACCCGTATCGCTAAAAAGGAGCAGCATCATGAATTAATTTTTTATTATTACTTAATTTTAAAAATATAACTGATGCTTAATCAATTGGGTTATTTCTATACAGATAAGATAATTAGCACATTCTATAACTTGTATCTGTTTCACAATCGTTAACTTAATATATTTTAAGTATATATATAACAATATCAAGAATATATAGTAATTATAGTTCAAAACCTTCGACGATCAAAGCCTACTTAGAATATTGGGAGTTTGTTGGTCTGAGTGTCTATCGATTATTGAAAAGTCACCAAGCTAAGGAAAGAAAGAAACTAAAATGAAATGAGTAAGGCACACTTTAAGGAGCTCACACGATGCTATAGAGAAAACTGTCCAAAATAGTTTAGTAAAAATATAAAAATAATAAAAGTAAAAATAAAAAAATATAAATAAAATATTTGAAAAAAATAAATAAATAAATATTGCTCTTGTAATTACGATAATCGACTTGATGCCCGTGGTACGGTAGGGTCTTCATTAAAACGCACGCTCCTCAAAGCTACCTAAAAACCAGCTAGCCCTATTGCTAGCTCACTTGAGAATAATTGCCCAACTACGACTCTCCGGTAAATATGCAATTACTTGAAGTGTCGGTCTGGCACAAATATACTTTGGACCCACAGAAGCTTTGTCCAGCTTGTGAGGGAACGGCACTGGAGGATTGGTTCCATGTTTTGACAAATTACCAAGCATATTATGAGAACCGAATCCGATAACTGACGAATCTAAGCAATATTAATCAGTTGCATGAATTTCTGTCTGTTCCCTCAGGATTGGATCTTAAATTTTTTTTTATATATGTAACACGAAACCTTCTGCTTGGAGCTGAATACCTACCGTCCCAATAAGAGGTATAGGTTTTTTTTTTTTTTTTTTTTTTTAATACTATTAAATATGAAGGAACGTTTTTGTTTTATTCTAACGAATGTAGATAGACCTGCTTGGGTATATTGGTTGTTATTAGTTTATTTAAACGACCTTTAACTCACAATGTTTGTAAAATTACTACAATTGATTATTTGTTTTATGTACTTCACAGCCTAACTCTATTTGTCCACCCCATAAGTAAATAAATTATTATTATTATAGTTTACTAAAAATACCTTAAAATTTGACTATACCTAAAAGTAATTATAAGTTAATTTATGTCAATTTTTTATGTTTAATTATTTAAGTAATTAAGTAAATATCTTTTTCAAAATTGCAGCCGTATATTCCACCCTCCCCCCATCATACATTTTCAGTTTCTTTGAATTCAAATTAACTCTCGCAACAACCGTTCTCGGTCTTCAGATTTATATACAACGGCCCACCGAACTGTAGCTTTTGACAAATCATTCATTATCTATCGGATTCTCTCCCTATATTAAACCATCCCTACTTTAATTCGTCAGTCTAGTACCCACCTTCGAATCCCACCTATTCCTTCACTTCATATACATCTTAATCCAAAATAATTAAAATGAATGTTCAGTTTTCAACCAAAACTTGTAAATCGATAGAACATTATATTATTCCTAATGAGGTGTAGATAGTTGACCGTAGATTAATGCTCGGAGAAGTTTGTCGGGGGGTGCGGTCAGCAAAGAACAACATAAATAAACAAAACCATATTTATTTTATGCCGACGTTTCGATCTGAGTTTCAGGTCTTCATCAGGGCTATAGAACAAAAGAGATAACAACAACATTTAGAGTAACATACAATTGAAAAGGAATAGCATACAAACAAATTTAGAATTCTAAATTTGTTTGTATACTATTCCTATTTCAGGATTTCCATTCTTGCCACTGTCCCCAACCACACTAAACGTCTCATCTCAGAGTCCATTTACATAAATTTGACTGAGAATTCCGTCAATCATAAAGTTGATAAAGACTGCATCTCCCTCACATATCGACACATTTTGAACATAATAAAATCCTCATAATACTTTTTTTTTTCACTTTTTTCTGCATTTCAGAAGCCCTTTTTCTTGTCATATTCTTTATTCTCACAATTTTTTAATTATTTTTATATTAACTATCCTTCCTGTTTCATTTATATTCATGTATCTATCTTTAAATTTATATTCATGTGTTTCTTATTAAGTTTACTTATATTAATTACTTTATTATTAATTTTCTATTATATTTTACACTTTTCTGTATCCCCGCTCATTTGGTATAATTTTTGTTTCTTAATCACTTACACTCATTGTATCCCATTATTTTATACTTTACTTTTCCTTTGTTTTTCTATCTCTTTTTTTTTATTTATTAATATTTCTTCTCCCTCTATTATGTACATTACCATTTATTGTTCACCTAATTTAAATAATTTTTTACTATGTTTACTTCACAAAGTATTCTCGTTATCGTGGCAATACTGCCATCCCCACTCCTCCCAATACCAACCGTCACTTTGCTTTTTGACTGCCGTCAAAACAGGTATACATTCTGTCTCATTTGATTTGTATTTTTTTTTCTTTTTTCAACTCTTTATTTGTACTTTCTTTAATATTTCTTCTGTTACTATCACCCTTTTCATTTACTATTTACAACCTTTAATTTTTCTTATTATATCTTACATTTCATTTTATACCCCTGTTATTTTACACTTATGTTTTTTCTTTTTGTAACTATAGTCTTTCTATCTTTTTTAGCCCTGACGAAGCCCTGCAACGTGGGGGGAGACGTTAGCTCAATAAAATAGTATAAATATCTACTATTTGATTTTTTTTTTACCACACCGGGACCATATTCCATTCTTCTATTATATATTATGTTTATTACCAATAACTCCTAAAATATTACATGGTTAAAACATCATTATAAACTACGAAATACTCCATTTCACGAGCTTAAATTTGAGCATTATATGATTAATTATGTCCAGTAATAATTGAGTATCGATAAGAAAGAGAAAGATTATATCACAGAAATGTAGACCAGAGATGTCACGCCTCACAGCAACAGTCAGTTGTCCAATCCATTAACTATATTTGTACATATAACCTCGCAAGCTGAATGAATTTCTCTAAACCTCTCCCCCTCCTTTAAAAACTAATTTTCGGCTGCTCTGAATAGACCCCTCTCCTCCCCTCCCCCAAAGCAATAAAAAGAGTACGTAGCCATGGCCAATCTAGAGGCCTCTATCCGTGGAGCAGATCTCTGTAATCTGGAGCCTATTCACTGTAATCGACGGTGAAAAAACACTAAACCCGGGTTCAAGAACCTTATAGATCGGTCCGGGATGGCTTAGGACCATGAAACTACCCGTAGGCTCTAACAACTATTAGAGGCTGATGAAAATATAAAACGCATTAATTTTGATTAATTGATTCTAGCCGTTTATCTAAGAGAAAATGCGTGAATGAGATGTGTTTTTCTTTTCCTTTAAAGGCTTCCACACAGTAAAAACATAAGAAGTTAATAGATTTTATTAATTTACTTAATCAATTGAATTTTCATTTCCATTCTGTGATAATAACTAATGGCTCATAGCTCACTAAAATCGACTGAATATGCGATCAACCACGAATACCACCCAGATCGGTATTGAAGTGAAATCTGTACCTCTACAACCCGAATTAGAGAGACATTACTGATAGTACAAGAGTCGGGAAGAAAAAAGGGGAAGTTATTTCACCCCAATTTTTGATTAAACTACGTATAACCACTAGTCAAAATTAATGAGTCTGCTAAGTATAGCTAGGGGGAATAAAAAGTGGCGGCTGTTTCAAAACATTAATTTTTCATTCGGAGCTCTATATGTTAAAAACTACTAACAACAATAGAAAATCTAAAAAAACATTAATAAAAAGAGAGTAAATTTGCTGAAATATGAGCCCTAATAGAGTTATTTACGTCCAATAGTTCTCGAGATATAGCTTTTTAAAAACAACATCAATAATCAAACAATAAAAATCTACTGAAAGATTAGTAGTTAGTTAATTTATTTTGAAAAATCTATATCTAATCGAACTATGTGACGCATAGATGTCTATTAGGACTCAAATTAAAGCTAGTTTAACATACTATAAAGTAGTCTAACTCCTTTGCCATCGTAGGAATTGTAGTTTTCATGATATGGGCTAAAATAAATTGATTTATGATCGTTCCGACAATAAGTTTGATCTTTAAAAAACTTGATTTAAGAATGCATAGGACGTACAGATGTCTGTCTGCACACAAATTAAAGCTAGTTAAATTCACTATAAAATAGTTAATATGTTTATGTTTGTATAAATAGTATTTTATATGATATTTGACAAAATGTTAATTTCTAGTTGTTCGTATAAAATGTTGGATTTTTGAAAAAATATATGTCTAGATCCATAAGATGTCTGCCATCATTCAAAATAAAGGAAACTTAACGTAATATAAAGTAGTTTATGATACTTATCTTCGTAGAGATAGTAGTTTTTATGATATTCACATATGAATATAAATTTGGCAAATAAATTGTCCGAATCATTATAAATCAATTCATTTTAGCAAATATCATGAAAACTACTACTCTTACGACGATAAACGTGTTAAACTACTTCATATCTCATTTAACTAGCTTTAATTTAACTGCTAATAGACATCTGTACGTTAAATGGTTTTTGAGATATAGATTTTTCAAAATAAATTCACTAACTACTTATCTTTCAGCACGTTCTGTGCAACATTTTTATGGAATGTTGCTTTTTAAAAAGCTATATCTCGAGAACTATTGGATGTAAATAGCTCTATTAAGGCTTACAGTTTAGTAAATTTACTCTACTTTAAATAATGCTCTCTTAGATTTTCTCTTGTTGTTGGTACTTGTGGTAATAAAAAATTAATTATTTTTAACGTTTCGAAACAGCCGTTATTTTTTAGTCCTCCAACCTATACTCGACAGATTCATAAGTTTTGACTAGTAATTATACATAGTTTTCATTCTTTTTTCTCCTCTTGGGCTCTTGTTATTCATGAGTTGTTATTCATATCACATCTCTTAGTGATATCAAAATGCATTGAACTAAGTCCCCAGGTTAATTCAAAGTAAAGAGATTACAGGAATAAGAAAAATTAAATTTAAATTTTTATATCTGACTGTACAATTGATTGAATAAACTCTCCCTGAAAGACACTAGATACCCTAGACAAAGACACTGGAACTAGAGACTGTCGTATTCTATTACCATTGCTGCCTCTAAACGGGAACCATGGGCGTGATCGCTTACATTACCTAACTGCCATTACATAAATAAATGATGGCTCTATTCTGTATTACTTTGTCGAATTTTGAGGCCAAGGATCCTTTTATATTAAATTTTGTTAAAGAAAAAAAAAAAGAAGACTTTTAAATTTTAAATTGAGTATACTTTACAACAGTCTAGTAAAATTGCAAGTTAACCTGGAAGCAATTGCAAAATAATTTTTTTCACTTTTATTTTTGACACTCCCAAAAAGTGTCAGTTTTTTTCAGAATGACCCCCATATATTTTAAGGATCATGGGTAATATTTCTTCAAGACCAACTAGTAACTTAACTATCTAAATTATTAAAGCTTAAAGGATGAAATTGTATGATATTTGGTACAGATGTGAGTAAGAAGTTATAAAATCTTTGGTTTAAAAAAGAACATATTTTTATATGACCGTAGTATCCAGTACCAGTTTGATACAGAGCAATCTTCCTAGAAATCCATACACGATAAATAGACTTGTTATTTTTTTATTAAATTTCTTCTTTCCTGAAGTTAAACGTTTACACATAAAAATTTACCACATTTATTTTTTTGATCTTATACAGCCTCATTAAAATTTTAATAATTGGAGAATGAAGAATTTATTAATTAAATGCAACAATATTTTATTAAATAGATGACTTTTAAGCTTTTTTTACTTGACTAAAACGTTCAGAGGCAGTTGGATAAAGGTAGTACCGAAGGGTACAACAAACGGAAAAAAATTATACGATATCCTCCATATTAAGGAAGAAAAACGTAAAACTATAGGATTATTTTCTTCAATCTCATTAGCTGTAAATCATTACTACTACGAATAATTTTTTTTTTCTGGAAGATTATTGATTGACCGTGTGTAAAGATGAAAGGAATATGGTCCGGGTGCGGTCAAAAAAACTCAAATAGTAGAATTATACTATTTTATTGAGCCAACGTTTCTAATAATTAGTTAATATACTAATATATAATTAGTATAATATACTAATAATTAGTTAATATACTAGTTAGTTAATACTTTTTTTTTGCCCCTTCCACTCTCAAGAAAATATCTGGATTCGACTTATTGTAACCTCCAGTTTTGTCAACATGCCTTTTATTATTTTAATTTTAAAAGTTTATTTACTTATCGCCCTAAAATAAAAAATAAAATCTACAAAATAACAGAATTGAAAATTTCCAAAATGCAATGAAGAAAAAATCAAAATCACTATTTTTCTTTTCAAAATTAAAAATGTTACAGATAAGTTCATGTCAATTTTAATATGTATATTATTATAGAAATAATAAACTATTGCGTTGTAATTTGCATTACTGTAACTAGCATTAATACAAATTGCATTACATTCCTACGTTTAATTTTTTCCTTCTTCATAAATTATGATATTTCACTGAAATTGAGGTTTGCCAACAAATTACTGGTTTATTTATATCTCATACATATGTATAAAAGTTGATGTTAATATAATAGTTCTCGTATACGTATAATTAACATATTCGTTGTTGCGACTGCAGTCAGTAAATATTCTTCCATTGATTTAGTTTGAAAAACATTAAAGAATAAATATTTATTAAAGTAATAAGTTTTAATTCAATTAATTTGGAAATTAACTGCAATTTTGTTTCACATAAAACTATTCCTGCGATAATAAAATAAAGATATCT
>NW_027112095.1:242059-254045 GCF_000696795.3 Halyomorpha halys | reverse complement strand
ATTGAAATATATTATATAATTTTATTATTTGTTTTTATTTCTTATTTATTTATAATCGAATGTTAACTATCATAGTAATTTCTAAGAGATTACTACGAAAGATATGTTTCAAAGTTATCACTTGTAAGTGGGTTATCGGCCAAGGTTGATAGTCAAAGGTCCCCAGCCTCTTTGAGTTGACATACTCAGCCCAAATTCTTCGCTTATTCATCATTTAACCAAAATATGATTTTGCAAGTTATATGACATTATTATTACTATTTTTTATATCACCAAATTCTATTTTATTTGTTCATGATGATATAATAATTTAAATAATCTTATATGTATAAATATTATTACTTCTTCATTACAGTAGTAACCTTCAAAATGTTTTCGAATAATGAATATGAAAAATAACATTTTTAGTATTTCTTTAGTTTTATTAATTAAAAAATATTACATATTTTTTATTATTATTATTTTTTTAAACGTAGCTATGTTCACAATAGCTTCTTGAAGTTGGGACAAAAATAAATAGTAAGATTTTCAGAATATTAATTGTATATATATAAACCATAGTTTTTAATTTAAATTAATAATTTCTGCTTAATGATCATTTGCTGTAATATACACATTTTACTCGTGAATTTTTATATTAAAAAACTAATTGAAATCAATGAATATTTCAATAAAAATTTTTAAAAAAATTCTAAAAATACTAAGTTGACTTCACTTTTTGACATAGCATGGATATATTTCCAACAAACAGGTTGTTAATTAAGAAACTTTTTCGCCTGGTATATTGAATACATTTCTAAAGTATTTAAATACTTGATACATTTAAAAACAAAGAGATAAGGACTTAAATATTGACATTGGGGTGATCAGCTGATTTTATCTGAGTAAGGCAAGTTCATCGCCTCCTTAATAACCTTCTGGATAGTGAAGTTTTTTTTTATCATTTCCTATTACATTTCCTAACAATACTATTTACATATCACGTAGCAATGAAATATATGCATATATGCAAAGGACTAATAGTATTTTTAATCTACGTTCTCTACTCAGACTTTTTATGAATCGAATAATTTTTCAGTTTCATTAAACAAATGTGATAATTATCCGGTTGTTGCACTCATAGTTCTTTTGTTCCCCCTTACAAATTAACACCTAAAAAAAAAACGCTTTTCTATTGGAATAAAAGAAAATAATCACGAATAAAATATTTATTCTATTAGTACTAAACTAAATTAAATTATTAGGATCTGCAATCGTAAATAAAATTACAATAATTGATAACAATTCTACAGCTCAAAGAAAACTTGAATAATATTTACGATAAATCCTTCCCTCTTGTTATACAAGATATTTTGAGATATCGTCGGTGTTTATAAAAATAAAAAGAAAGCCAAATACAAAGATGTTAAGAAGAGAATATTAAATATTTTATCCCGACTGAAAAATTGTTTTTGGTTGAAAAACCTACAACAAAATTAATATTATATAGTAATTATTGTTATGATTTTTCGTTAATTTTTATTTATTCATTTTTTTTTTAAAACTAACATGACAGATAATTCATGTATATAATCGAATAAAGTCATTTTCTAATACTTTTTTTCCATAATTTACCAACTTTTCAAAACGCTAAATAAAAACACCGAAAGAATCATTCTTTAACTCTTTAAAAAGTGTACGTTTCATTACCGAGGAATTCTATACAACTTCACAACCACTGTTCAATTATAAAACTTATAATTTATTTGAAAAAATAAAATAAAATAAAAATAAATAAAACAGATGACTGTAAAGAGAGAAAATGTACCGCTTTATGGGATAGTAACGACAAAGTTAAACCACCCTATAATAGGATTCTGCAATAAAATTACCACAAGCTTATATAGCAAAAGGTTTATTGCTTATGAAATAAATGGACAAAAAAGTATTAAATTGTTTCTTGTCGGCATAAACTCATGCAAATGTACTTACCCAATTTGCAGTAAGAACGAAAATCCAACAAAATAATCAATTTCAAATAAAACTTACCTGAAAAAAAAATTACATAAACATCACAAACATATAATAAGAGTTAATTAATATAATAATAATATATAATAATTAAAAATAAGGACATCAAATCAGGATTCTACTGTTTTTATATGAGCATACATAAAATTATAGGAGAAAACAGCGTACCTTGGATGAGTTTTTTTTTTCAATCATTCATAGCTTTTGAAATAACAAATCTCATAAGTTCAAAATAGAGCGTTTTAATTCATGGTTTGATAATAATTCTTTTTAATATATTTTATTTTCAGATTATGACTATAAAAAAAATTGTTTAATAAATAATAAATGACCTAAAGCACTTTTGTAAATTCAGTGCGAAAAAGTGGTATTTTAACAAATAAAAAGGTTTTTCTAGGGTTCCATTAAATATTTTTGAAAGAGACAATATTGAACATTTTATGGGTTATTAGTATCTGTATTGTCATTCTATTTAATTACGTTTGTCGATTGTAAGAAAAAACTGTGGAAATCTGTTTCCAATTATGTTTTTAGTTTAAGACGTGAAATATTTGTTTTAATATAATATTTTTCTTAGATTAAAATAATCATAACAATGAAGACGTTTTCAATCCATTCTAGTTATTTTATTTTTTCACTGTTATATTAATCAATTATGAATACAAAACAGGCCCATAAAATCGTATGGTGAAGTTAGCAGATAATTTTAAAGTTAATCACCAAAACATAAAAATGATGGAAAACTATACAATAAATTATAAATTAATAAACACGAACTTCGAAATAAATATAATCAACTTTCTGTAAGCCTTCATAGAAAAAAAAATTACTATCGCTACTCATTCCATACGAAACAAATGAGAGCAGATAACTCCCTCATATTTCACAGGCTCTTATTTCGCTCATATTTCACTTTAAGATGAGATTAGATGTTTAAAATAGGATGGTAATTTATCTTAGCAACTGAGGGAATCGGAATCTTGACAGTCTGGGCCGCTATATCAAAGATATTTTCAGGATGAGACGTATTATTTATCTTATAACTTCATACGATCAATAATATTTCCTACTACCATAAAAAATAATTACAGTTAATTTCCTGTTCCAAAATAAAAAATTAATCAGTTCGAATTCATCCACCTTTGCATAACCATCCCTATCGTCTAACTGACATTAATCTACAAATTAAGAAGTAGACAAACAGATCAACAAACAAGAAATCAAAGAACAGAAGCTCACGAGATTAATGACATCTTGACGAGTTTGTGTAATTAGCCTCACTGGCATTGAGATAAATAATACCGGGCCAGGTAACCTCCTTTTAACACATTGTAAATTTACGTCAATAGGAATGCAAACACAGGCATTATTTATAACTGGTGAATGCTATGTCAAGGTTGAATATTAGTCTTAGCTAAATAGAGAGGGGTTAAGGCCAAAAACATAATTATCAGCTGTCTTACACAGAACTAATTACTGATTATACCAATTCACTATTGTGGGATTAAAACATTGAAATGGTAATAAAATTCCCTAAAACTACATAATACATATAAAAGAGAAAGAAAGAGACATCCTAAAATTCTAATAAAATAATAAGGCATCTAGACAAGCGACTAACAAGGAATCCTCACAAAAGACAAGAATCTGCACGTCGATTTCGACTATTACAGCACTTACTAGACAAACGGTCTATATTTCCAACGCATTACAAAAGCCTGATCTACACAACTATAATAAGATCTATCTGGACATACGGAGTTAATCTTTGAGGCTCCACTAAACCTTCGAATTTCTTTTATATCCAATACTCACAATCCAAAATCCTTCGTAAAATCCTAAATGCACCATACTTTGTCACAAATGAAATCATACATAAAGACCTTAATGTTCCATATGTAACCGACCTAGCCCGAACCAGATACCATTCCTTCCATTATAAACTCCCTAACCACCCAAACCCACTAGTTTCTAATCTTTCTTCCTCACCCATTAGACAATTCTCCGAGTCGCCTGAAAAGAAGATGGCCACGAGACCTTCTTATGCAATAGAAGTATGTAATAGTAGACATGTTTAACAGATTAAATTTAGAAACACCCCATGGGGACCAGACGTAGATCTGAGTAGAGTATTTTGGAGATCTGAAAACATGCCTTTTTAGGGTATTGAACACAAACTTCAACTTAGCATTTCAAATTTTATTCGGAAGTATATAAAAAAATACAAACAAAATAAATGTGAACACTTTTTTGATCATAATTTAATTTACCTACGATTTTAATTACAATGATTTTTTGTAAGAGCGGTCCGTTTTAAAGCTAATGCGAATAGAAATCATGGGACAGAATGGTTCAAAAAATTTCGGAACCAAATAGATATATCGAAAGGTTTAGAGTAGTTTAAATGATTTTTTTTTTACTTAATATGATAGGATTTTGCGAAAAACATAGGATAAGTCGTACTGAGTAACCCCTATGTATTACGTTTTATTGTTTAATTATACTGAAAGGAGCAAGACTTAAGACATATACATTGGAATTCTTCTAGGGGTGCATTATTTTCTGGGAAATCTTTACGTTTTGTTTTTTGAGAAGGTGATCACTTACATGAGCGGATTTTAAGATTTTAAAAAATATACCAGCTAAGACGATATTTGATATTTAAACCACCTTAATCTAGGCTACTGGAGTCAACCCATAATATTTACTGCCTCAAATTTCCCTTTTAAGAAAAATATTATTAATTTTTAAGATATAAAAACAACAAAACGGACAGTTTTAAATGGATAAGAGTATACATGCTACTAAAAATTTCAAAGGAATATACCAGCTCTAAAACATGATATAGAAAAGCCGTATTATGTTATCAGTATACACATTTTTAAATTTTATTGAGGACGAGATCAGCGACGTGCTATGTTAAAATGATTGACTACTAATGTAGTCATGCGTCAGTGCTAGTATTTCAAATCGATAGTAGCATCGATTATAGCCCATCCCTGCTATTTAACTGCTATAACAATACAAAACCTCTGACTCGCCATAAAATCTTTATTGCAAAGCTACGTAGACGTCGGATAACTGAGCCCTAGTAAACAATCCCATAGCATTACCCATATAGACCACAACAAGATGGACAGGACAGTACAGATGAACATAATGATGATGACAAGATGCGTGCGACGGGCCGTAGAGTGGAGGGAGGCAACGTTGCCGCACGGTGCCGAGGTCAATAGCCCCAGTACTACTCCTCTATCCCCTAACCTATATCCAGGGCCCTACTTCAATCAATGTCTATACCCTACACCATATCACTATACACAGGGTATACAGATCTTAAATGAAAATATATACACAGCTACGTCCATCTACTCGTTACTTAGCAGTACTAAGGAGTGCCCAAGGCGCTATCTGTCCAACTAAAGAACGTACTAAAATACAACTCATCTCCTGAATTAAAACATGGTTTGTTTTGGTCGTTTTTTAATCATTATTTGTTTTTTTTTTAACTCGCACATGAGTAATAGGAGTGGATCTAGAACTTTTTTAAATCCATTTTATTGATTACTACACACAGATTGCTATTACGTTTTAATAGTTAAATGGTACATATTAAGATGCAAAAACTTGTTAATTTAATTTTTTTTTTTTAGTTTTAAACAGAACTTCAACTCCAGTCCATCTCACACTCCTAACTTACGCGGATGGCATAGTTGTATCCGGTAATAACAGAAGAAATCTCCAATACAACCTGAGAATCCTACAAGGTAAATTTCAACGGTTAAACATGGAAATTAACACAAGCAAAACTAAAGTAAAGAGAATAGAAAGAGGAGACAAAATAATAGGACTAAAGGGAGGGGAGCTAGAGACCATTATACATTTCGAGTACCTGGGGATCAACAATAACGAAAACGGATAGACGGAGAAATCCGAAAAAGAAACAAATAACAACAAATGTCAAAAAGGTAGTATATAAAACTACATTTATCCCCATACTGACCTATGTCAGTAAGTCCTGGACTACTACCTCAAGACATATAAGCTAAATTCAAGCACTGGAAATTAGGTACCTCAGGTACCATAGAGGGGAAAACACGAAGGAATAAAGTCAGGAATACTAGAATAAGAAGTAACCTGAGGAGAGTGTAACCGACCGAACATATTAGATGAAAATAGACTATGGTGGTTTGACCATGTAAGAAGGAAAGCAGGAGGAAAGAATGACCAAAATAATGTATGAAATGAGAGTCCATGGAAGAAGCACAGGGAAAACGGACAAATACTTGAGATGGTACAGTAAAAAAAAGCATTAAACAAGAGAGGAATTGACTGGAATAGGTGCAGCCAACTGGCACAGGACCGAAAATTATGGATCATATATTTATGGAGTCTATAAGCAAGCTCCTCGCACTGCTCCGCGGTAGGTGAGGAAGGATTAAGAAGAAGTTTTAAAGAGTAGAGAAATTTTTTTTTTTAAAATATAGATAATAAATAAATAAATAATAATAAATAACACTGGGTTAAATAAAATATACACAAAACCATGTCTTGTACAATTCAGGTTTCAAGTTTTGTCAATCAGTACATGCAGTGTACGTTTGTGGGAGTATCTTTTGAGCGATATCTTGTCGTAGTTCCGTATTTTTTGTATAAATGTGTTTTCGGAAATGGGAGTAGATATGGAAACGAGATATACGATTTCGTTAAACATGTCAATAATATTTCGCAATTGACCAGTGTAAATTGTAGACATCTAATTATAAAAATGTTTTTAGAAACAGCGATATAAATATCATTTTACTATAACAGTGGACATCAAAAAGTTAATAATAAAAGTGTAATGAACATTTTTACTGTTAATATTAACGCATCTTTAAGCGTTTGTTTTAAGTCATTTCGACGTCAACAATATCAATCTTAAGTATTTTGTAGTCCAATGCGTACTGGAGAATATATAGCTGCTTAGGTTAAATAGTGACAAAGCTGACCAAAAAAAAAAAAATTTTTTGCAATAGTTTCTGTGAGAACCCCGACAGAGGAAGTAACCCCAGTCTACAGTACCATCTTTGGAATACATCAAATTGAATTAATTTTGACCTAGGTATCATTGGGAATCGTAAATTCCTTTGAAACAAAGAAACATATAGTGAAATTGGAAAAATCAGTCCAAATATACAACAAGAACCCAATCAACATTATTTTTTATCGTGTTTTCTATATATCTAATACTTAGAGGAATTCTGGGTCTTGGTAGATGTTTTTAAATGAAAATCCTTTAAAGAATGATTAATGACTATAAGAGACAATTTCGCACTATACTAGTTGATTGATTATTCTATATGTGTATTCAATTAAAGCTATATTATAACTAGTATATTAAAAGTATTCATTGTATGAGTTCGTCATATAAACTCGAATTTACAGAATGAATAGACGCTTTAACACAAGACAATTGAGGTTAACACGATCGAGCTATGGCTGTGAGCTGCGCCTGGACCCGCAACACACTAAAACATTCCGTACGGGTACTAAATGCTGTTCCAGATACTTCGATAATTATAAAATGAAGCTCAAAGTTCAAAAATGAAGCTACGCCGATATTAAGTTTTTAAAATCCCGCTAGAATTCTGGAAGTTGTATAAAATTCCTTACCTAGCTGTTTCTTTTCAGTCCTTTAACTATCATCAAAGAGCAATTGTCTTCTGTCGTTAAAAAAAAAAATCTGACACATAAAGTCCTAAAAAGTAATATATAATGAAGAAAAACGCATGAATAAATTAAATTTATGAATAAAATTTTCCTTGTTTCCATGATTATAATATATACAATATAAACCGGATTTTCGAGCAGTAATAATCAAAAATACTAAAATCATGCGAAAATCAAGTTTATTATGTAATTTATATAGTTGATATGATCATAAAATGTTTGTTTATAACATAATAAATTCGCTAAATAGCCATTTGTGCAAAAAAACTAAACTACTTTGACTAATTATCTAGATTGACCGTAAGTGGAGAGTAAAAAGGAAGCTTGTGTATTAATTGTTTTTTTTTTATTCCTATAATAAAGAAAGGCATAACTCCATTTTGAACTTGTTGAAACTACTACAATCTTAAGAATTTGAAAAAACAAAACAAGGTAATACATAGAAAAGAACATCTATTAAATATAAATATAAAGAATATTATTAAACATTAAATTCTAAACATTGGATTTTACATATCCCAATGACCGGTAACCCCAAAATATACAACTATAGCAATAAATTGATATCAATAGAACGTGTTTTTTATTATTCTAATTTCTAACGAGAATTGGCCCAATCTGAAGCTACGGAACAAAAAAATGCTATTGCAAGAAAATGCAGTAACTACTTACGACATTACGTAGTTTACGCCTTCAGTTATATATACCACTCGGACTTGGTAATTAACATTAACATATATTATACATAACATATTAACAAAACGTGGTAAATAACAGAATGTAAATTTTATATTTTATCTTCATCCACCAGTAACTGGTTAAAACTTCATATGCACTAAGATTATTCTTATCAAAAAAAAAATTTAAAAAAAAATCAAAAACATCCGTTTAGTATTCAGTGATACAAAAAAAATAGTTCAAAGTAAATTTGAGACACCATGTTTTACGACCGAGTGTCTTATGTAAAAAAGAAATAATTTTAACAGAAAGAAAAGTGGCAAGTGGAAGTTGTTTGAAACTAGCACCAAACCTGAATTTTAAAAAATAACAATAATAATTTGTGTCGCTACAACTCGTGAAGCGTTATGGATTTAGTATATGTATAAGAGTAAGGAAGTACTGGTTTGTACAAGGAGGTGATTTTTTTCAAGGTCACACTCAACCCAGCCACCGTTTATAGAGGCTGGGTGTGCCTCAGGACTCCCGAACCCAGTATTGACTTACGACTAGACTAACAGAATAAAAAATAACATAAACATAATAATTTCGTGATGATCTAAAATTCTCGTGAAATAGCGATGATCTTAAATTCTCTTATTTGATATTTGTTAATATTTAAAACTTTATTTTTTCTAAAAAGGAAAATTTCATGAAATGAAAAACATTTTAAATGTAAATCAGCGGTATATGTTTCAGTCGCGTTAGTCCATTTAAAGTCTAGGTTTTTAGATTTTAGATACATATATAAAATAAAAAAAGTAACATAAATCCTATTCCTCCTAACAAAATCGATTCACATACAAACACTATTAATTTCGATTAAAGCAACTCTAATTTCACTCCTATCAGTAGATACGCGACTGGAATCGAATCCGCCGATAGATTTAACCCGTGGGTTAACTATATCGCAACATCCTGCAGTCATGGGGTACCTTTTTCAAGGGGACATTTAAACATTCAGCGCAAGAGTTGTGTAACCTAACTCCATAAATCTCTGAACAGAAAATAGAATTGGCAATAAACTAGCTTTCCCTTGCAATAAACAACACTGCATCCTACAAATCAGCATTTGCAAGCATACCATATGAATTTAATGATCAATCTTCAAAAGCACAACGCGAATCTATACGTTCATAATACCGATGATTATGCAGGAACACGTCTCTAATGTTGTCAGGGAGTGTAATTAATTTATATTAAAGTATGTAGCAGCACAATCATAATTGATATTACACTAAAGTTTTTATTTTTTTATTAGTTTTATTTTTATGTAAATCTTTATATGACGAAATTTAATCCAATTAATATATGATAACATAATATATATATTTTTCAATAAGAAAAGTAAGGAACGTTTGAATTATTTTACAATAATGTTTCCTAAATTACCAAATTAAAAAGCCCGTATCTAAAACTATTAGGTTTCGTTTGAAAAAGAAAAAAAAAATTAAAGCAGTATTAATGCTATTATTTGATTTGGCATACTAAAATTTACCCCATATGAAAAGTGGTGTCATTCAGTTCTCACCACCTTCACTATTATAATAAGTAATTAACCAGTTACTGAGTATATTAACCATCTCCTTGGCAGAAGTATCTGGAAAGCTGAAGGTAGAGCACTATTTCTCTGTATTCTATAGAATGGTGTCAGGGTTTCCTGTAGCTAGAAAAAATTGTATTTTAGAGTATCGCGATGTGGGAATAATAAATATAAATTTTGTTCCTTCCAAGTATAAAAAAGTAACCGAAGATAACATAACCTCAATGCAATCGGGAAAAATCGGGAGGTCTCGGCTTTTTCCGTTCGAATTGTTTTTTCTCCATTAGTTATTCATAAAATTCTTTAATATATATATAGTGAATAGTGTTAATAAGATGTAATTACTATTTTAGAATAATCTACTAAGAAAGTATTTTATAGTATTACAAGATTTTATACAGAATATAAGGTAGGAAATTTGACTGTTATTTCTTGTAGCTGTTATTTCACTTATATAAAACAAAACAGATATAAATAGTATATTAAAATGAACAGGTGTAAAACGATTTAGTGGGAGAGAGAGAAAAACTTTATTCTAAAACAACGAAGTTGTGCAGGGCAGCTTTATTGGGTTGCTAGCTACACAGCATACTTATTCAAATCTAATCAGACAATTGTTTTTAATTATGTAAACAATATACAATAATAGTATATAACTTTTTTTTTTATTTCATCGCTTTGGTTCTTTTATCTTTTTATTATTTTTCATTGTTTTTTTTTTCTTTCTATGTGTAAATGTGTAGTTGCTATTGGTATTGTATTAACATTAAATTGTATTTTATTGAAAATAGAAAAGTTTATCATTTTTGTAATAACTTTAGACTGGTAATTATTAACAATATTATGGGTTTAATTCCTTTATTTTATTTATTAAAGTGGAATATTATATGTATTAACCAGCATTTAGATAAATTTATAAATAAATAATATGTTTGAATCCATTTAAACATGAATGATAATTTTTGGAATTTCGAAATATTACAGTGTATTATTTTAGTTTTTGGTTTCTAAATTGGTCAATGTCAAAATTTAAATAAACTGCACTGCTTAAACTTGTGTGGAAAGATTGCAGTGTTGTTATATATCGGTGAAACTCCAAACGCACAAAACATTAAAATGTCCATTTGTATAATTTAATAAATTAAAATATATATATACAAAATAATATAAAGAAACACAAATACACGAATTTCTAAATTAAACTGTGGGTTATAAGGAAATTGTAGGTCAGAATGCTCAATGAGGGAACACCATATCAATCCAAGGCTGGAAAACATCGTAAGGTATTGGCGTTTAATTGCGACTTTTCAATTTAGGTCATATTAAATAAAAATATATATATTTGTATGTCAAATGTTAGGGTTTGTTATATAATTACATCTATTTTGAATGATTTCTGAAACTTCTGTTTCAAAATTAGTAAATCTGATTAATTTTCATTTTGTGTTGAGATTAGCTTCTAGCATTAGTACAAGAGCCGGGAAGAAAAAGCAGTTGTCTCACCCCGATTTTTGATTAATTTAATGAAAACTATGTATAATTAATAGTCAAAATTAATGAGTCTGCCAAGTATAGGTAAGGGGAATAAAAAATGGCGGCTGTTTCAAAATCTTAAAAAACACTAATTTTTCATTCGGAGCTCTATATCGTAAAAACTACCAACAACACTAGAAAACCTAACAGCACATTATTTAAAGAAGAGTAAATTTACTGAAATATTAGCCCTAAAAGAGTTATTTACTTCTAATAATTACCGATATATAGCTTTTTAAAAAGACAAATGTCTTAAAAATCTACTGAAAGATTAGTAGTTAGTTAATTTATTTTGAGAAATCTATATCTCAGGAACTATGTGACGTACAGATGTCTATTAGCACTTAAATTAAAGCAAGTACAATGGATTATACAGAAGTTGGTTACCTTTACCTTCGTAAGAATTGTAGTTCTCATGATATTTGCTAAATAAATTGGTTTATAGTTGTTCGGATAATAAGTTTAATTTAT
>NW_027112095.1:213003-242009 GCF_000696795.3 Halyomorpha halys | reverse complement strand
CTACTGAAAGATTAGTAGTTAGTTAATTTATTTTGAGAAATCTATATCTCAGGAACTATGTGACGTACAGATGTCTATTAGCACTCAAATTAAAGGTAGTTTAATGGACTATAAAGACGTTTATGACCTTTAACTTCGTAGGAATAGAAGTTTTCAGGATATTTGCTAAAATAAATTGATTTATAGTTGTTCGGACAATAAGTTTGATTTATGGAAAAACTTCATTTTAGAAACCATTTGACGTACTGATGTCTGCCAGCGCTCAAATTAAAGCTAGTTAAATTTACTATAAAATAGTTAATAACGTTTATCTTTGTAGGACGAGTTTATGATATTATGAGTAGTTTTTATGATATTTGACAAAATAAACTCACAAAATGTTAATTTCTAGTTGTTCGTATAAAATGTTGGATTTTTGAAAAAATATATCTCTAGATCCATAAGACGCACATATGTCTACCAACACTCAAAATAAAGGAAATTTAACTTACTATAAAGTAGTTTATGGCACTTATTTTGTAGGGGTAGCAGTTTTTATGATATTCATATATGAAATAAATTTGGCAAATAAAAATTTGTCCGAACAACTAAAAATCAATTTATATTAGCAAATGTCATGTAAACTATTACTCCTACGAAGATAAACATCAGAAACTACTTTATAGCTCATTAAACTAGCTTTAATTTGAATGCTTATAGACATCTGTACGTCAAATGGTTTTTGAGATATAGATTTTTCAAAATAAATTCACTAACTACTGATCTTTTAGTACTTTTTTAATTTTAATTTTTAATTTTAATGAAATGTTGCTTTTTAAACAGCTACATCTCGAGAACTATTTAACGTAAATTACTCTTTTAGGGCTCATATTTTAGCAAATTTTCTCATAAAATGCTTTAAATGAGGTTGTCTTGTGTTGTTACCACTTTCTATGATATAGAGCTCCAAATGAAAAATTAAATTTTTTTATCGCTTTCAAACAGCCACCATTTTTTATTCTCCCTACCTATACTTGGCAGACTCATCAATTTTGACCAGTAATTATACATAGTTTTCATCAAAGTAATCAAAAATTGGGGTGAAACAACTGCCTTTTTTTCTCCTCTTGGGCTTTTGTACTACATGAATTATTCGCCAAAAACAGATAAATTTAATTTAATTACATAATAATATAAATGCACGCATGCACACACAACATTAAATTCCACCTGATAATTTTTTATACGCATGCATAGGCAAACGTATCTTTCTTGACCAAACTGTATTTAAAAAACGTCAAGTTCGATTTGGTCAAATGATATCACATCTAAGGGAGGATATGTTTTTATACTTGTGTTTACTTTTTTTTTTTTTTTTTTTTACAGCACAGGTGATGTCTATAATAATAAGACTAAGTTTTTATCAATATATATATTTTTTTCCAGGAAGGATTTCATTCTCTCCATAAATGTCCAAGACCCTTTCTTGAAGAAGAAAAACTTTTGTAGCCTCTGAAAAAATTCCAGGCGATTCACTTTAAAAATTCAACGAGTTGATGGGAGGGGTCCGATTTATAAAGAATGGGGGAGCGAGTGTTCTTGTACATCAAACAGAAACTCTTGAGTAGTATTTTACGAGGAAATCGTAAGTGCATGTTGGGTTGAGCAACTTTAAATTTTAAACATCATCTCAGAAATACGAGTTCTAGAAGTGTAATTCCAGGTTGTTCCGCCCTCGTCAGAAATGAATTGTCAGCTACACAAGAAAATAAAGGTAATTTCGGGGGAATTTACATAGCCGATCCCTTCCGTGCGTAATATATTATTCAAGAACAAAAGCGAACACGCCCACGTTTAATTTAGGTACACAGCTGTCTGTATCCATCATTATAAAATACTTTTAAAAGATGAATTATTAATAACTACTAAAATTGCAATAGCTATTACAGTGAAACATCCATTAACGGACACGCCTGTATAACGGAAACTCCTCTAAACGGACAATTATATACAATTATTAACTTCTCGACTCTAGCTTCGAATACTTTTCTAAATTAATTATCTTGAAAATGTTCAAACTGTGAACGGTAATTTAGTATAGTCGTTACAATCCTGTTAAAATATAATTGTAAGAATATAACAAATTTTTTTGTTGTATCAATATATTTAGCTATTTTTCTACCCAATATAAAGTTTTTTTGTCACTGACGTTAACCGTTAGCTCACATATTTCAAAATCAATTTTTATCTCCTCCCAAAATTATGTATACATAAACTAATGGAATATATATTGCAAGTCTAATTATATATTTTAGATGTACAAATTTAAAATAATAACACTCAACAACCAAACTGACCGATAATGTACACGCTGAACGAATTTGACAACATTATTCTGATGCACGAAAACAGAATGAATAATGAAATAATTCTTTTTGACAATAATAATTATAAATCGATTCCAGAACAAATGGAACATTACATAATTCATTAAATGGATAGCTAAACCTTGGGCTTCGCATTACATCAAAAGCTATTAGGCCAGGTGTCTCACTGACCCACTTTCCAGCTTAGATCTCCACCCTACAGCATGCTTTACTATGCAGCCAACTTTGTCGATATAAAACAAAAAAATAGTTCTCATATTCGCAACAAAATAACATATATAAAAAAAAAAATTAGTTGTTTATAATGTTTTATGTTCTGTTAATCTGTTTATTTAATCCAATAATGGTATTTTAAAAATGGTAGATCACTAAAAATATTGAAAGATGGAATTCGACAGAAAAAAAACACAGAAATAACTGTAGTAAATTGTAATTGATAATTTCTGATTAAATTGTTAAATTTACAGTGAAAACTGGGAATACAAAACAAGTAAATACGGCTCAAAACCTAAGCAGTCTAAGTTTTTATTAGTATTTTTAAATTTTGATTAGAATGTAAAATAAATAAATAAATTATTCGAATTCTGTACACCCGGTTTACATTATTTATTATGAACTAAAAATTAAGCATTTTTTTTTTCAAATTTAAAACATTAACTATAGCAAGAAATAATAACAAGTGAAATTAGACAGAAAAAATTTAATTAAATATAATTTTTTTTATTAAGTTCTAATTCACAGAATATATAAACAAAGGCAAAAAAGTAGTTCATTACAAATAGAACTCTGCTAACTTTGTTCCAAATATAGCAAAACTTACAATAAAAATAATTTAAGCAATTCTTTAATAAACAATCATAACATACCTACCATGTCGATATGATCTTCTATTTTTTACATTAGAAGAAGATAGTTGGCCGTATGAAGTAGATTTTAGGGAGATGTTCTGTTCAATAAAATAGAAGAAAACTAATAATTGTTAACCAACGTTTCGCCCTATACTGAATTTTTATGTATTGATTTGTCGTCTTTGTTTCAATCTGACAGTCCTAGCGAAGCCTTGCAAAGTGTGAAGAAATGTTGGATAACAATTAATTGCTATCTTCTACTATATTGATACTTTTATAGACTACCACACTACAATAGGACTATCTTTCTACATTCTTTTTTTTTACATTTTACCTCATAGCGACAAATGGACGGAAGTCCCTATGAACTCATAAAAGGGAGGGGGAGAGGGGAGGAAATAACATCATGTTGGATATGAAATTGAAAACAAAACATTCCTAGTGCAAGCCCTGGTACAACCCCAGAAGTAACCTGCACACAGTTTCTTCACGAACTATTCCATATGCTCTATCATATTTATCTCGGCCCTCATATTAACTTTTAACATAGTAACTAGTATTGTTGACAAATAAACAATTCAATCTTGAAGAAGAATATAAATAATCTTCGCTGGAGCGTTCACCAATTTTTTATATCCTAAAAGAACCATGCAATCCTAATTAGCGAAATACCGTCCACCGCAATAAAAACAAAAAAAAATCACCAAGTCATAAACAAGTCTGTAAACAAACAAAAACAAATAAAATTAAAAAAAAAAAAAAAAAAAGACTGCCATATATATAAAAGAAGAGGGAGCTATATAGAAGGGGTCGTTTACCTATAGCTTGAAAAGAAACGTCCTTTACATAGGAATGCAGTTGGCAGTTGCTGGCACTGTAGGGATAGCATATAATGGATTGACTCACTTCTCTTATTTACCTCCTTCACTCTTACCTTCATCCTCCATTTTAATTCTTCTTTTTTTTTTCTTTCCTTTTTTTATTTTATCGCGCTTTTAATCTTTTAACTTGAACGGTTCAACAACCGCGATCCTCCTTATTTATGATAACTGCACCTCACAACCTCCGCCGACGGCTTCGTGTTTTCCATTTGCGAGGAATATGTTTTCTCTCTACAGGGTTTTAAATCGCTAAGCGTTCGAAAACCTGTTTTGAAGGAGTAAAGGAATAAAAATATAAGTGTCTCAGGACAGAGACTTCGGAACTTGACTCAATCAAGCACCGATTAAGCTACTTCAGATTTAATAAAAAAAATAATAACAAAAATTTGTATGAAGCGACTATATTAACAAATTATATTTGAAAAAGGAAATAAAAAAGTACTTACATAAATTATAAATAATATATCTATTTTTTTATTAAGTAAAGTATCTTTATGATAAAAATTATAAGCTTTATATACAGGTAATAAAATAAAAAGGTACCTAAACCTAGTTTATAAACTAACAAATTTCTGTTGTTAGGCAGAAAACCTAAATTAAACTTGTTTAGTTTAGAGACGGTTGGAAAAATAACCATGAAATAACGCTTACGCGGTCAGTCAGAATGGCAGTAAAACCAAAGATTGACGTTCAGACACAACGTTTAGAGGTATACTTATTGATTACTAATGGAATGTCTCTCATTCCGACTAAACGGTTCCCTACACTTCCAGTACCATCCAATCACCATTACTATTGATAAGGTCAAAAACATTGATTAAAATCAATTTTAAGTACAGAAATAATGTACATCAATACAGTGGCTTCATCAACAGTAACTACACTGCCGCTAAATTTAACGCCAAAACCAGATGGACAGCTCTGTCTAGAAAACAACTGATCTCATGAAGACAGCTATCATATAGTTTACACCATGATAGTACATACAGCAATTGCTTCAGTGGCTATGAACTGTCACCGTTCAAACAAACCTATAAGCAGTTTTCAGATGCCACAAAGATAATTATGTAGACATTTTTTTTCTTGCCAACTAATATAGCAGCTAGATATGGTAGATCTGAAGTTGTAATTCAACACCTTAACTTAAGTCGCTATGAATCTCTAAATCGGTAAAATACTAAGAAAGCCTGAAACAGGTATTTTCTACTAATTAGTATTTATTAAACAGGTAAAAAATTAATTGAGGCACTTTGGAGGCCAGAGACTTACGTGCCAAGATCTCAATATAAAATGGCGTTCCTCCTCCGTTTTTATTGGTGCAGTTGGGACGGATAGCTCAACGAGAGAGAAGCGTCTTTATGAAAGAAGTAACAAAAAAATGGCCCGAACATGTTACAATAGTCCCCACAATAGAGAACACAACTGCCAGGAACCTGCCACTACAAAAGCCACTTCTAACCTTCCCACGCTAGTAGGAGGCGCGACCATTCAATCGCTCACCTGTACCAGAAATATTAAGGCAATACTACGTCATTGGGCTTTTAATTTTGGTCAATGTGCCACGACAAAAAGTATAGAGCAACAATGCTTCTAACCGTTAGGATGGCCTAAATTTGAATGAAATACTAATAGAACTATGAAATCGAGACCTGATTCTATTCGCCGTAACGACACTAATTCCTTTTTAAAAACCAAGGAGGAAGAAACCGTCTGTGCATTGTAAAGATAAGTTTATTATCTATAATACCTAAAAGAAACTAAATAATATGTAGGTAAGAAAAAATTATATCCCCAGAGATGAGCAAACATAAGTAGCGGTCTAAAAAGGAACTTTAACTAACGTTTCGCCTCACTTTACATGGCTTCTTTTCTTTAGATCAGAGTTCAAAAAGAAGAGTGACACCCAGCAAAGTGAACAAAATGTCTACTAAAAAATAGTTTTTCTGCTATTTTTGGCACCTTACTAGAAGACCAACCCGGACCATCTTCCAAAAATACGGCCAACTAACAATATTCCCAATAAATTGTTATTAATAAGTTTTAAAAAATAAAATAAACTCAAATGCAAGACCGCTTTTATAAATTTATTCAACTGTCATAATAAGTCCAACGCCTTGACAGTATCTACCTTATTAATAAGCCATTGAGATCAAAAGGAGCCATTGTGTTCTTAATAACTTAGTTTTCGTATTTCGTACATTAACTCCAATTGCTTTTTGAATAATTGGACTCCTCACTTACTGACAATAGACATTTCAAAATTTGATGAACCCTATCATCTAACAGCAGATTCAACCCATATTCCAATTCTCCCACGCATCCCTTTCTTTCCTCATTCCGCTTTAAAATGGTTTTGAAAGAAATACAGTTTAAGAAATATACTTACCAACCCACTATATATCGAACCCTTTAGAACCATTGGTCTTAGAAGAAAAAAAAGCATAAAAATTTTTTTTAAATTTATTTATTGATATTTACAACTGTATGGTATGGTACAAGCATGTAGAGAAACTACCCATTGATAGCACTCTAAAAACATTTTTACAATATAAGGTCTCGAGGCCATCTTCTTTTCAGACGCCTCGGAATATTTTCCGAAATAAAAGAGGAAGCAAGATTAGAAATTAATGGGTTTGTGTGGTTAGGGAGTTTGTAATGGAAGGATTGTTACCTGGTTCGGGCTAGATCGGTTACAAATGGAACATTAAGGTCTTTGTGGATGATTTTATTTGTGACAAAATAGGGAGCACTTAGGATTTTACGAAGGATTTTGGATTGTAAGGATTGGATACGAGAGGAATTCGAAGGTTTATTGGAGCCCCAAAGCTCAACGCCGTATGTCCAGATAGGCTTTATAATTGTCATGTAATTCAGTATTTTGTAATGAATTGGAAGTTTGTCTAGTAAGAGTTGTAATAGTCGAAATCGACGTGCAGTTTCCTGTCTTTTCAGTCTTATGTGAGGATTCCAGGGTAGTCGTTTGTCCAGATGTAGTCCAAGGTAGCGGATCTGTTCAACAGGGGTAAGGGCAACATTATTGAAGTATACTGTAGGGCATTCAGTAGGTTTACGACGTAGGGTAAAGGTAATTTCATGGGATTTATTGGAATTTATTTTAATCGTCCAATTATGACACCATTCTCCGAGGGCTGTGATATGGGACTGAAGAGTTTAGGATGCAATTAAAGGGTTATTATTAACAGCGAGCACACATGTGTCATCGGCATACGTGGTGAGGATAGTGTTAGGATTGGTTGGGATGTCTGCTGTATAAAAAAAAAAAGAATAAAATAAATAAATAATTAGTTGGATACGCTTGTCCAAGACATAATTTTAACAGGAAAAAACTATAATTTCTAACTAAATATCTGACAGAACCTCTCCATAAGTTTTAAATATATCTAGGTTCCGATTTGACTTCCACCACTTTTGCATAAAACGGCTCAAATTCCGCTGTTTTGATTATTTCCAAACTAGAGATTCTATTCAAAGTTTTGAACCCCCTTAACACTAATGGTAATCAGGAGGTAACTATAATTGTAATTACCATGGTGACTGAACACTGTCTCACTTTTCTAACAGTACTCATGAAAACTGTTAACATAACTACAACTGTCAACAGACATACAATTATAATAATATTAGTAAAGAAGTCCGAGTCGACCACATATTAATAGTTTAGTAACAAAAAATATTCAAATTGTAAGTAATGATGAAAAATGCTCTATATTGTGCAAGATTCTAAACCTAATGACTATGCTTATTTTTTAGAGAGGGTACATTTCCATCCAAATAAACTATTTGGGAAAATTTTAAATAATAAATAGATGGAAATTTCATGAAATTAAATACGTTGCCTAGATTTACCAGATAAAAAAGTGGAGATGGAACTACTCATTTCATTATCAGAATTTTAATATCTTATAAAAAAAAATAGTGTTAAAATCTTCGACATAAATATTAAAAATAATTATTAGAAAATGTGATTCTTTATTGCAATCCATAAACTTCTAATGGAACTCGAGGAATTTCAATTTCAGTATTCCCTAATATTGCACCTCGCGAAAATTCCTTGTCTAGAATTTTCAGCTTCTGGTTAATATAATAATAGAATACGATGGTTCTGTTAATTATATTTAAAATGAGAAGGAAAATTGAAAACTTAAAAATTAAAAATTCTTGTTAAAAGCCCATTTCCAAGTTACATATATCGGTCTCGGCAGTACTATCACAAGATAGGATGACGACAGTAAATCTAACTCGCTGACTTTTACTTTTGCTTCTTCGTTACCGAAGGTAGGAAAGCTTTGTATTCTTGCATGAAATGAATATATATATATAACCTACATAATCTTTACGAAATTTTCAGCCCTCCATTAGGCAGACAACAAAAACGAGAAAACCATAAGATGGTGAAAAACAAACCCTCCATTTGTTTTTGTCACTAATTATAAACATAATCATTAATTTAAGCTTATTTAATTAAAATTGTAAAACCATTGCTTTATGCAATAAATAGTTTTTAGAATAAATAACATGAAAATAGAAAAATATCCGAAGCGTTGTTCAAACTATAAAATAAAGTCATGAACTAAAACAAAGGTTAATATTCTTTGTAATTTTAAGAAGGATAAATAAATAGCTAATTAGGATCATAAACAATTATAATTAATATAAAAATTCATCATTAAATTTCAGCTACATTAATTATAGCAATATAAAATTTACCGTTCGATCAAACAGTAATTAGGAATATAATTAATGACGCAATTAGCTTTGATGGTTTAATGAGATTCACTGTAAAAGGAAAGGCTTTAAAAGAACACCAAATAGACTCAGTCACTCGATTACTAAAAAAGGAAGCGTTAATCCGAAAACCAGTTACTTTTTATAATATAAGAAGTACAGTGTTTCTACATTAATTCTTTTAATGCCTTTCATTAATATTAAACAAAATTTTAAGTAGAGAGGAAGGACTCAGAGAGGAATGAGATTTAAAAATATAAAATTGAAATATACATTAGTAATTATAGCCTATATTATTGGGATCATGGGGGGGGGAGGGAGTATATATACAAAGTGTAAATTATATAAGTATACAAGTATATATTTTATATAAATAAACATATATATTCTTTAATTATTTAAGTTTATAGATTTATACCTTATCGGAGTTCGCATAGCACGGCTGCAAAAACATACTTTAGCAAAGAAAGAACGAGACAAACATATTTTAAATTTCAAAGTTCTTATTAGATAGAATTTATTCAAAGAATAATAATCTTCAAAAAAATCCATTTAAAAAAAAGTCTACAAATACTTGACTAATTTGTTTATGCTTCAACTCTAGCATAAACTGTACGTCCATGACCTGGAAATGAAATCTATACAAAATAAATGGTAACACCAAAACAAGAAATCAATAACCATAACCTCATTCAAAGCAGATCGAACATTAAGTCACATCAGTAAAAGTTGTCTGATGAAAAACATTTCACTATTATACCATCAGGAATCCATACCATAGAGCAAGCGAACTTTGAAAATACACTTGGATGGATTTAAAATGAAGAGAGGACTACCTTTCCAAAGAAAAAAAAAATCGACGACCAAATGACAACATTTGTCATTTGATAAATAGAGTCATGATATAAGTTTACACAAAGCTAACGTGTTTTTCTTCGACAGGTTAGTGAAGAGAAGTGAATGAAATAAAAAATTACAAACAAATAAAAAAGAAAATATACCCATTAAAAAAACAAATGCAGCAATTTATGACGCAATACTTATTATTTTAATTAACTTACGTACTATATCAATAAATCACAAACAATAACCAACGTTGTTACATAAAGTTATTCAGAATTAAAATAGAAAACTGAAAAAAAAATTAAATTACAATTGAAAAATTAGCAGATAGTAGTGTTGAGTTCCAAAGATCGTTCTTCTCTGATGTTTCGGCTAAATCTAAAAAAAATAAACATGAGCAGCAGAGCTTCGTCACTAAAGAGAATGAAGGATACTCACAGTCAGTCAGAATAACAGTAAAATCAAAGACTGACATTCAGACTGTAAGACTAAGAGTTACGTAATGTAAAATGATTGGATTACAGAATTTTCTCCATAATCTATCTGTCTTAAACGACAGACGACGAAGAATCAGTGTAAAGCAGATATTTAGTAATATCGGCTTCGAACCTCTGTGGTCGCTAATTCATCAAAATAATGATAATGTTTAGATTATCGACATCAGAAGTAATAGCTCTTTGCGTGTAAATAAATTACGCAATGAGAGTTCCAATCAGCTCTACAATACTGGAGCTCTACAAAGCCTCGAAAGAAGCCATAGCCTACTAAATATACACAGCTGTATCTGATCGATAGAGATTAAAGGAGGCAGTATAGAGTGAGAGAGAAAGAGGGGAGGAGAAAGAGAGACTCGTGAAGACGGGCCTTCTGGTGGGGGAGTGCGTGCCTGTATTGATCCTCTGCGTAAACTGGGCCATCCCGAAATTCTGTAGGCCTACAACCGACGCTCCACTAAAACCACAGCTAATTTGTTTCCATAGTGGCCCCTGAACTTAGCTGTACAAAGTAATTTTATTAACTTCTAGACATTTACAATTGTATACATAAAACGCAATAAGTAAATGTGAAGTAAGAGTAAAAAATATAACACTACCTACAAAAACTATTTTAGTTAGGAGGTCCTGTGACCATCTTCTAGTCAGACTCCCCGTAAGATTATTAGAAAAATTGGATAGAAGGTTACGAAGAAGTGGGTTTGTGTGAGCAAGGAGTTAGGAGTTAAAACATATATACTTCAAATATATATACTTGAATATATATTTAGCCTTAGGTGCTCCAAGCGTATGCCACTCAAAATATTAAAATAGCATATATGCAAAACATTCCAGAATATACTTTATACTGTTTTCCTTCTCTTTCTACATATTCAACCGTTCTAAATATAACTGCAGGCATTTTTTAGCTCAAAAAAGTACTGCAAATTTTTTTTTGGAAACTTTAATTTGAAGATTAAAATTTCATTCTATTTATAAAAAATTTTAATTTTTTTTTCTTATAAAATCCCATATTTATAAAAAATTGCATTTTATTATATTTAAAATCTTTTTATTTTTATTAAAATTTTACTTTAATTTATTTAATTACTATATAGACAGTAGACCCTCACAAATCCTTACTAATTAAAACCAAGGGGATTTAGATTAAAGAAAAATTCGAATTACCGCACGGAAAAAGAAAAGAAAAGATCACTTTGTAAATAAAACATAAATTTAATAGCAAACATTATAAAGATTTTTACAGTAATTAATAATTGATCAGAAATTAAATTTTTACCCATTTTCTTATAAAATTATCTAAAATTTTTGTTTGTTGTTAGAAAAAAATATTTACATTGGTTAATAAGAAATACTCCAGTGAAGGAGAGTGTTGAAGAATAATAAAACATTTTTTTTTAGAAAAAAATCTTATTTTTTTGTACATGCATATTTTCAACACTTAGTAATTGCTTTTGAGTAGCGAGAACTACCATTGTACTAACAACACAATTTCGCATTGAAGATTAATTTAATGAAAAGGTTGATTAAGAGGCTACCAAACTTTAATACTTAATTTTGAATGTAATTAAATAAAATGAGTGCGTATTTTTAACTAGATTATATAGGTGTCGATAATACGGTTTTGTAGAATATATATTAAAAAATATTAAATCTGTACAACTACAACCCACGAAGGGTCAGGCGTATAGTAATTTATAAGGAACAACTGTTACTAGACCAACGGTTGAGCAAGGTGATTTGGTCAGAATCACGTTTGACCGCCAGATTTTTACCTTAATTAGGGTACAGACTGTAAGAGGCTGGGTGGACCCCGGAGGACTCCCGAACCCACAGGGCTGACTCACAGCTACTGTGAAACAGAAAATAATTATCTACCACAGCTAACGATACGAACCCAAGCTTTTGGGAGTAATAGTACAGTACCTTACCCCTAAGGGACCCACTCCCACTGAATGTAAATATATATATAGTAAAGATTAGTATTTATTGTATATTATAGTATACATTACAGTATACGTATAGTACGGATTTGTGTATTAAATAGAGAGTTCACTGTATTTCTCTTAATTTATTTTCTAATTTTACTATATTTTTTTCTTATACTTTCATTTTATTTTATACTCATCTTTTCATTTTATTTTTATTATTAATTTTATAACATCTTTTTTTACCCTATTTATTTATTTTTAAAATTTCATTTTCTATTTTATTTTATTTGTTTTCTTTCCAAGGCATAAATGGTGAGGATAAATATGTACAGTTCTAAACCCTGGAGTGCAGTAGATTGCATTATTATCTCAATAAAATATTGATAATTAAACAAACTTTTAGCATTAATTTAGGATTTTAGAACAAAACTAAAATCAATTGGAATGTCCTCAACCAGTAATTCAAAAACAAACGTTTAACATTTTTATATTATTCTCATTGTCAACTTGCATCCATAATAGCAAACTGTACAAATGAGCGTTATTTGGTGATCACGAAATAATTTATAAATAATAAATTATCAATTATAGATTGATTGAACATAATAGTTTATTTAAAAGAAAATTGAATTTCAAAAAGCACATTGTTTTTTTTTATTTCTGACAGGACTTCAAAGTATAACTAATTTATGCGATGGGAAGAATAGGAGCCATAAAAATCTTCATCGGCAGTATTGTCAAAATCGATTTTATAGAAACTTCCGATAATCATACTAATCGAACTATGAACAACAAAAAGAGACGGTTGAATTTATATCTATTAACAAGAAGCCGTAGATTGGCTCAATCCAAAGACAACGGCTAGATAAGATGAAGCTAGTTACATAGAAGTCATTTTTTTTTTATTTATATTTACAAAACGTAATTTCATCAATCGTGGTTTAGAAAACAATAAAATGCCAAGTAGCTTCTATTCGCCGTAACTTAGGTCCACAAGAAGAAGTAATTCATTAAAGGACAAGAAATTAAAGGTCATTCCAAACATGTACGAGGATAGTAAGCAACTAACAAATTTCAATTATTTCATCTAACTTGAGTTTGAGATGACTAACGAGTGCACATAAGTATGTGTACTGATATTGGTATTGGTATTTGATGGGGGGAATAAGTCCGGCAAGTGGGCCTAGTAGTCCGTTTTGCCAACCCCTGACGCCTACCAATGTTGCCGACGCGTACTAACCAAGGTGGGAGTGTCAAAATTCATTCCTCGGGACCGTCGAAAAATGAATGTTTAACTGCCCCAGGTAGGAATCGAACCCACAACGTTCCGAACCGAGCGCACTGGGACCTGCGTCCCAACCAGCACGGCCGTCACGTCCCTTAAGTGTGTGTAAACAGTGTAAGTTAGTCTAGTAAGTACTGAGACTTAACTTTTCCTCCTTTACTCCCATATCCGGCAACCCGTATATACAAACAATAGGACACTACGACAAGAAATCCATAAAAAAGATACACCCACAAACGTACAAAAAATATACTAATATACAAAACGTAAATATTGTTCCTGTATCTTAAAAAACTAGTTTATTGTATATATAATATTTTTAAAAAAGTGTATTATTTTTTTATTTGTTCATTATTAATAATTAAAGTTTTTTACTCTATTGACCATTTCAATTTCTTTCTCTTTTTATTGTATACTTTTTTTAACACTACAAATTTGAAAAAAATGTTATAAAATATTTTATATACAATAAAAAAAAAAATCTGTACCGCTAAAACCCATAAGTGTCAGGAGTGCCGTACTTTGTAAGGAAGTACTGTTACTATACCAACAGTTGTGTAAGGAGGTAATTTAGTCAGAATCGCGTTCGACCTCCAGATTTTACCCCAAATACAAATACCACTTTATGAGGCTGGGTGGACCCCGGAGGGCTCCCGAACACACAGGGTTGACTCATGGCTACGGTAACAGTAAACTAATCTTTCACAGCCGGATTCAAACATAGGTCCTAGGAATTAGTAGCATAGTGTCTTACAACTGAGCCACTCCGCTCCCTATATACACACATATAATTCAAATCACCTTGCTGTATCATGCAAATGGTATTCTCACCATACCCTGTACCATGAATCAATTATAGTCTTAAGGCAATCAGTATATAGTAATCGATAAAAACTACTATAAAAAGTAACGCGGTATGGTATATCGCATGCCCCTTCTAGAGGGATTTATCAAATCCCGCACACGGACTCTATTTTCATAAGTTACCACAAAAATAATGGTAAAAACAAATATTAAATATTTAAAAACAGTACTAATTAAAAATAAAGCACAGTAAAATGTAGTGGAGCCTTTATAAGAAGATAAGAGAGAACAATGGCCGAGGAGTAGGGAGGCGCAAGGTCAGCAGAAGAAAGTGCTTGCCTGTCGGCACCACGTGGGTAGCCTGTGCCCTCTTCATCCGTTGTCCCTACTTAGCTTCTTCTTCTCCTTTCGTTATCTACAGTATGATGCTATCTACAATAGATACGTAAAAAAGTATGTACACTTTAGTTCTTAACGGGATCATGTATAAAAATTATTTTAATGAAGATAAGACCTACCTGATATCAAAGACGACTTGATTGTGGATTAATTTACCAAATTTAATCAAAATCGCTAGAGTCGATTTTAAGAAAATCTTAAAAAGGTGTAATATTGATTTTATAAAGTGGCACATCCGGTAGGTAGATTTTAAAGAAAAGGTTACTGAGACATCCTAGGCTTATACATGCCATAAATATGCAATTTCAGCTTTGTACGACTTTTCGTTTTTGAGCTGGGCGTTTCACGTACACACAGTTCATTTTACCAGTTTTGGTTATTTGGACACAAGAGATCTCAAAACATGCATTTCATTCTAAAACTCGAATTCGATATATTACAAGATCGCAATACTTCTACTAACAAAATACTTCAAAAACAGGTTAGTGAAAGTTAGACTACAAAGCGACAAATATAATATAGGAAACGTATAAACTCCACAGTAAAATATACTATTTAAAAAAGGGCAAACATAATTCCCGATTGAAGAAATAAAGATATTGATAATCAATAGCCACACGCTTCCCTTATCAACATAGATTGTGATTGTACGACAGTGGATATATATGGGCCATGATAAAGCTCTTATCTATCGGTCTCTCATACATGGTACGATGCCCTTGTTGCAACTGCAAGCCTATACCATGCAGCAATTAATTACTGAAACTCTATACAGATCAAGGTTAAATTATCGACAATAATAAATAGATGATTTTTTTATTTATTTCTATCCCATTTTTACATAATAAAAAAATACTTTTTTATTTAAATGTATTATTTTAATTTCTTGAGACAGGTAATTATTTATTAAATAAATCAAAAATTTGTATCCTTATTAGTCTCAACACTTTTTATTACATCAGTAGTCCAACGTTTCGGCCATTTCGGCCATCCTGAAGGACAATCTTCAATTATAAATTCTTCCTCACATTAAAATTTAAAATTTGTTTTGCAGGCTATTCTGCCCAGGTCATTAATTATAAGTTAAAAACTATTTTTATATAAATAGTTTGTGTATATGGTAGTGATTTGGTGGATAATTTTAAAATAAGAAGATTTAAATATTTATGATTTAAAAAAAAAAAAGTTTTTAACTTATAATTAATGACCTGGGCAGAACAAACTGCAAAAAAATAGGTAGAAACAAGAACATTTTAAATTTATACTTTCAATTACCTATGTATGGAATATAACTAAAGGTATTGCGTTCGTCCAAAATTTTTAATTCTAGTCTACGACGGAAATAAACGTTTTGAGGTTCCCTAAGTTCAAATAACTATCCCTCACAAGATGGTCTGTGTATGTGAACAACCTGGCTCAAAAACGAAAAATCGTACGCAACTGAAATAAGTGTCATTTTAGAGAACAGATTTTTCCCTTGTTCTTAATTTTCGCCATACCGGCCGGCCCTAACGATTTTTATTAAACTCGGACAATCAATGAGCAATTAACTGATTTTTAACACCAAATAGGTCATATCTTCAAATAATTTAACAGAGTTTTAATGCCACATTTTCAGAAAAATCTTCCTTTAAAGAACCGTTAACTTTGTTTATTTGAAAAAAATAATCAGTTCTCTTTGTTAGCAATAATAAACAAAAAAAGATAAAATACAAAAGAATTTTATGAGTAACTAAAGAAGGAAAAAATAAAACTAGGATCATTCGATTCGAAAGGGAAATGTCGAGACCTGGGGATCTTTTCCGACTAGATCTTTTATTTCTTAGCACGAATAAAATTGTTATTAGTTATTCACATTTCTAGAAACCTATACATACGAATCATCTTAGTAGCAGAACGATTGATTTTTTGCGGGCACCGCACCAATGTTTTCAATTGTTTAAATAACTCTAATTATTGAAGAACTTCAAAAACATTGCGCCTGACAGACTACTTGGTCATAACCTATCTTAAAAAGAACAAAATTTACTACAATTTGATTTTACAAAATATGAGCTCTGTATGATCATTACTTTCTAAGATACTGACAGTTCTTTTACCATATTTACTATCTATTATAAATGATAAATTTACAATTTTTTCAAAAAGTAAATATATTTTCGTAATCGACATTTTTATAAAAAAATATCACCAAAAATATTTGATATTAAGAATGAAGATACATAGAATCTTCATAATATTAGTATGAATTTAATGTGAAATTAAAGCTTAGGCAAAATATTTCTCTTGAAAATGGCACATAACCAAAATTATTGAAAAGAAAAATCTGAGAGAAAAAAATATTCAAGTTATAATTATTAAATTGAATTAACTAAATCACTAAATTTTAATTAATATACATATTACGACCGTCTTCCATTTTATATATATTCAAAAACTATAATAGAATACAAATCTAATAATTATAACTTGAACAATTTTTTTAATGTTTATTGTTGTTTGCCGGTTTTAGAATAACCATAGAAACTACTAACCATTCCAATAAGTGATGAAATAAAGTTACTACAATCTGCTTGACAACTCAAGAAAAAGGAATATTTTTAGAGACATTTTACAAAATAAATAACGATTGGACTTTCGTGTAAACACAAAATTTTCCTACAACTTCTATTAAAACCTGTATGCTCCCAAGGAACATTTCGTGTTATTTTAAACAAATTTAATTTTGAATATTTAACTGTTTTTATAAATACATATTTCAGTTCATAATTCCCCTTTTATTTTACATACTTTTGAATATTTCACAATTTTTTTATATATTTTTTTCTTATTAGTGCATATTTTAGTCCATATTACTCTATTCATTTGGTTTTTTTTTTTTTTATCAAAATGAAATTCTTTATAAATTACAAACAAAATTAAATAAAATTAAATTCACAGATAAAAATTAGAGCATAGGTAGTTCTCAATACTTTTTAAGCCTGAGATAAACATGTAATATATAGAAAGTTTACGAGGCGCATTTATTATATTTGTGGACATGCGACGCTCTTTCGGTCACTATAAATCGACTTGGCGACATAATCATTGCTACATATCACCAGCAAATTTAAAGATAAGAATATCGAATTAAAATAGCCATAACAATTAAAAGTATTTTTTTAAGATTTGCTATTGAAAAATTAAAAAGTTGTTCAAGGGTTTTTGTTTATGGGCTTGTTACAAGTTGATTTTTTTTTTATTACATTTATAACGTTTTTATTACTTATTTATAAATACCTATTAATAAACATCATTCCTAATTATAAACAACTTTTTTTGGGGGGATTAGGAATTAATTGTCGTACAGAGCACATTTTATCAAATTCAAAAAAGAATGACAAACTGTTCTTCCAAGTGGAGTTATTTTGTAACAATTGAAAAAGTGCGAAGATTTCACTTAAAATAAAAATTTAACAGGTAAAACCATTTTTCCATTAGTTTAAGTTTAATTAAGTATTAAAAACGCGTTATCTTATAACTCAGGACACTAAATTTTTACGACCGTTGTATTCTTCAAGAGATAATTAAACATGTAAAAAAAGTTCCTTCGATCTTCATAAATGGTATTAACAATTTTCTTGAAAAGGAATACTTTAGCACTTTATTAAAGGTCATCAAAGTCAAAGTGCATTTTAATTTGGTAAATAACTCAAAGCTAATATACATTTTTTTGTTTTGTGAAGGTATATGTAAAATGAGCAAAATAATTAATATTCTCACTGGTACCAGCGTATTACTATCGATAAGTTATCGATAGGATCTGTTAATAGTATTAAGAGCGGAAGCGAATGTTACTGAAGAGGCTTTGTATACGAGAGGAGCTGGAAGCGAGAACATTATCCAAAACTGGGTCAGGGTCTCACTTACTCCGCCCTACATCACTTTCTATATTACCATCTCCATCTCTACTTTATTCCAGTATAATATATTATGAATGTAATAATGATGGCTTACAGAAATACAAGTGAAAATAAAAAAAAATGTATGTAATTTTTTTTACTTCAAAATTATTTGTGTTAGGAAAACAAAAATGAATAAAATGGAAAAAATTAATAAATAAAAACATTTTTTTAATAAAAAAAATTAATTGGGGCAGTTTTGGAAGGAGCCATTTTATTAATAATGATCATGCTTTTCCTCTTATAGCTTAAGGCAGAAAATGTTAGTTCCAGAACAGTAATAATAATTCGAGTAGAATAGCCATTTCCAAAGTCAATTCTAGATGAAAAATGTTTAATAATATAATAGGAGAACATGAGGGCAGGAGCTTTAACTACTGTAAGCTCCTACTCTACTATTACAGTATAAAAATTTTCCTGCTAGAATTGACTAACCTTCCCCCTAACACTTCCGTTTCACCTCGTGTCAGGAAATCAATTAACTCCCGTAAATATATTTTCTTGAGTTGCAGCACCTCGGTAAAGAAGCTTCACTTCAAAAAATATTCATTATTAAATATAAACAGTAATATTACAAGTATCGATAACATAATATGGGAAATATCGAAACGTCCTTCAGCAAGATGATACCATTAACCTAATGCCTCCACAAGAGATTGTCTAATATCCATATAAAAAGTTATCAGCGGAAAAAGAGTGATGCAGAAAAGAAAACAAGCAATATTTACTTGAGCACATTCTCTTCAAAAAACTGGATACTTTACGAAGCATTCAATTTTCCAAATTTAACATAACAATCTTACAGGGAAGGAAAGCTTTGCGGTAAACAATGAGTACTTCAAACTACACTAAACACTCTTACAAACAATATTCGGAACACTTGCTTTTGTAGTTTCAAGCAGCTACAGTAATACCTTTTTGCGCCTGGATGGATTTGGATTTGATCGGCGGTAGTCACGATAATTAACGGAACATTAATGTTTCTTACTTTTAAACCTATTTTTATTTTTTAAACCTTGCCACTCAATTTAATTGCTGGTCTGGTAATATTATACAAATTAATTCAATTCACAATTTAAGAGAACTTTTAAAATTTTTGTATGACAATAAATATTAGGTCGAGAAAAAAAAATATTGTTAACTAATTTTAATCGAAACGTTGGTTAACAATAAATACCATAGTTTTCGTTTACTATTTTGATACCTTTATTGGCCGAAATGTTATACAATTTTATAGGCGGTAACAAAGGACACACACGTTTTTGATGTTGAATTATTTTTTTAAATAAGAAATTGCCAGGTAGACTTTTTTATACAAGCCATTGAATAGATAGAGACAATTTTTTTATTTTCTAAGCTGACAAAAGAAAAGCCAAATTTATCACAGTTTATTTATTTCACTAAGCCCAGGTTCCAGTGCCGGCGACAGTTTTCGCAGCCACTTAAATCGAGTAATTGTGTAAGCTGACATTTGGCTTCAAACTATCAGGATTTGCTTGATTGTTGGTAATACTAACAACTGTCAGTACATGCGCATTGATCTTGAGATCGTGACAGATGTTTTTCACGTGAAAATGGGTCCTTAGCTACCCTCCAAAGAATAGCAGGCCGTTTTTCCACTATTGGCGTGTCATAAGAAAAGGTACAGTTTCGCCACCTACTACGCTAGATAGCGCTGCAGGACCTTAGTTACACATAAACAAAACATTGTTTCCTGATTGATTACGTCTATACAATTTTTTTTTTTCATTTTCGTTATATTAAACATAAGACAAACATAAAACAAAGACATTAATAAGTTGAAAAAGGCCTATTACGGAAGTTTAAGTATGGTGAGTAAAAGAGAAAAAGGAATCTAACAAAGTTACAAGTTTTATATTTTTAATAACTCTGAATTGATTTATTGGGCTGTTATGTATAGAGCATTGAAAAACAAGAATTTTGGAACCCAACATACCTTAGTGAAACGCTCATGTAACAATAAGTAATTTAATGTTTTTAAATAAACAATTGATAAACCACTTCATTTTTGGATTTAATAAATTTATAGTAAAAAAGTTGCTAAAAAAAAATATGAAAAAAGTAAGGATGATATCAGGATATTGCCAAATATAAACTAACTCAGATCAACAAGTGAGCCCACTGAATTAAAAAAATGAGTAAATTTGGGGATTAATTCATATATTATTTGAGAATTTATTTAACCATAATTTTTTATAGATAATTTGGGAATTTATTTATTTAGCTATCCATGAAACCTTCCAGTGAATGAGACTCGATAATGTGAAATCTTGATGACATAGCAAATGAAGAATAATGTGTTTCCTATCTTAAGTTCTAAAAGAAAGAAAACTAGTAAATAAAGAAAATAAACTTAGAACGAAAATAATTTTTCCTTATGTGTTTCAAATGGATAGTGTTGTTTAAAATTGAGTTAAATATATCCACTAATGTACACAAAATTACCCGAACAGTGAGAATACATTTGATATTCGTTTAGTCAATTTTATTTATTTAAATCTACCAAAGAACTCATTATTACTTGTAGGTGTATTGATCATGAGCATTTCTCTTAGAATAAAATTTTTTTGGGATATAGAAAGAAAACAATTTTGGCCTCCTTCCCTACTCCTTACAGCAGCACAATAAATGCTAGCTGAGCACCTAATTCTTTAATTAAAATACCTTATCAGCATAAATAATCCAAGAACATAATTTATAAAATGGAACAGCTTAATTAGACTATAATGCACTAAAACGTGTTTATAAATATTAATTTTGACAAACTAAAACGATTAAAAGGGAATCGCTTTCAGATATGAATTTTTTTTTTCAACTTTTCATATAAATTATTTCCAATCCTATTTAAAAAAAAATGTATTTTTTTAGGAATTAGATAAATTCAACTCATTAATGCAAATTATTTAATATTCAGAATTATTAAATTATATACAGGTTCATTATTACAAACCAAACGATTTAAATGACTCCAATATAACAAGAAGACCCTGAGATGAAGCCATAACGTACAGCTAGCGCTACCTATGAGCAGTTCGTTGGAACTACAACCACGTGGATGGTGAACTTGAGGGCGACGACCCAGACACAATAATAATACATTGCCCTCATTTTCAAGGTGGCCCACTAGGGGTCCCAGTTACCCCCAAACACACATGAATGATTAGAGTAATTTCTTTTTATTGTTGTAATTACAACATAACACAAGAACAACATGAACTCTACCCATAACCTGAAGTAGAGGACTAACCTTCAAGATGGGTTATGAACTATAAGTAACAGTGTCTTCATTTATTCATAATTGTTACTATTATTTGAATCATAATAATAAATAAAAGTGAATTCATAATGAAAGATCATGATAAATAGAGAAAGGCGATTGCTATACTTCATCACCACCATAATTTAAAAACAGGTCTTAGTCCATTAAGCATTCTATTAACATCAACATAAAAGATTCAACATCATGTTCTAACCCCAGTTAAAGTAATTGTACTTTGTGTACCCCTTTAATATACAACTTAGTTTGTAAAAATATGAGTATGTATGGCTAATAACTGTGAATGAAACTAGGGTAAGTGAACTGAAGACAATAACAAAATGAGTAATAATTTAAACTGTATATACTAATTGTATTTAATAAGAAACATATTAATGATATGGACAGTCTAAATATTTTTTTTTATTTATGTAAACATTACAAAAAGATGGACTAAGAACAGAATATTTTAAATTTAATTGATCTTATAGGTGCAAAACAATCAAGCAATTAGCAGCTAAACACAATTTCTGCTTTATGATCTTAATCTTTCCAAATGTTAAAGAAATAACAATAAAACAAAAGTCACTAACCATTGAAAAGCATTGTAGTGGAAATAAACCAATCCCTGTCCGTAGAGAAAACAGGGATCCTTCCAGTGATCCGGCTTCAATTTGAAGAATTTCTGGTAGGCTGACATTGCTATACAAAATACATGAATGGTTAAAATACAAGGAACCAAATTTGGAAAACAACTTACACTACAATAAATAGTAAAAGAAGTAACTTTAAAAGTTAGATAACTTTGTAAACAAACAATATCTATCTCCTTAGAAATGGCAACTTCCACGGAAACATGAAACTTTAATAAAACAAATCATGGAATGATTATACAAATCAATTAATATCGCAACAATTTATTAAATCTAAGCTACAAAAAATTACAAGTTAAGAAAGTCTCAAAGTTATCAAGTCACATGAACACTTAAATGTATATCCATCTAAAATAAAATGCAGCTGTAATGCTATTACATAATAATGTGTAGTGATAATAAACATAATATAAGAAAAAAAAAACCATGAAAATAAAAGAGAAACACCGCAGCTACGCTCAAAATAAATGTATGATCACATTGGACAATAAAGCTTGAAGTAAAGGTAAATAAATTATATTCCTAATCATCTACCAAAATCATGTGATTGATTACAGTTAACTAGTTAAATATAGTAAACAGGAGGGTTTACCTTTAGCATAATCTTCCAGTAAAAGATGAAAGTGGCCAAGTTTACAATATGTTTTAGGGTCAATATTTACACTTTCTTTAATATCACTTGATTCATCTTTACCAAGCTCTTTCTTTCTTTCCTTCTCTTCTTGTGCTTGCATTAGCATGCGTTCCAAGTATTTTACAGCCTACAACACAGAAACGTAGCAATACCCTCAATAATATGCAGATGGGGATGACACAAAGCTTTGTTTAATAACACTTACCTTTAAAACTAAATCTTTCTTTTTGCTTTCTTCAGGTGTATTAAGTTTTAAAAATCCAAACTGCCGACTGCAAAAATGCAATAGGTTCTAGGTGAGTAAATATCTATTATTAAACTGATTACTAGGTGGTATTTTAAATATTTATCCCTTAAATAATAACTCATTCACAAAACATTACACAAATTTTCACAGCACAGTTTTTTTTTAACTATTAACAAGTCTTGTCTTAAAAAAACAAGCCTGTATTTAGACGAAACAATACTTTTATAGAAGTATGACACATCTATGCTTATTATACCTCACCAAATATTATACTTCATCTTTTATTACCTATCAAGCTCAGATAACACCTGAAGTTCTTGGGGGGTTAGATTAATTTCATCCACTTCTTGTGCCATTATTTAACTAAACCATGTCTTATCACCTTGATCTGTTAATCTTTCCGCCCCAAAGCCACTGTTTCAAACGTAAAAAAATTATAAACTTCATCCTTTTTCCGATTGCTAACACGATAACTAACGATACATGTCGTTAGTTAGAAGACATAGATTAACATTAACTTTACGAGACGGCAAGAAGCCGCATACGTTTTATCAATAAACCGCAACGATATACACTATTAAGCATAATCATAATCGGAATGATATTGTGTCCTCAATTCGTATATGACCTCACTAAGTTCATGTCTTGAACATGACAACTTCCCAGTTTCACAACAAACTGTCTTATAAGTGTTTACCATGCTTACTGGCAGATGCCGTTGCTTTCAGTTTAAAATAATTATCGTAAACTATTATTTAATAAATGAAAATTAAATATACTGTGTATCCTTATTTTAAAAATATTGGAATATTTTCTAAAATATTTGATTCCGACGATTTATATGAAGCCTCCTCTTCCTCACGATCTAGAATGCTTGGCAAGCTGTTGTTTTGTGAATGAGCCGATCATAGTGTGTTAGAATAATAATTGTTGTTACTTTTATTCCAATGCATTGATAGGTTGTTAATATTAGTTATTTTATTTATATCCGTGGCTCCGGCCGTGATATGCTATCATATGTCCAGTTTAACTAGAACAAGGGTCCTTGAGACGCAAGGAGAAGATTGTGAAAATACTGTTAAGCGTAAAAGGAACTCGGTGAATACCAGTGAAAAATTTACTAAAAAAACTAAAACAGACGAAAATATGACTGATGCTACCAAGCAAAAAAGAGCCAACTTTTCAGCCTTGACACCTACTGTTAATGGCTTAAACCGAACTCCCAATGTTATTAGTTTAAAACCTGGTGCTGCCAAGAAGCTCACCATCAAAAACCTCAAAGGTTAGTAATCGAAATGATATATTTCTTGCCTCTAAGTCTAACCTTAATTTATGTTAGATGTTACAAATTGGTATTTTGTTAACCAGTTCAGGTCTTGGTTACTCTCATTTCAAGAAATATGATATGATAACAGCCGATTACTGATTTTAAGTAAAATTACTTGGCTTTAAAGTGATTCGAGTTTTACTTAACATCAGTCCAATTTTGTTTTGCAACTATTGAAGCTAAATTCTGTTGGATTATGTTATAACATACTAAAGGAATATGTTTTTGTAACAATCAAAGTCTTGTTCAATATTGCTTATCATTCACCAAAGTGATAAGCAATTTGCCCTAAGATGCCTCTCAATTATTTAATTTTAATAGTAAGCCTGTTGTGTTCTAAATACTGATGCATATTCTATGTATTGAGGATTGATACCTATTACGAATATTACTTTTGTCATTCGATGCAATAGCTATATCTCATTCTTTTCAATACTAGTCATTATTAGTTAATTTATGTTCTCATTCTTGTTTAAGCAAAAGAATATTATGTTATTAATACATAACAGTATTTAGAAGGTAATAACATTGTTAACTTACTCAGCATGCATCTTATCTTTAATTTACTACTTTTTGTTCAATTTAGACAATTATTCATTCTAAACTTGTTATATATTCTCACAAAACATTAAGTGCTATTTTCTAAAGAATAATATAATTTAGATTTATAGTTATGCATAAAATTATGTGCATATCTATGCATTGTCTCTCACTCCTTTTTAATTACTCTTAATAATTTGACTATTTCATTGATTTTATTAGTTTGTAATACTTCCCCAGTTCATCGTTACTTTATACCTTTTGTTACCAAGTTTTTACCAAATTTTTTTATTAATATTAATTACTATATTTGTTTGAACTACATTTTCTTCTATGACATATGAATCATTTTATTTTATTTTTATTGTGTGATAATGTTATTTCATTCAAAATTTTAAAAAATTGCAGAGAAACCTAAACTTCCTGAGAACTACCAAGAGCAAACTTGGGAAAAGTTATCGGAGGCTGTTATCGCAATTCAAACCTCAAGGTCCATTAAATATAGTTTAGAAGATTTGTATCAAGCTGTGCAAAATATGTGTAACCATAATATGGCTTCCACTACTTATGAGAGCCTTAAAGGTAATCCTTAAGTTCTTATTACAGTTTATTTAGTTCTTGATTCTTTGTTGTTTGATTGTTTTGATTCTTTGTGTTGCATACACTTAAAATTTCTTGGAATATATAGTTCTCCCATTATTATTATTAGTTAATTAATTCATTACTATTTTCTTTAACTTTGAATCAACAATGATCTGTTGTTTTCTACCTGTCAATATGAAATTTTATTTATTAAATTGAGGTTCTTATTTAACTATAAGAAAAATAAAAACTTATTTTCTAAAAGACTAGGAGATATAAGCCTTATATAAGGCTTAGGAGATATAACCTAAGCAAGGTACGGCTACAGAATGTATATCTAGAAAATTAACGATGGATTTAAGAATTCCTATGATTACCTCTCCAAATATATTTAATTTAATAAAGGATTATTGCTGAGTTCTAGATGCCAGATAACAGTTTTATGTTTTTACTGAATTCCACTAGTTGTCAACTTTCTTTGTTTTTTGACAGCTGTGAATTTATGTAATGTAAAGTACACAAACAAAGTATTAGTAACATCTTAACTTAAAACTTTACAAAGTAAAGTTGCTGAAGTCGAGTTTGGAAATAAATGATCATTTGTCTAATTTGTTATTTTTAAATTTTGTATTATTTTGACATAAATTTCCTTGCTTTATCTTCTTGTTTTTTCCCTTCAGTGCACTGTTTTAACATTGACCAGTCTTGTAATACATCGCTAATCAATTTAAACAACTTTTTGCTTTAAATTTCAGATCATATTCTTGCCATATTCATATCTATACTTGATAACCTTACACCTATCTTAGAAGTCTCCTGTTTAATGTTTCATCATCAATTATTATCCCTCAGTTTTGCAATTTGTCCTTTTATTTATAAAAAAGAGTAATAGAACTTGATATATTTATAGCATTAAAGAATAATAAAAGCTAAAAATATTCCATATCATAGTGATGGATATTTTCTCTTAAGGTTTCATTCATTAAGGTTATAAATATTAGTGATCTTGAGCTCACTCATTGTCATGGTTTGGATATCTTATATATTTCATGATTGTAACAAAATGCAATATAATATTTTGTATTTATTATATAAATATAAATAAACATTTCACATCTAATGTTTTTACTTATTAAAATGACATGACTTAGGCTTTTAGGTAGAAATACTCATACCCCAAAGAGGTTCTCAAATTTATAAAATAGTATCAGCACATTTTGGGTGCATTAAACCAGTCACATTACTCCGCTCTCATGATCAAGAGGTTATTTTGAGTGTGTACCATGTAATCACGTCTTTTTGTTAATTGAATTGTCTCTTGTATAATATAATATTCAATATTATTCAAGGTGTCCTGATAACTTCTCAGTAATATTGAAGCAGTGTCATGTCAGTTATAATCTTGCTCTCTCATAAGACCTAACTTGTTTCTTTCTTCCGATTATGAATGATTGTGAATTTGATATTAACTTAATTGCTTTGGCTATAACATTCAAGAGGAAGAGAAAGAAGGCATGAAAATAAATTGTTTTTTTATACCATCCAAGACATGTTTCCAATCCACAACTTGTCACTAACCCTTACACATATTGACTATCCTTTGATAATATTGAAAGAACAATAAAAAATTAAACGATATCTGTGAGCTTTTACCATCAACATAAACTATTTAAAATAATATTGGATTCACATTATATGGTATTTTCCTTTGTTGATTGCCAGTTTGATCCTCGCAATGTTGGATATGGAATAGATATAATTATTAAAACAGAAGTTTTTTTGGGAGAGGGAGGGAAGGAGGGGGTAGACCAAGAGAAGAGACCACATTTTCGTGCAGTTCTATCTTTTGTTTCCAGCGAAACCAGTTCAAATTCAGCGAAACCTAAACAGAAATTCGAATCATGAAAAAGACATTCTGTTGATCTTTGTCTTTCATTGCAGTTTTGGGGTTAATACAAGACTTATAAGATTTTCTACATAAAATTGAATTTTATTCCTCATTTGAGTCTAAACTCTGAAATCATAGTTTAAATTTATACAACTTTGTCTGAGATTCATGAAAAAATCAAATATTCTCACAAAATTAACAATTAATATTCTATTAAATGATTCATGTTACAAACTCAATTATTCCTATCACGGCTACTCCTTTTAGTTTAGCCCAGTAATTACTTCAATATGCCGAATATGGTAGCCAAACAAAATCCCTCTGTATTAGGAAGTAAGAAGTTGATGCTCACTGCAAATACAATTTTTGTATAATACCAAATACAGTTTTGGTTGCTAATTATTTTGTTCTTGAATTAAAATAATGGAATTAAAAATTACAATATTAAAGAATTATGAAGTTTGAAAATTATTAGATTAGATGTTTATAGTTTTGTTCTAGACTTTAATATTTGAAGTATTCCTGTCTACATACCGCTGTGCTTAATTCTCTTAAATCGTGTTGTAGTTTTGAGAAGTTCAACATTAACTTTTCATGTATTCATAATCGAAATAACAAAAAGTTAACTTCCATTTAGCTATTCACGTATGGACAAAATTTTAGGTTTTTAATGTATAGTAATGCTAATTTAGTCACAGTATTATTTCAGTTAATCATAAAATTTTGACAAGTATCTATTAGCATAGATTATGTGTATGTGATTAACTTAAATTTTATACCTCTTATATTATTTAATATACTTAAATTTCAATAAACTAATGTTTTAGGTTTAACCGAAAAACATGTAAAAGCTAATATTGATGAATTTACTGGTGATTCGATGGACCGTTTAATTTTTCTCAAGAAAATGAATGATTGTTGGCAATCACACTGCCGACAAATGATAATGATTCGTAGTATATTTTTGTATTTAGATCGTACTTATGTTTTGCAACGTTCATCTGTAAACTCAATTTGGTAAATTATATTTATTGTAATTATTTAATGTTTGTTAACTTTTGTTTGTTTGTTTTATTTTGTATTTATTTCTTCTTTTTGATGATAGGGATATGGGATTAGATTTATTTAGGCACCATATAGTGATGAATAGTTTGGTTCAAACTCGTATCGTAGATGGTCTTCTTATGCTTATTGAAAATGAAAGGCAGGGGGACACTGTCGATAGGACTCTTCTCAAGTCACTGCTTAGAATGTTATCTGACCTTCAAATCTACCGAGATGCTTTTGAGTCCAAGTAAGTTTTTCGTATCTAATATATAT
>NW_027112095.1:168511-212948 GCF_000696795.3 Halyomorpha halys | reverse complement strand
TTTTTTTTTTTTTTTTTAACATTTCTATATTATTCTCTGTAGGTTCCTACAAGCTACTGAAAGACTGTATGGAGCTGAAGGACAAAAACTTATTTTAGAACTTGAAGTTCCTGAATACCTTCATCATGTTGACAAGCGAATTAATGAAGAAAATGAGCGCCTCTTACACTACTTAGATCCATCTACCAAGTAAAAAAAAATATTTTTTTATTATATTTTATAGATATTTAGTTCATTAAGATATGATGTTTAATAGTTCCCCATTCAAACTTTACAAAAATTCTTTGTCGAATTTACATTAATTGAAACAGCCATCAGGGTTCCCACTTGCCTGAAAGTTAAGGATTATGTAGGGTTAGGATAAAGTTGTTAATTCATTGTAAATTTATTTAAAGTTGGGAAAGTTATCATCAGATCTAAACTTATTATTCTTGCTTAATTTTTCATAAACTATGATATAGTATTTTTAATAATATATACTTTATAAAGAGGCCATTGTAACTGAATGTATTAGGACTTTGCCATAGTATACTTCAGTTTGCAGTAGTGTTGGTTCGATTCCGGTCTGGCTGAATTGACTTTTATTTTGTGGTAGCCCCATGTAATGAAAATTCGGCCATGCTACTATGGCAAGAATAGGTTGGTAACCTGTGGGATAACCTCACTCTGTTTGTTATAAATGTCCAGGTATACCTTATAAAGAAATGTATTTATAAATAACTATTTATCGATTTTAAAAATTAAAAAACAAAACAATGTTAATAAGAAATTAAAGAATATTATGTTACGTATTGGTATATAAATATATACAAACTACTGTATTTAGGTTTGTAATAAAAAACAGATAAACGGTATAACTGATATAAACGGTGCTAGTGTATAGTAAGTGTTTAATAATGAGATGTAGATAGTTGACCGTAGATTAATGCTTGAAGAAGTTTATCGGGGGGGTGCGGTCAGCAAAGAACAACATAAATAAAGTGGTCAGTTAGTTGCTTCCCGTCCCCTTTACACGCCACTATCCCTGATGAAGACCTGAAACTCAGGTCGAAACGTCGGCATAAAATAAATAAATATTGTTTTGTTTATTTATGTTGTTCTTTGCTGACCGCACCCCCCGATAAACTTCTTCAAGTAAGTGTTTAAATTGTTATGTCTTAAGGGTGGAGTACATAAGCAGTTTTAAGTGAATTAGTAACAAGTCAAGGTACATAGTTTTGGCATCAGCTGGAGTAGCTATGCTCTTTTCTAAATTTTGTTTTATTCAGGTGATTCTAAGGATTTAAAAAAAATATATTCATATCTCTATTAATGCTGTTATTTTAATTATCAAATTCAATTTATTTTTCTTAAAGTTAAAATAACAAATAAAATTTGCTTATATTTACCTGTAATGCATTCTCCAGGTGTAAAGTAGAAAAAGAAGTAATTATTTAAAAATATTGTTTATCAGAATTTATCTTAACAAATCTTGGAAAAAGTTGGAATTTCAATAAACCTTAAATCAACATGTAACTAGATAGAGGATGAAGTTTTTCTTTACTTTGTGACTCAAAAAGAGTAGTTTCAGCTCAGTGAACTGATATGAGGATACTGTCCATTTGAGTTGGTTTTTTTTTTTTTTTTTTTTTTTTTTTTTTACCAAGCCACCTATCATTCAGTTGGTAAAAACTTTTAGTACTTTGTATCAGTTCATGAGTGAATCTTAACAGATCTCTGTCTATAAGAAATTAGTTATTTTTTGCTGGTCAGGAACCATTACTATGGATTGTTTCTCTTGGGGTTCTTATAATAATAATAATATTCTTTATTGATTCTGGGATTGATCCCTTTAGAATAATATACAGGCGTCAAAATTAGGCTTTAGAGCCTTAAAGTGAAATACGAAATAAAAATGATATTATAAAACGTCATAAAATATAATAAAATAATGAATTTAAATAGGTAAAAATGAACAACAATAATTAACAGAATATATAAAATAAGAATAGAACAAATAAAGTAAAACCATATGTCATATCATAAAACTTAAGATGAGAAACACTTCTGATAATAAGTAATAGAAAAAAACAATGATAAAAATCAAATATAATTAAACTAAAAATAATGAATGGAAAGGTACGATTTCTGCTAATATCCAGTTTTACAAGAATAAACAAAAATCTGAGACATTAAGTACAGAAAATATATAAACCTTGTTTGAAACTTTTAATTGTTATTCTTCCGGAATTGGGTGGACAGAAGGTGGTCGAAGATACGGGATTTGAAGATTGAAAGGGTATTAGAATTACGAATGAAAGAGGGAATAAAATTCCATAGGGATGAGGAAAGATCTACCAAAGGCTGCGGTTCGATGGGCAGTTATATATTAATGCGAAGGCCATGAGTGGGTATGCGGGAATACACTGAGGATTTAAATTGAAGGATATCAGAGATGTACAGTGGACAGCGGTTTGATAAGCGATTGGATAACTTGATAGAGGAAGGAAGCAAGAAAATATTTACAACGGAAGAAGGGATAAAGTCACTTCAATTCTTCATAAAATCGGGTGACAGAGGAGTCCCTGGGGATTAATTAACCGTTTTAATTTTGTTTTGAGATCCCCTGAGACACCCACATAAACCACACAGCAATAATCAAAGTGGGGGAATATTAAGAAAGTAACCAGGAGCCTATGGGTTTCAAAAGGAAGTAGGTGATGAAGATAGTTTAAATGCTTTAGGGTGGAGAAGGTATGATGGGAAATATCGAAGACGTTGTTTTTCCAGGAGAGAGTTTGGTCTATTGTAACACACACCAAGGTTTTTAACGTATGAATGGAATTGTATTGGATTCTTGTTTAGGAATAAGGTTGGAATATGAGGAATAGTTTTCAGGAGGTGATTGGATCCTATTACGATTGCTATGTCTTCTCTGCATTCAACTTAAGCTTGTTTTCTTAGTGTCCTGTTATCAATAACTGCACTCTAGTAGAACCAAGCCTTTTGGAATATGTGCTGGTATTAAGTTACAAATTATACTTGTAATTTAGTGTTAAAATTAAGATAACCATACTATAAGAGAATTTTTGAAATAAATTTTTTAATCAGAAATGCTACCTATATACCTCTGATACTTATCTAAATAACTAACTGTAAACTAGATGCAATAAATTTCAAATTTTAATTAAAACACTTTTTTTTTTCCTTCTCAAAAAATCGTTGCATTACATTTTTCCGATTCATTCTTTCCCTCTTTTTTTTCTCAGCCATATCTTCACTATCCTTTCTATTTCACTCTCTCATACCTCCCTCCTCCAGTGATCCTTAACATATATTCAATCCATTACACAAATTCAATTTAAATTAAGCAAAATTATCAATGATTAGAAATAAGTAAAAATAAAATAGACAAAGCAGTATAGAACAGTTAAAGATACAATTAAATAGGTTAAAAAATAAAAAAAAGAATATTAATATCCAATGTCCTCAGAGCTAATTATGGTGTCATAATGATGCATCAGACAGTCCAAATTAATTATTCAGCCAAGATTGCAACCTCCCCAATGCTAACATCTTGGTCTCTTAAGATGCTTCTTGTTCTATTTGAAATTGTTCTATGAAATGAAAACCAGAGACCTCTCACGGTGAATTCTCTCTCTGAAGGTCTTGCGGAATGTGTTTCAGACTTTCTGCTGGATTTACAATCTTCCCTCTGCTCTTTGCTGGCTCCTGGGACTCCACATAGGAGAGCATAAGTAATATTTAATTTCAGGATGTTCACCCATTCTGATCCCGAGAGTATTTACTTCTCACACATATATCTGTTAACTTTCGGTGTCTCTTTGAAATGGCGAACACCAATGGCCTTCCCCCTGCAATTGGCCCATTCTTCAAAAGCATTGCCCTCAGTTTGGTAGTCCTGATTAAAATCAAGTCTTTCAGCATATGCCGTAATTTCCATTTCGTAATTGTATTTAGACTGGAACAATGAATCAGGAACATTCAACAGTTGATAAGTCAATCTAAACTACAAAATCCTCTTGACTTGTTAACATTGATTCTCTGACTGCTCTGACTTTAAACTATAAAAATAATTCTTATTCTTCAACTAAATTTAAATTTACTATAATAAACTTCAAAAGTAGGTTTTATATTTAATGAAATTAAACTAATTAATTTATTATAAATAAAAAGTTACGGTAAATGATTAACCTTAACATTTTATTTTTTAATATTTGAATGTTGCTAAAGTTTTTTTTCATGATTTTATAATTACTGACTTTTGAGTCTCTGATTTAATCTGTTGTTTTTTCTTTTTAATTTTAATAATGATCAATGTTTTTCTTTAGGTAAAATAGGTATATTGTATTATAATAAAGTTGATTGTCTTTGTTAGATGGTGTTTAATACATTCTGTGGAAAAGCAACTTTTAAGCGAACACCTCGTCACAATCCTTCACAAAGGTTTGGATTCTTTGTTAGAAGAGAACAGGGTTGAAGACTTAACTCTTTTATATAATTTATTTACCAGGGTTAAAAAAGGTCTTGTCGAACTATGTGCAATGTTTAATGGTTATATCAAGGTAAATTTCAAAATAAAATATTATCAAGAGCTATAAGTAGTTATAGTAATTTTATACTTTGTGTATTTTATACTTTCGTTCTGTAATTTGTTCATTCTGACTCATTTAGAAAAAAGGAAGGACAATAGTAATCGATCCAGAGAAGGATAAAACAATGGTTCAGGAACTACTCGATTTTAAAGATAAAATGGATAATATAGTAACAGTTTGTTTTCAAAAAAATGAAAAATTTGGTAATAGCCTTAAGGAAGCTTTTGAACATTTTATTAATCAGCGAACCAATAAGCCTGCGGAACTGATAGGTATTTTACAATGGTCTTCTGTAGTATACATGAACAATGATGCCTTATTCTTGAAATAATTAATAATATATTTATTTTAGCTAAATTTGTCGATGGAAAACTACGAGCTGGAAATAAAGAAGCTACTGAAGAAGAATTAGAAAGATTATTAGACAAAATTATGGTTTTGTTTAGATTTATCCATGGAAAAGATGTTTTTGAGGCGTTTTACAAAAAGGTAAACATTTAGATATTTAATTCAATTGAGTATAATATAATATATGTATACATATATAATAGATATATATTTTTAAATAATATATTAGCAAAGGAAAGTACAATTTTTGTACTGAGCGAGTTATAATTTTCAATGTAATTCATATCATAACATTTATCTTGTTAATTTAAATGCACTGAGGGTTCATGAATATTGGGGACATGAGTTCAAACAAATAAAAATAGAATATGTAATTCTACTTATATGTAGAGATACCTTCAGTTTTTGTGATATTACTACTCCAGTTAAGTCAGTCTGAAGCAGGCAGTTTCCAAACATCTAGACGGCACTAAAAGGGCTAATTCTATATTGCATTTGAATTCCTTTTAACTATTTTATTAAGACTGTGAAAATATATAACTTAAATAATGAATAAATATTTTCTATATCTTTCAATTATAGTAATTGTATTTTCATTTCATCATCCTTGGAAGATATGTATCTTCCACACATGTATTGTGTGCATGTGCACATTTGCATTAATAGAATAACTGCTACTATTTAAATATTACCTTTGTAGTATACATGTGTCATTCCCACCCCTTCTATAGTCTTTTCATCTTACTGAACATATTGACATTTTATATCAACTTTATTTACTCATAGGAAGTATAATGATTACTAGTCTATAGATATTGTTGAAATTATAACTCCTAAAGTATTTGTTAGTAGTTTTTTTTATTTTTTGTAGAAATCTGCTGAGAGGACAATTTTTATTATAATCAAAAATATATTTTAATGGAGGAAGATGTCCTGGGTGGTGGTCAAAAGAGGAACTCAAATATTACATAACCATTATCTATCACTGTTTTGCTCCACTTTGTAGGGTTTAATCAGGGACTAAAACAAGATATAAAAACTCAAAATATATTCTAAATGAGGTAGGAATATAAGATGCCATGAAATGTGACATAAACTTTAGTAGGACTATGAGATATAAAAACTATTTGGAAATTATATAAAAATGAACTGTGCAAATTAAAAGAAAATAGAAATAAGGTGATTCCATTATTCTTAGTTCTATTTTTTTAAATCTACTTTGCTCATTTTTATATAATTTTCACATAGGTTTTACATCTTATAGTCCTACCAATTTCATTTCATCTTATACTTCTACCCTGTTTAGAATATATTTTTAGTTTTTGTATCTCATTTTTAGCCCTGATGAAGGCCTAATATGGGGCGCGAAATGTTGGTTGGTGGATAATAAATAATAACTTCATACTATTTAAGTTCCTTTTTTGACTTCCACCACCTGGACTCTTCCTTCATTAATTACATATGGTCAATTAACGATCTTCTGGCACAAATAAAGTTAGAGTTTTGCAATTTTTAATTTTGATGTATCAACAATTGTAATAGTAATACTGAAAGATCATATCTATACTGTCTAATCTATACATAGTGGAAGAAAATATTTTCCTTTATTATTGATTTTATTCTTATCCCCTTTTTCCATCTTTTAGTTTGTACTTTAATTTATATTTCTTCTTTTTTTTATCTGTTATTTTTTCCATTTTCATTAATTGTCTAAAACCTTTTATTTTAGTATTCTTTTTTAATTTTTATGTTTCAGTGTACATCTTTTGAATTTTTCATTTACTTTGTTCATTTATGTATACATGATTTAAGTGTTTATATGTTTTTTAACCCCGATAAAGCCCTGCAACGTGGGGCGAAATGTTGGCTCAATATAAATAGTTTAATCACTATTTGAGTTTTTCTTTGACCACACTCGGACCATCTTCCTTTTATTATAGTATTATACATTTGTAAAAATTTTCCCAATATGTTTTATTAGCAGTTCTTTTTACTGAGGAATGTCAGTTTTCTGTTCCAAGCTAATAAATCTATAAAAAATAAATTGACTTTGAGATATATTTATTTACCAGGATCATGAATTATTTTTTAGTTCTCACTTGCTGTCTCTTTATGTTAAAAATTAATTACTGATTAGTTTTTGAAAATTTTAATTCACTTTATATTCAGAAAATAATACATTTTACATAAGTTCTCACTGCTGTTATGTATCGTCAATTTTAAGTACATGGCTAGCAGTGTTTATTTTATCTATACTGCACTGTTCCGGTCTCTTAACAGAAATTATTTTAATGTTAAAATATTTAAATTAAAAACCCAAAAACTAAAAACACTTATTTCACATACAAATGATTAAGAAAAGATCTAATAATCCTATATTTCAAAGGAATATTTACAAATCATTTAGACTTATGAAATAAATTTTTATATATAACACATACATTTTATTTTATCATTAAAATTACCATTTTTTTTCTCCACACTATTAAGATATAAATATTAATCAACTTTTCTTATATTATTAATAATATTCACTTTTAATTGTTCAATTTCCAGTATATATGTTCTGTTCCTGGTAAAAGTCTATACTCTTTGTTTTTGTTTAAAATGTAACCATGGTCAATCATTAAACATATATTTATATATATTTTTTTTTTACAGCGTGCCTTATGGTTTTCTATTATAATCATCTAATATTATGATTTATTGTTATGTTAGGATCTTGCTAAAAGATTACTTGTTGGGAAGTCGGCGAGTGTTGATGCTGAAAAGAGTATGCTGTCTAAACTAAAGCAAGAATGTGGAGGAGGTTTTACATCTAAACTTGAAGGAATGTTCAAAGACATGGAATTGAGTAAAGATATTAATGTGGCTTTTAAGCAGGTTAATAATGTTTGTTTTGTTTTTCTTTATCTTAATACATTTGAAGTACCCTTGTTAAAATATATTTTAATGGCTAATGTTAATTACAGTATATGAGTAACTTGAAAAATTCTTCGCCATTGGAATTAACTGTCAGTATCCTTACTATGGGATATTGGCCAACGTATCCTGTCATGGAAGTTAATGTGCCTCCAGAAATGGTTCAGTTCCAAAATCATTTTACACGTTTCTATTTAGGAAAACATAATGGTCGTAAACTGCAATGGCAGCCTACTCTTGGTCATTGTGTTTTAAAAGCTGAGTTTTCTCAGGTTAGTTGTTATTTTGATTTCCTGGTAATAATGATAATTTTTTTTTTTATTTTAAGACAACTTAGTCCTTCATAATTTTAATAATAATTTAATTAAGTGCCTTGTTATGGTGGTTAGGGATTGAACATAAAAATTTATTAGCCTTCTCAGTTATGGATGAGAAAGTTAAAAAGAAGTGAAAAGAGTCAAATTTTTTGTATATTATGTATTAAACATAAACTTTAAAAAGAATAACATGAACATTTCTAAAAAATAGGATGCAATATTACAAATAAAAATTCTCAGCTGAAATTCAATAAAATAGTAATACATTGTATTTAAATTAAATTGAGATTGTAAACAAAAAATTATGACACTTAAACTAATGTGTGCTTAAAGTTAATATTGGAGATAAAAAAAAATAGAAAACAAAATAAATCCTTATTGCATATAATAAAAATTAAGTTGCCTTCAAGGAACGTGGCCTAATTCCCTCCCCTTAGCATCCTTTTTGCTTAGGAGTACTGGAATGTGTAAATGAAATTTTTGTCCCTGAAGATGCCATGAAAACCAATTGTTTACGAATTCAAATTGGTGAATTATTCTTGCCTTAAAATGTAACAAGTTTACCATAATCTTAAATAAATTTCATACAACATTAAATTATATATATTTATTTTCAACATGTTGACCACAACACTATCCTTAATCCCAAATAAATAAATAGTTATTTGACGAATGATTTGAAATTTTATTTAAAGAAGTTTTTCAAGAAGAAGGCAATGTCTTTAAATACTTAATTTATACTTTGGTTGTATTTAATCAGTCATTAACATCTACATTTATCAAAGTGTCTTTATTTTAAATTAAATTGGTATTGTGTTATATTTTGTAGGGTAAAAAAGAATTGCAAGTATCTCTTTTTCAAGGACTTGTACTGCTTTTGTTTAATGATTGCAATGAAATTAGTTTAGAAGATATTAAAGCTGCAACTAATATTGAGGTATGTTATTTCATTTTTGCTTAGAAATAAATAATGAAGTTTTGATTGTGTAAAGAATATATTTTATATTATTAATATTTTTTAATCCATCTTTCAAGTTTCACATTTTGTATTTTCAAAGTTCTAATTAAATTTCTGAATATTTGTTGGCTTTGTGTTATAGAAATATTATCACTTTCACCAAGGCATTTAGGTGCAGATTAGCTCTAATAGACAGGAATTTTTTTATAAATCTTTGTATTGCTATGAATATGTTTATCCAGCACTTACATTTATATTCATGCTATTTGTTGCCATGCAGACCAATAGATATTGGATATCCTATATGATTCCGTTTCTGCTGGTATTGTTGGTATTGATCTGTAGTTGGTTAAAAAAGGCAAAACTGACTCCAAGCAAGCTATAGGCAATCGGTTGTTGTCAGTGACCTCTTCCTATTGAAGAGGTCAGTTTTTCATTTGGAAATCATTACAGCTTTAGTTGATGTGAAAAATGAATAGCACCTTTGGTTAGGAAAAGAAGTTCAAATCTTGGCCACCTCGGTTGCCTTTTAGTTTCATCTAATCCTTATTTGTCCTTAGCGTCCATTGCAGTCTTAAATCCCATGATAGCTCCAATTTCTTTTTAGATCTAGTACCATGAAGTACAACGTAACTATTTCATGGTCATAATTACTTAGGGCTTTTCTGACAGCAGAGATGGGTAAAAATTAGTTATAGATTAAACTAACAGCTAAAATATGCCATTCAAGAATGAACCATTGATAAATAAATATCGTATCCATGACAATTTTAGCTATTAGTTTCAACTAATTTTTGCCCAACTCTGTCTTGACAGTAATGCTTCCTTCAACGTGGTAGTTTTTCCCAAGCTCGTGAAGGAAGATCTATATGCATAAGTGTTGAAACAAATGTAGATTTGTCAGCAGTTTTTAAATGCTTGTTCAAGTCCAATCCCAATGGAGGTATAATTTGGTTTTGAGTGTTCGTACAAGTTTTAATAATATATATATTTTTTACATGAATTACATATTTATTGTATATTTGTGTTACACCATTGCTGTTTTTCAATTTCAGGCGCTTTTTAAATATTGATCTATCTTAAAATTTCCCCTTTTTGTGTTATGATCTCCTCTTGTGAGATTGTGATGTCATGCATCGACCAAACTACTTGCTATAATTATCTGTTGGAAAAGTCAGATAAGTAAGGCTACCACGGAGGGCGGGAGTGGAGGGTTTCATGCAGTTTTTCAATTTCAGGCACTTTTTAAATATTGCTTGATTAAACTATCTTAAAGTCTCCTCTTCCCGTTTTAAGCTAATATTTCATTAGTGATAAAGGACCGTCACTCCCTGAGGGTCTTAGCGGGGCGGGGAAGGATTGCCTTTTTTGTGTTCTGATCTGCTCTTGTAAGATTGTGACATGTTGTACATTGATACGCATGTCCTTAAAAGGCGATATGCTCTCAAGAGCATGGAGTACATTTGTTAAATCAATAAACTGCCCTCTCAAAAGAAAAAATAAATAAATTTTAAATTTGTAGTCTGTTAAAAATTTCCCTTTAGTTTTTAAAAGAATCTAAATCAAACAGACCAATGCCATGTTTATTTCTAGTTGTGATACTGTTGCTTAAAATCTTACATGTATTTCAAACCAGTTTGATGTTTTGAACATCACATGAATTTAATGTAAATGAAAGTGTCATTAAAATTATTTCTTAGGATCTCAGTTCAACAGTTTTTAGAAAGCTTGAAAGTTAGATTTCATTTTATATATCTAATATTTTCTTATATATTTACTTATTCTAATATTAGTTTTCTTGAACAGGATGGTGAACTGAGACGGACATTGCAGTCTTTAGCGTGTGGAAAAGCAAGAGTTCTTACTAAGAGTCCAAAAGGAAGGGATGTAGAAGATGGTGACAGGTTTCATTTTAATTCTGATTTCACAAACAAACTTTTCCGAATCAAGATTAATCAAATTCAGATGAAAGAAACAGTAAGCTTTTCTTTTTTTTACTTTTAAATTAAATCTTAGAAAATATTACCTACTGTATTCAAAATGTTTTGTATATTATTGTTTAACAAGTTCTCATTAGCTGCATTGTTTCCATGTCAATATTTGATCAAATTTTCAAATCCATTGGGAAAGTCCTTGACGTAATTGGATTTGTTGCTACTTAAGTGTTTTTCATTACAGGCAGTCTCAATTTTAACTCACTTAAAGTTGGAGTTACGTTGTTGTTAAAACAATTTATAATAAGAACCATTTAGCCTCAAAACGAATTTTAATTTTTGTCACTGGAACAAATACATTAATTTTATTTATAAAACCAAGCTGTTAAAAATCAATTTAAATGAAACGTGAACCTATTAAATTCATTTTAAAAAGTTTTAAATAAAAAAAGAAATATTTTGATTGTCTGAAAAAGACATAAAATCAATTATTGCTTTCCAAGAAGCAACCGAATGCAATATGAGTGAACATTCTGTTGTATATATTGCACAAATATTTCAAAAAATCTCTTCCTTTTTTTTTTTTTTTACTTTATGTAAAATCAACCTTTTATTACCCTTGTTAAGAATGATAACCATTTAGTATTTTATAAAGGAAAATCGGAAGTACAAGTGTCCTGTCTGGGTAAAATTCCTCAGAAGCTTTTTGAATAATGTTGAGTGTGCAAAGTATGTATTCATGCTGAAAGTGGAAAATGAAAGTATAAAGATTAAGTGATGGAGGTTTCGTGAAAAAAAAAAAAGTTTACCGACAACTATATTTCAAATAATAATTAAAGACTAAAAAAACACTGCTTATTGAAATAAGAAGTCTTTCCTCAACTGATTTGGCAAGATGTATTTACATTTTTGTCTAACAGAACTTAATTTAAGTCTTAAATAACTTTCCAAGGAAGGGAACCAACATTAGTATACATACTGCTTGTATCTTTATGAAGGAGAAGATCTGTTCCATTCATTATAGCACTTTGTTTTGGTATGAGGAAAATATCACCCATTAGGAAAACTAAATTAGAAAAATTCTCATCTCTATGACAAAATATAACAGCAATAATCTTTCTTTGTAGTCTGTTATAATTATGAGAAACTTTAAAAAAGGGATAGAGAAATTTTATCTTCTTGTTTTATTTATTTTTGCGTTTACACCATCTCTTATTATTTTTGTTTAATATAACTAATTGTTAGAAATATGTTAATTAAATATATAGCTTGAGATTTATAACTTTAGGTTATGTTTGTTTATTTTCATGTTTCATAAAATTACCTTGTTCTTTAAATTATTTTTGTATGATTTATAGAATGAAGAGCAGAAAGCAACTGAAGAAAGAGTATTCCAAGATAGGCAGTATCAAATAGATGCAGCAATTGTCCGAATCATGAAAATGCGCAAAACTTTAAGTCATAATCTTCTCATAAGCGAATTGTATAATCAGTTGAAATTCCCAGTAAAAGTAAGTATTCAACATTTGCTCAAAGTAAATGTTATTTGTATATTTGAGCTTGTGTTATTCATTGTGTTATGGCATCACAAATATGAGATTTATGTGTGAATTACAAGGTATTAAGTTTCTAAGTTTCATGAAATTTCAACCATTAGTTATTGAGATGTATAAGTTCTAGATACTCTACTTCTGACATTTTCAAAGCAATGGACTGTGTCGAATTTCCTTGTTTTGATTAAACAATTTTTCTTTTTTATGGGAAAAAAATAACGTTTAAGCTTAGCTAATGTTGAAAACGACTATTTGTCAGAGGTTTGCTGAGCTTAAATGGGGCCTTACAGATATCGATGATGCTGAATATTCAGGATGTCTAAACAAGGTCACATGAAAAGAAGAAAATAACATTTTAAAAATCAAAATTTCAATTCAAAAATTGTTTTGAACAACTGTTAAATGAAATTATAAGAGATAGATGGCACAATAAAAATATCGAAGAATACAATATTTTCTATGAACCATGAACATTTGGGGAAGAGAAAACTGTTTTCCAAATGGGGAGGCATGTTTGCTTACAGTGGAACAAAAACAATGTTATGATGACTCAGAGCACTGTTTAGGGTTAAAAACAGGAAATGCTTGTGTCAATTACATTATTGAATGAAACATGAATCCGTCTTAACATTTCTGGGGGGAATTTACAGTCAGCATCGGGTGAAAGCCATCCAAAGACAACAGTTAGGCAGAAAGATTTTTGTTAGTGTTTTTATTGGATGAGCTTGGTGTAATATTCTACCTGGATAAAGGAAAAACTATCAATAGTAAATTGGAGTATGAAATGAAAAAGAAATGGCCCTGTATGGCTGAGAAGAAAGTTCTCTTTTACGAAGACTATGTGCTTATGTTATTATTACAATTAATAATATGAATGACCATAGTCAAGCTAGACAGATAGAGCTGCAGTCAAGAAGAAATAAAAAATATAAGAAAGAAATAACTGTCAGTCCCTTGTTGAAATCTTCATTGATCACATTAGCCCTGATGAAGACCTGGGATTAATTTTTAATTAATAAACATCTATAAGATTTATCCTTATATAATTAAAATCCGTATGGCTACATTGAACTCATACTGCTTAAAATAAAAATTTTGTTTAGAATAATACAATTTTATTTGTAAGTCCATATCCAAACTTATACTCCAGAGCATCATAGTTTTTAAAGGTTTAATTCAAGCTTTGTGATAATTAATTGATATACATTCACTTTTTATATTTATGTTTGAGTTCTACCAATGTTTGTGCCATTTTATCATTAACAGCAAAGTTACTTGTTGTATATATTTTTATACAGTTGTAAATAACAACAAATAAATTATTATATAACATTTATCCTAGATATTTCAGTTTTCATTTTCCATTTCTTTACTCAAATTGTTATATTTATATGGAAATTGTGATTTCCATGTCATTCTTGTAATATTTATTGGATACAAATTGCCTTAAAATAGTTCACATATTTTTATTATATTAGATATTTATATTAATATTATCGATATAAAATTATATTGATGAGATGATAGTTGACCATGGATAATATTTATGAGAAGATGGTTGGGGGTGCGGTCAGAAAATAACACAAATAAATAAAAAACTTATAACTTATTTGTGTTAATTCTTTCTGATTTTTTATTTGTTTGTTATTTTTATGGCTCTACTCATAAAATATTTAATATTATTAATTTCCATATGATGCGGATGATTTGAAAAGTAGTGTAATATAATATCACTCGCCTTTTTTATTTTATCCATTCTGTAATAAGATCCCATTTTCTCTGTTTATTTTCATCTTCAAATGTCTTTTGAGTCATTATTTTCTTTCTTTATGAATTTTATCTTTTCATCTTTTTTTTTTTTTTTTTTTTTTTTTTGAGGCTGTTAGAAGAGGTCATACATTATATCTTTATATACCTACTATGCACAAAATATCATCCACATATTTTAAACAGAATTTTGGATAATGTAATAAAATTGTTTTATCTATTTTATTATTTTTTTTTAGCCGGCAGATCTAAAGAAAAGGATAGAATCACTGATAGATAGAGATTACATGGAACGTGATAAAGACAACCCGAACCAGTACAACTATATGGCGTAGTGATTTATTATGAGAGATGGTCTCAGTGTGTACAGTGATCTTAATATATACATATATATATATTATTAATTTTTAAAGCTGTTTCGTCTAACGAACCATAGATTTTTCACTATGTTATGCATCGAGGAGCGGACACCGATGTTTATATTGTAATGATATCTTGTGATTGTATAAAGAATTATTGTCGTAAGGGGTTTTTCCTCTGGTGTGAAGGACTGTTTTTAGTTTAATGAATTTATCATGTGAATTTTTTTTTTTTTTTAATTTAAAAACAACTGTTGAAATTGTGAATATATGATATGTAGGATTATATATTGTAAATATTGATATATTTAGTAGGTGAATTCCTGATAATTGTTTATTATGAACCTGATTTTAATCAGTGTAAGCTTTTGTTTGAAATTTTGAAACAAAATTACAACTGATATCCTCTTAAAAGCTGCACCTAAATTCATTCTCCTTCCAATTTAGTTAATTGTCACTTATTTAATGCATAAATTTGTAGTTTTTATTTTCAATATGAGAAATTCCTTATATTAAATGATTGTCAAACATTGAGAGTATATTTCAGTATTAATTCTCTTCATTTATAGAGCAGCTTTTTTTTTTTTTTTAAGTATTGTTACCAAATTTTGAAAGAGAAAGTTTTTTTAGATGTTATTGAGGTTTTTTTTTGTTTGTTTTTTAATTTTATTTATCATCTAAATTTTTAAGGTAGTTTTTGGATCCACTAAGTGTTTTCAATGCCTCATCATCTTTTAAATGCTTGAATTAGGTGCTTAAATTTTGATGTATTTATATTTTTAATACTGTGAGAGAAATATGAGTAAATATTTAAAAAAAAAAAGGAAAAAGAAAGAAAGTGATAAAAAAAAAAGAAAAAGCAAAAAGGAAGTACTCTAAGGAATAAAAATACCTCTTATTGCAAGATTAGTTCTCCCTACCTAAATTTATTTATATCTTATTAAGTAGTTGTTTTTCTAACGGTTTTCTACAACTTGAAGAAAATTAATAAGACTTGCTAAACTACCTAATATTTAGTTGCTTTCTCCAAATAAATTCCTTCTTCTGTGATATGTTATTTGAAGCAATGAGTAGCTTAAAAATCATAAGATATATATATAATTTTTTTTTTCTATAAATTAAGAAATTTCTATCCTATTATTTTATTTACAAGTGTCATCTAAAATAAATCAAGGGAAGAAATCTTAGTTAAAAAAGGAGGATATCTGTTTCCCACATTCTCCTATTGATGATTATGAATCAGGTTAACAAAAAGTAGTATTAGAAATACATGAATATTTTCCTGCTGTTATTAATTTTTAGCATATACATAATTTAAAATATATTTTCTAAAATTTTACAACTGTATTAATAATTTATATTCCTTGACATATTTATATTATTTTATTGCTGCAGTATTAAGTATACAAAAGGAAGAGAGAAACATTATAGATGACCTTTTTACTGTTTCCAGAAGACAATTTTTTCTGTATCAGTTGTGAAAAAAAAAACAGATGTCGAATTTCCTAAAAATTGAATTAACTGGGTTTAAACTTTCCTTTGAACTTCTTAAGTTGTGTTCACTTGGTTAAGTCTAGGTACTTTCTATTCAATGGAAAGCAACTAGACTTAGCTAATCTATCATAACTTAAAAGATGTCCTGGTAACAGTTTAAACCAAGTTAACTAAATTTTTATGAAATTCAACTTACCTAGTTTTTATAATTTACAGACAATAGTTTCTTAGGCTTTCCAAGTTTATTTTTTTAAGTTGTTTGGAAGATAAGTGTTCTATTAAAGAAATCTAACTGCTGCTAAATCTAAATGTAACTGCTCACTGCTATACCTTTACCTTAACCTGTGGGTTAACCTTTTTTTATGTACCAAAATGTATCTAATGATGAAAAAGTTAAGGGTCATTCTCTCAAACTGGCTAAATTGCGAGTGCATATCTAAAATCTTTTTCTTACGTTTTTAGTCTTATATTTTTATTGTATGACCTTAAGCATGTCTAAGAACATTCATGAATTGGCCACAAACAAATTAATTTATTATTTTGTTATAATTTTAATTTTTTTTAGGAAGAGTGAATTGATTCTATTGACAAAAAAAAATGTCAAATGGTCAATAATTATTGATAATTTGGTTGGTTGCGAGCAAACACAAACATCGATGTTGTTGTTGCTTCCCACATAATCACATTATGAATAGATCAGAAAGTATCTTCATTTACTTATTCCATATTAAATTATACAAATACACAATACTGGTATGGTTAAATAACGTCTGCCAGTTGGATTTTCTATTGCTTATGATTCCTAATCATTTTGTTTCTATCTTATTATAATTGAACTGCTATTAAAAATTGTCAATAGTTCAGAGCACATTTCACTTACAACAATAACATTTATAACATCAATTCAATCTTTGTCTTACAATATACATTTGGGTAAATATTTTTCCTGTATGATTCTGAAACTCCTGAGACCAAGGAACAGCTGCTTGCTAACTGAAGTATGTTTTCATTCTCCTTGACACACACACATATATATATATATATATCATATGTCCTTAAACCAAAGTTTACAGTTAAAATTAGAAAGTTCACTTCTAATCTAAAGACTGTCTTAATCAATTCAATAGGGTTTCCATCATTTATTTACAGCATTAAAGTCAAGTTTTTTATATAACCAATGATACTCGGAGCCCATTATGGTTATCATTAATTCTTTTTCTTCAGCTTTACCAACAATATGCACTTTACTACTTGTGTGGCTCTACAATCCGCTGTCTAATCCTGGCCTCCTCCAGCAGCTTCAGCCAATTATCTTGGCCTATTGCAGCCCCCATCCAATTCCAGCATATTTGTTGCATCAGCAGCAACACCATCAGCCCATCGCAGCTTTGGTCTTCCTCTTCTCCTGGTACCATGGAGTGGCCTCATCAGTAATTGTCTTGGTGGATCCTCACTGCCCATCCTAACATGTCAATATGCACTTCACTTTCTAATTACATCATGAGAGCTCCCTCCTCTCTACCCAAAAAATATTGTATTAAAAAAAAACAACTGTTATTTATCACTTTACATCTGAATTTCATTTCATTCAATTTGTCCCTAATTACTCCATTACAAATTCTTAGGAATTCTCAACAGTCCTTATCACATTGCACTTCTTCAAGTAATAATTTTTCAAACTAGTGCCTTTATTAGAAATGATTCAACTAAGAAGTTCAGTATAAAAATTGGATTATTTCAGTGGAAAGACAATATATTAAAAATTATATCCCGGGATAATGGAAGCTTCTAAATACTACTCTCATCCTTTCAATTATCGATTACTATCATATTTTTTAGTTTAACCAGCTAACACTTATCTCATATTCCCCTATTTCAGATAAAATAAAAGAATTAAATAAGATTTAGTACAAAAACCACTAGGAAAAATGTCCAATATACGTGATGGGATCATGTGAGGAGGGAAAGGTTGGTAGACCTATCCCTGCTTGCACAGTAACTAGCCGAGTCTTTTCCATTCTGAATGTGCTATTGAAAGGTGTCGGAGATGTCATCCTGGTCTTAAAAGTTGAATACAGAGTGATTTTACACTTGCACATGGGTTAAATATGTATCGGGATTTAGAGGAAATGCTGCCTTTGCCTGGAGATTGTCCACACCAATATTGGAGTGGTACGGCAAGTTTGGAAAAGGAAATTTTGAGCTTGAGGGCAATCCAAGATCAGGTTGTCCAGCTCCATAGGTGGCAGAAGAAAACATTAATGCTATTGAGAAGTTGTTCGAAGCAGACAGGGGAGTTACCAACCACCAGATAGAGGAGTTTTTGAGCATTAATGCACCAGTAGTTCATAGCATTCTGTGCTATCATCTTCAAGTTAAGGAACTTTGTTATGTTTGGGTATCTCATCGCTTTACTGAAGCTCACAGGGTGGATCGTGACTCATGGCGCAGTGAAATTCTAAAGAAGTTAAAAAATAGAAAAACTTCTCATTTAAACAGTACAGTGACAGACAAAACTCGGCTTTACTATTATGATGTCTAACTAGGACTCTAAAGTGTGGGAGTTAAAAAATAAGGATACTCCTGTGACTCCAGAAAACCAGATCTGTTTAGAAGAGAACGGTGGCATTATTTTCTAGCGTGAGGGATCTTGTGGTTCTGGAAACGCAGAAGACAGTCACAGGCAAGTGAGACAGAGGAATTTCTCCCTAATGTGGTGTAAGCTCTCCAGAAACATCAGCCAAACTCAAGGGTTCGTAGTTCCTTCACCATGATAATGCTCCAGCACATCATTCCAATATTTGCTAGCACTGGAATAAAAATGTAAAAGCAACCTTTTTACAGCCCAGATCTAGCTCCCAGCGACTTCATGTTTTTCCCTAAAATGAAAAACAGACTAAAAGGATGGCATTTCATATGCGATGAGGACCTTTTGTGAACTTGGGACATCAAGTATGTTCAAATCTCTGAAGAAATATGGTGGGGCTAGTTTGAAGAATGGTTTAGGAGGATGGAGAAGTGTATTTTGTGAAAAGTATTTTGAAAAATTGTAAAAAGTAGTTAGCAAAACTTTGCTAGTGCCCTTTCTATTAGTCCTAAGGTGGGAGATTTTGGCAAAGAACATTTCACCAGAGGTACAAAAGATAATAGTGTCCTTTACGGACAAGAAGTAAGAACATAGAAACTAATTTATTCTTTATACAATGAAATTATACGACCATGTTGAAAAGGATGGTTGAAAGAGTAATACTTAAGAAACTAAAAGAAAAGATTAATTCAATTACTCTACACAATTCATCCACCAATAAAACTTATAAGATATGTCAAAAGTTTGCAATTTTAGAGTATTATAAAAAATGTTACTTCACTGAATTATCATGACTATACATAAATAAATTCTAATGAGTGGTGAGAAAAGAAATAAAAACTATAATTTAATTTATTTACAAAATAGTTAAAACATCTTTAATAGCCTATTGTAGGGATGGCTTGAAGTAGTCAGTTATCTCCTAGCTATGAGATTGCAATACAGTTATGATTTTTTCAAAATAGTAACTAAATATGATAAATACATATATAACAGTTCTGATAAACAATCCATTTAATTGTAACAATCAAATATTTAAAGGATTGAAACAGAATTATACTATAGGGCAGTCTTCCAAATTATTTATAATAGCCGATGCCATGGATTGAGGAGTGACTGGGATTTGAAGCATATCCTGTAGTAGCTCCTTTGGAGGCTTCCCTCCTCCGTGCGCGAGGCATTCCGTGCGATATCGCTCACCCTGAATTCTACTCAATGGGTCTTTTGAGAACATAGTCTGCCATATTGATGATGCTACGGCTTTGCTCATTAAATAAGAGTAATACTTAGCTCCATACCCGATCAGATGAGAAAATCTCAGTTGCCATGCCTGCAGAAACATTTTTTATGATTAACAATAAATGTTATGAGGATTATAAAAATACAGCAAGTGAATAAATTTATATACTATTTAAGATGAAATAGTAAGGTATTGAAACCTAGTGAAGGAGGTATGGACTAGCAGGTTGACAGCAGGTAGGGGTAGTTGTTTAACTTTAAGGGCAAAAAACTATTGATTGTTATAATTGTTCTTGTAACTAAAAACATCGTTTGGTTATTCAATTTTTATATTGATGATAGATAAACAAAAATGAAAATATCTGGACCACTCCAACTCATCAAGGGTTCAGTACTTTGTACTGTTACTTGATGGGTCTAAAGTTAGAAACTGTGGATGACATGGTATCTTTTTCCGCAGTCGAACAAGTACTTATTTCCAGGCTATGAGACATGTAGAATGAAGAAATGTTTAAAGATATATAGAATCCAAAAATCAAATTTTATGAATCCCAATAACTATAGGTGTTATTTGGGATTTAAAAAAAAAATTCTGGAAGATCGCTGATTGATCATAATCATGAAAGGAAGATAGTCCGGGTGCGGTAAAAAAAAAACAAACTCAAATGGTGATTAACCCCACGTTGCAGGGCTTCATTACGGCTAAAAAAAGATACAAACACTTAAATGATGTAAACATAAATAAAAAATTAAAAAGATGTACCATGAAATGTAAAAAATAAGAATGATAAAATTTAGTAGTTTAGCCAGAATCTCTACCGAAGCTCCCATTAAGACCTGAAGTTCAGGTTAAAACGTTGACACGAATAAATAAGTTTTTGTGTATTTGTGTTTTTTTGCTGACCGCACCCTCTGACCATCTTCCCCTCTTAAGAATAATAAAAGGTTACAAAACACGGAAACAATAACAGATAAAAAGAAGAAATATAAAATCCAGTATAAACTAAGAGATGGAAAAAGGGGAGATAAGAATAAAATCAAGAATAAAGGAAGACAGAAAACGTACCTACGTTAAAAATAATTTTAAAGTAAACAAAGTAAACAGTATAGAAAATTTTAAAAAATATTAAACATAGGCAAACATTAAATGATAATATACATAATAGATGGGAAGAAATTATATTAAAAAAAAAAAAAATAAATATACACGGATAGAATGCACAAAAGCAATAAAGTTAAAAGAATGGATACTATAAATATAATATGATGAAGAAAAGACAATATACAAAATAAATAGGGTTACAGAGGTGTATAAATTGTATAATAGAAACATTAATAATAAAGCAATTAACATAAGTATACTTAAGTAGGAAGTAACACATGAATATAAATTAAAAATAAGATATATGAATATAAAAGAAAAATAATGGATAGTAAATATAAAGAAGTAAAAGTAAGCATGAGAGTGAGAATTTAAAAAATAAAACCAGATAAAAGACATGAAAGGAAAGTGAGATTCTGAAATGCAGAACGTAGAGAAGAATTATGAGGATTTTATAAGGTTTAAGATATGTCGCTATGTCAAGGAGATGCAGTCTGTATCGACTTTATGATAAATAACAGATAAACATTCTCTGATAAATTTATATGAATGAATTCCGAGATGAGACGTTTGTTATTCACACTGTTCCCAACAATCGTTCAAGCGTTTGTATTTTTGTTTTTTAGCCCTAATGAAGCCCTGCAATGTACATATCTATAAAAAAATGATCGAAATCAGACCATAATCAGCAAAATCTTTAAATTTTAAAATTCTGATCCAATTTTAAGTATTTAAATTGATGGCTTACTTCACGGTAGTGTTGGTACATTTCCACTAACTTTACAAACAATACCATTAAAGGTTCCCTCTTATAGGAAAAATGCAACTTTTCAATTAGTTTTTTGACTGAACAGATTCAGAATTTATACCTTAATCATCTGTTCGGTCAAAACATTAACTGAAAAGTTGTAATTTCTCTAAAAGAGAGAACCTTTAATTGTATTTATTTACTTTTTTTTTTTTTGGAAATGTACTTAGCACTACTGTGAAATAAGCCATCGAAATATAAGTACACTAATAATATAGAAGTCTCTACCATTTAAAAATAGCTTAAAACCTGAACCTTTGCAACTACTATTACTAAAATAAAGATTAAAACATATACTAATCTTTTATAATAGAAATAATGATTTCATACTGTATTTGGAACATAATGTAGATCACAATGCTCGTTTTGTAATGCTGCTAATACTTCTGTTGTTGTTCCACTTAGGGGGTACTCCCCATGGTACACTTGATCAAGTAAAGAGTAGAATATCTGAACTTGGATTTCACTTGGTTGAAATATATTTTTTGCTTGGCACATTCTTTGAAGCATATCTTCTGGCATTGGTTCTCCAGTTTTGTAATGTTTTGCAAATGTACGGACAACCTATAATAGTTCCCATATTTAAAATAAATTTTTGTTTATTTAAGAGATTATTTTTTGTTTGTATTGTTTTGTTTTTAAATGCTAAGCCAAAAGTTAGGATTTCATGATGAGTCTTGTTCTCAATTACTTTTCTAATTGGAACAATGAGCGGTTGAGAGAAAGAGTGGTGTAAGTCATTCTGTTATCATCAAAATTCATTTTCATTAAAAAAATATATAATTAATTAATTGCTGAATGAATTGAACTGAAAACGCTCTGAAACTGTTTGGACACACTAGTGGCTGAATAATTTTAAAGAGAAAGCTGTTATTTCTTACTTACCAAAGTCTTTAAATAACTTCTCTAAAAGTGTTTAATATTACAAAATTCTAGTTTTGACTTACACCACTTTAGCACTCAATGGCTCAATTATTCTATTGTCATGAGTTGTTTATCATTCAATTAAAATCAATTTTAAGAGCACAATCCATTAAATAATGAATAATCGGAATAATGAACAAACCCTCATCTTCCTGCAAAAAATTATTGATAAAGCTTCGCATACATAACCTTTATACTAAATGGATCCTTCCACTCATAAAAATTAATACAAGGATAGTGAGAAATCTTACTCTAGGATCAGAGGCAAAATATTCCATTAAAACTGAAGGGACTTCAGCAAAGTCGGTAGTACAGCGTGTGCCAGATACATGTTGAAATTCTGTACGGCCTAACATAGAGTGCATTGCATGGCCCATCTCATGGAACAAGTTGTCCACCATCGAAGGCGAAAGAAGGCAAGGGTTTGTCCATCTTGGAAGAGGTAAATTCAACATCACCACAACAATAGGATTCTAAAACAGAAAAATAAAATGAAACAATAAAATTTTAATTCTTCTTAATAACTACAGATCAATTGATACAATGAAATAACTTGTTATTTTTAGACCTCTAGTTATATTAAAATAGGTATGGTTAATTAGTAGCAGTTCCTGGATAATGGGGAAAGTGAGGTAGCAGTGAGTAAGGCACTGTGAAATTAACACGAAGAACCCAGGTTCGAATCCAGCAGTGGCAGATAATTATTTATTCTGTTACTTTAGCCATGAGTCAACCCTGTGGGTTTGGGAGCCCTTCTCGGGCAAATCCAGCCTCTATTAAGTGAGTACTCTTAATTGGGAATAAATCTAGTGGTTAGGCATGATCTTGAACAAATCACCTTCTTGTACAACTATAGTTCAACTGATAGTACTCCCTTACAAAGTACTGAAACCCTGACCTTTTATGGGTTGTAGCTGTACAAATTTTTATTTTTACCTGGATAGTGGAAATGCGAGTTCAAACAAATAAATGGCAAAAGATGCTATTGCAATATTGATTTCTCTAAATCTTCGTAATAATCAAAACAAAAATACGATATACTAGCAGGTTTCTGGACAGTAGGCGCAAACTGAATAATTTGGCTCAGAGATCTTTAACCATTCCTTTATCTCTTGGATTTTGTTACCTTTTAGACAATGTAGACCACAGGCACTTAAAATTTTCACCCCTTGTATCTTATATTAATGTAATGATTACAATTTCTATAATTCAACAATAAGAAAATGGCAGAATGAGGTGGAGCAAATTCATATGCCATTAAATTAAAAATAATACCTTTCCCACTCTAAAGATAGATTTACAGGCCACTAGATAAAATGAAAGACTCCAAAAATATGCTCTGTTCTGGTGAGACAGTTTTTTTAAGGCTGCTTATGGTGCAGGTTTGCCACCCAAATAATGTGCTATCTGGTAAGTAGTTCATGGACTCAAATGGCCTTGGCCTCACAGGTGTAAACCGACCCCTTCTTGGCCTGCCCTTTGAGGCAGCAAGTGCCGATAATGAACACCCCTAATACCTATTTAATTAAATTAACTTGACTTATATTTTTCCCATTCTGGTATTTTCAATACATAGCACACAGTATTCCAATGTATCCATATAACCAATAATTTACAAGATTTTTACTAACTCAAATTCCTGTATTCATAGACTAATTATTTTTTATAAGATCTTACTTAAATAGTTTATTTATGAAAACTATTTATAGTTTAATGTTTGCCAGGTCAATTGAATGTATGGAAGTGGAATAGAGATTTTCTCTCTTAGGAACTGATTTCATTTCCGCACTATCATCTTCTTAAGGTTGAGTTATTCTTCCATGAATTTTGTTTTATCTATATTAAGTCAATATCTTCATCAGTATAAATTAACCTATAACATCCCAATTCCTGTACAACCATCACATAGATTATAATCACTTTGTAAATTTCAAAAGATTCATCTCATGGTTCATTCATAATTTACTTTTTCATTCTTTTCTCATGTACTCATATAGAACTATATTTTATAAGCAAACAATATTTGCTATGTTATAATGGTCAGTAATTATAGGGAAAAAATGCTCAAAAAACTCCAATGGTTTAACAGAAATTCAGTTTTTGTGTTTATGAAAAATTTTAATGTTTGGAGAGGTCTTTATAATATAAAAAATTAAATTATAATAAACAAAATACAAATTACTTTGCTGAGCCGAATCTTAGAAATTCCTTATCAGTTTTTGAAAGATTAATTAAATAGTTGTGGATTTTAAGTTAAATATAATGAATAATAAACCTGGTATGAGCCATCAGCTAATCTTCTACCTCCCTGAACTGTGAAGTGACAATCTTGATTTGGTTTATTTGATCTCTCATAAAAATCACAATAAATATTGCCCAAAAAGCCTTCTTTCTCATGTATCACTAAAATTACACATATATTAAAAACTATAATGAAAAAAGAAAAAAATATTTTAAAATTGATAATAACCTGCAAGTTTATATATGTCAGAATCCCATGTTTCACCGGGCTCTATTGTCTCATTTATTAATGATATTCCGTACAAACTTTGGAGAAGTTTGTTCAATCCTTCCATACAACTTCCTAAAGGAAAGTAGGCGGTGTACTCTGAGTTTTTCAACCAGCCTTTTTTTGCTATATTGGTTATATAAGGAACATCCCATGAAGCAAGTGGCTAAAATTTAAAATAAAAAAAATTTTAAAATATATATAAACCAAATAATTTAATTAGAAAATAAACTATGTACCTTACAGAGAGGATCTTCTTCTTTTTTAATTTGAAACATTTTTTCATAATCTGAACGCACTTTAGGACGAATTTTTTCATTTACTTCAACCAAAAAATTCCACACATTGCTAGGGTTTTCAGCTAGACTTGATTTTAAAGCTCTATAAAATTTAAGGAGTGTTACAGAGGAGAGAAAGATACAATAATGTGAATAGAGAATGATATACAGACTTATGTGAGTATGTCGGAAATCCACAAAGCTGCGCTAGGCGGAACCTTGAAGCTAGAATATGATCAAGGAGCTGCTCTTGGCTAGGGTCTGGAGATAAAAAAATTTTATAAGCAATTTCACGTGCACTTTCTATGCTATCACCAAATAAACCATTCACTATGGTATTATTTCCATCTGTATTAAATCTAAAAATATATACATGTATCTATAAAATGATAAAAAAATTTACAATGATTGAAAACCTTAACTATAAAACTCCAATCCCATAATATATTATGAGCTAATACTTAGCTTATGAATTTTTTATTTTGATCAAGTCAAAAACTTAGTATTAAAGAAGATATGAGTAAGAGATATTAATTGGAGCAGGAAAAACTTGAAAAAACACTAACTTAAATAATTATCGAATGAAAATGGTGTTGGTGGGACCAAAAAGCAACTCAAGTAGTACTAAAACCATTCATTAGGAGCCAATATTATTCATACTTATCGCTGTACATCTTATTTTAATTTTCTTTCATTTACTTTGTTCAATTTTAAATAATTGCTTACATCTTTTTTAGTCCCACATTAGCTTACTTTTTATTTCATGTCATCCTATCCTCATACACTGTTGACATATTTTAACTTATTTATATAGTTTTTTTTGGTCCTGATGAAGCCCTGCGAAATGGGGTAAAGAATTGGTTCCTAATAAATAGCTTTTGTACTATTTGAGTTGCTTTTTGACTGCACCCGGACTATCTTCCCTTTATTAATTACATTTGATCAATCAACGATCTTCCATTAAATAATTATCAATTGTAATCAGCCATTAATGAAACTACAACTTTTATAATATTAAGCCACTAAAATAAGTTGGACATGTTGCAGGGATGGAACTTAAAGCTACTTTACAAACAATTAAATATTTTTTTGTTCTTGACCAAACTACACATACAACCAATTCCAACAAGCTTAATATAGCATTATGGTCTTACAGACACTATGGCTTGTCTGGTAGTGAAATGGAATTGGAAACATGAAAATGGTTTCCATATCATGTTATGATGACCTATATATCTTTCCCCCAAATGAGACTGTCCATGGACCAAACCTCTGGGTGGCTATCAACATCCTAGAAGACCAGAACACGATTTCCAATTAATGTACAAGGGGTATAGTTCCCAGAAAGCTGACAGACTTCACAAATGGAAGAAGCATGGCATTCTGTTACGAGTGATCACTCATCCCACTACTGACCATACTTGATGATTCAATAGCCTGTACAGGGAATATGTAACAAGGGAAAGTATTGTGATCATGTAAAATTTCAAATCCAAGTTTTTAACGGAAATTCACATTTTGATGTCCCGTGAATCCAAATAACCAAGTCCGACAAAATGGTACCAGTGGGTATGTGAACAGCTAAGCTAAAAAAAAAAAAAAATGAAATTATATACCTAAGGCTGGTATATCCTTGGGATTTAACAGTAACTTTGTTGAAGAAATCAACTTGAAAAGTCTGGCAGGGTTTAAATACTCCATTTGCAAGAAAAAAAAATACTTAAGTGTTAATTTTCAATAAATTATAAATTGAAATGATTCAGAAATGAAACTTTTTCATTTTTCACCTTTATTTTTTTTCTTTAACATATTACATAATCTTTATAAAAGCATAACTAAAATGTTTGATGAGAAAGTGTTATTATATCTCTAAAGATCTGATTTTTTTTTTTTTATTGATTGCAATGGTTCATTATTGAAAATAGTGACTTCCACTTATTTCTTCAATTGTTAACTGTTCAAACTCTGCTGACTAGGAAATCCTTGGGATTTCTTTGTATCTTAAGCAAGCAGAAATTGACATTTGTAATTTACTTCAATTACAAATACTATTTTTTACATTATTAGTTCACTTTTAAGGCATTATGCTGATAACAGCATTGACATCTGTTTGCTCAAGAAATAATAAAACCTCCAAGGGCACAAGCAGAGATCAGACACTTGTTGGAGAAACAATTTTTACATAATATCCTAAAACATGGCATTTCAAATTTACAATTAGATTTTTATAATACTTCACATCCCTCACAATTCATGTCATCTATTCTGTGACTAAATAACAGAGACACTCACAAGTAATTGACTCTAATCGAAATGACTGGCTATATGAAAAAGACTGAAAAAAACACACAAGAAAGGATATAATGATGGTGAAAAGATGGGACATCAAAAATTCCCAAACTAAGGGAATAGGTAGCTATATTTTAGAAAGCTTTCAAAATACATTAAATAGCTATACGGAAACCAAATTTATTGCTAATTTTTAGCTCAGTGTCTTGATGGTCACCAATCTATGTTTGTTACTTTTCTACAAAATAATGGCCGCCTGAAAGATTGTTGTGGTTTGCAGATACTGTATAGCCTCTATTGTGTGTCCATTTCTAAGATATATAATTAGAAAATTCACGTCTGTGTATTTATTGATACTATATAGATCTAACCTCCAGTCCAATTCTAGGTTATTTCAATAGAAAATTTATGAGACAGTGAGTAGAGAGGCAATTAGTGATTAAAACAATCCTTAGAACAGGTCTTCCCACTCATAATTAAAAGATTTATGAGCAAATGTTTGTATTTGGCATTAATGTCATTAAAATGTGAGAACCAAATAAAATATTATAAGATGAAAATGAATATAAATATTTGTTCTACTTACAAGTGTCTAAGATTTTGTGGAACTAAATCATTACTGACTTCTCGACTAGTACTGGCACCAGCCATAAATCTCTGACCCAACTGAAGTATATAATCATTTAACGCAACAACTTCATTGCGTCGATCATCAGATAAATGAATTCCACTCTGCTCAAAATCAAATAAGAAAAGTGATGCAACATGATCATCAACAGTATTAGTTGGAATTATGTCTCCATTTTCAAGAACATTTTTTACTGACATATAAAGGTCTTTATTAGTATTAAGCCTGGAAAGTACATTTGCTACTTTAATTACTAACATTTAATATTTGACTATAAAATAGTACCAGATAAATGATTTTAATTTGGATATCAGATTGAAAGGATATAGTAAGTAAAACTTCAAGGCAGTGGATCATAAAGCCTGTTTTGCTTTTTAAATCACGTATCAGACAGTAAGGACCATGCGAATATCAATGGTTAGGCTTCTTTGGAAGTCTTGATTTTCTTTCTTACCATCGCAGTTTCATGATTCTCGACTGCCTTACTTTTCTTTCTTCGGACCACTTCGTATCCCTCTTTTTTCCTCTTCCGATATTGGTGAGATTTTTCAATGTTTCCCTGTACGTGTTTCTATCTAGACAGTCGGTATCTGAAATTTTAAGTCTCTTTAATCCCTCTCTCATTTGCCTCATATATTCTCCCATGCTTTTGAAGCTAAAAATTTTGTTAAAGATCTTCTTGTTCAATCTTACCTCCTTCATCCTTTTAATGTGGTCTTAAAACATCAGCCTTCTGATATAATTATCATAAAGCCTTATTGTACATGGAATTCAAAAAGTACTCAAATATTGACAATCGTTAATGTAAGGATAGATTACATTACCTAAAGTAATGTAGTGAGTGATTAATAGAAAATTATTTTCATTAATTATATTAATGATGAACTATAGTGTAGCTATAAAACATGTTTCATGGTTTTAGCTATCAATCTTAAACCAATCTTTGATATCAGAGATGTGACAGCCATAAGCGTTAGGGTGTGGGACCCAGAGCACCCAGTTCAGAAAGTTGTGGATTCCATTCCCACCTGAGGCAGTTAATATTTATTTCTTGGTAGACCAGAGAGATAATTTATGACACTCCCACTCTGGCTAGAACAAGGCAGCAGCTTTAATGTAATCGCCACAAAGGACCACTAGGCCCACTTGCTGGACTAGTTCCCCCACAAGTTACCAGTACCAGTTTGAAATAAATTGCTACACTATCGACTGTTTGATTAAATCAGGTACTTTCAGTATTAAATCAAAAGTAAAGCCATATGATACACTGCCTTCCCACCAAGTTGAAGCTTGGCATGAACTTGAGTTCACAAGTTTGACCAAAAGTAATTTTAGTCAGCAAATGGAATTCTAAGGTGAATCTTTTTAGACATAAAATAAAAGATTTCAGATAAATGAAGAAAGAATTCACAGAGGGAAGGAAACATGAATACATAACAAAGAAACTTGCTTTTCAACTTCATAACTAACAGCTATGCAGGCTTCTTCTGCAGCACTTGTAAACATTCGATCTGGATGGGCAATTCTCACAAATTCAGCTAAATCTGCTACACTACATAAAGTATTGGACAGTTCATCAAACACATCAACCATTTTCCTGGACCTTAAACGAAAGGAATGAGTAAAATAATACTAACATCGAATCATTGTCTTACACCCATAAGTACAATATACAAAATTCAAACCTTTTAGGGCTAAGTGCTTCACTTACAAGTTCACTTGAGGCAATTATCACACTTTCTTTCATGAGATGAAAACCATCATAGGTTCTCAATTCTTTCAGACCAAAAAGTCCCTACAAACATTTCAAGCCCAATAATTGGTTATCAGTATCAATAATGATAATATAAGTATGTAAAATACAGTTTATACATACTTTATTCTCCTTTGAAAAACTAATATTCAGTTTCTGTCCAGGGCGAGCATTGAATGCTGTTGCAAGAGGAGACCATGTACTAACACATCGGTAACCTTTAGATATGCTTAATTTTAAATTCAATGCCTTATTTCCTACAGGAAAAGCCATAATTACAAGTAAAACAACCAATTGTCTCTGGAGAATAAAAAGGTAAAGGAAATTAATGTGTAAGCATCACAGTGGTAGAAAAATGTTACTGTATTGCATAAATATATTCTTGGATGATTTGAAAATCATAACTATAACTAGTTGATAACTCCCAGAGCAGAAAAACAATCTACACATTAACCTTGAAAACCTGCATATAACCTCCTTTAAGGATGACTTAATAGTTGATATTTTGAAAAATATGATAGTTTCAGTAAAGAAAGTTTTAAACCCAGAAAGTATGAACGCGTGATTTAAAAGTTAATAATTTTTTTAAATTAAATTGAAACTAGTGTGCATAGTTGTTATGCTTAATATTGTATTTATTTATTTTTGCTAACCTTTTTGAGAATCACTTTTGTGACCATGGCAAAACAAGTAGGGACTCTAGGATTTAGAAGCAGGGGGTTTTTATTTCTGTAACAAAAATGTAAATACTATTTTAATAAAATTGTTTTGTTTTGGTATTATTTATTCTTTATATTTTAGTTTGTAAAGCCAAACTAAACGTATTTATCAACGATGTCTTCCAAAAGGTATGTTTGGTAACCTGCTACAATGTATTGTTATTAACAATCATAAACTTTGATGTTTGCCTTTACTTTTGGTTTCTAATTGAAAAACTAATTAATATTTTCTTCACCTCTACTTTCAATACTTCTATACCTTACTTATATTGGCATTATTCTTATTCTCTTGATAGAGTGAATAACTTGTTAGTATAGTTCTAACCATTGTTCTAAATTGTAATATGAAATTTGATTGAAGCTAATAAATTCAATGATAAATATTTGTGTTTTATCAGTCATCTTTGCTATTTGCTATTCTCCCTTCCTTGTCAAAGTGTAATCTTCAAAATATGAAATAGTACAGAATTCCTGTTCGTGTGTTCTTCCTTCTGTATATTAGTATTTGGGAATGTAAATATCAGACTGTGGTCGTTGCGAATTTCATGATTTGACAGTTAATTTAAGACTATCTCTTGATGTCATAAGTTATAAACAACTTTTACTCAGTTGTTTTATGATATTTACATCTCTTGGATCATCTGAAACTTTAATTAAAAACTATTTTTTATACATTCTGTTTATTTAATGTTTTAATGAAATAAAGGTCTTTGGTCTTTCTTAATAGGTTTAGTGGAAGCGTTTTTGTTATCTGTGTTTATTATAAACTTTTGAATTCTTACAAAACATATAATTGTTTCATTATATTTAATTAAAGGTTTCAAAAATTGTAGCTTTTCATTGTTACTTCTATGAAGCCCATTTTAGTTTACTTTCAAGTTAAAAAAATTTTTGCTTTCTCGTGTTTCAATCATGCTGTACTGTCATCCTTTACGTTTCAGCCTTTCAGTTGAGAGAATTATAAACTCCAATTGTATCAAATCTCAGAAAAGTACTTTAAATAATATTTCTTGTTGAATAATTATTTTATTTTTCTTAGTGATAGAATAGATATGGTAGAATTATAAAAGTATAACAGTTGACTAAAATATACATTCTGCTTTTTAACCATTAATTCGATGCTAAATTGTTATATTATGAATTTTGAATATTCTAAGTCAGACTTAATAGAGTTAGTCATTCTGTCAACAAAAGAGCTCATATCTTGTTTTTGTTTCATCCTCTTCATTTTGAGTCTAAGCATTTTATTATTTCAGAATAGAAATTTAATTATGGTTAAGCAAAAATAATGCTTTAAATGAATTAATTATCAGTAAGAAGTTTTTATCATTTTTTACCTTACTAGTAATCTTTCACTTGTACAGTTTTTATTTGTATTGAATGTTTTTTATTAACTCAAAAAAAAAATATTATTTTATGATCTATGGAGAAATTATAGTCTGCACTTTTAAAATAAGTCTTAATGAATCAGCCTGGAAAGGGTTGTTACATCCAAAAAATGAACTATGTGTCAATAATTTGATAAAATAAAAGTACCTAATCCGGAATTACTTTTTAAATTAATACTGTGATTCCCAAATGATGCTTTTAAGAATAATATTTACTCTGGTCCCTTTTTTAGTACTATTTCAATTTTTATTACATTAAGAAAAAATAAAATTTTGACATATGGTGGAGTAATTTCTTTTTACACTCATTATATTTTTTTACTAATGCGTCTAGATTGTTGATCCTAAAAGGGAATAATTAAAAAATATAAAACTGTAATTACTATGTTTTTAATTCCCATACCTATATGTATATCAACCAAGATGGTTTGGTATGAAGTTTCATACTTCAGAAAACAATATGACTGATATATTCAGAGATACAGTATTACTTATTAGATCTAATCAACTGATAACAGAGGTTTGATAAGTTATTAATCTTCTTGATGTTTTTTAATACTACTTGTCGCCTTTATGTCTGGTCTGTCTGCTTTTATCATTTGATGATAAGACTATCTTTCAGGATATGATAATGATTTCAAGTGGCTCTTAAATAATATTATTATGAATGAATTTACAAGTCAAATGTTATGTGCTTATTTATCAAGCTTAAGCTTTATCAAAAATTGTTAATAAATTTAGATTAATTATTTAATAATGTAATGAAAACCTCTTAAGTAAAATAATAAATTCAATAAAAAATCTATTCTGAACATTTTCTTATGTATAAGAACCTATTCTTTTTTCTGTGGGCTTAATTTGTGGTTTTCAAGTTAGAGACTTTTTTATATGATTATTTCTATAATAATTAATCTAATTAAGATATAAAAAAATATTTTTTGGATAAAAATTAGTATTAATGAATTAGTTTTTGAGTAGTTAGAAGTATGAGTAATCAAAATTAATATTAAAAATTAAGCTTCTTAGTTTGAGGTATCTTCTCAATTAGTTTTGCTAACACAAAAAAAAAATCAAACAACTATGTCCAAAAATAAAAATATTGAAGATTTATAAATTTTTCACCTCGAGTTATAATACTTGTTTGAAAATTGAGCCCAATAATTCTTTTTTTTATTTGTTATAATAGTAATCAAAAATATTTAAGAAAAAATCTTTGAACCACCTTTTGTCTTCTTTTTTTTGGGTGGCAGCCAAAAAAGTACACAAAGTGTCAGAAAAAAGTATATTTTTATCATGTTTTACAATTTTTGTTTCTAATTTCATTTAGCCCTATAAAGTGGAGCAAAATCTTGGTTACTAAGAAATAGTTGTTTCTGCCACTTAGTGTACCTTGTTGGACCGCCACCCAGACCATTTTCCTACAGTTAATTACAAACAGTCAGCCAATAATCTTCCAATTTTTTTACAGCCTAATAAGAAGCTTTTAGACCCTGAAAGCAGATTATTTAGATAATTGTATACTTAAAATACTCCCATCTTTCTGGAGGGAAGGGAATAATCTAAATGTGATGAAAATCTCTGATTTTTTTTTCTACTCTGTTTATTTTTACCATTGATTATAAATGAGTATTAATATATTTTTCATCTCAAAATATAATACTTGTTTGGAGGGCAATATTTTTTTTTTTAATATTAAGGAAAAACCCTTGAACCAACTTAAAATATTATCTTTCTGAAAGGAAGTGAATAATTTAAAAGTCCTCTTTTTTTTTTTTTTTTTATACCATTTATTATAAAATTAATAGAAATTAGTTGATGATGGAAAAAATGAGATAGGAATGAATAAAATCAAACAACTATGCCGTATATAGTTGTGGTATACTATTTATATAAGCTGATGCTTTTTCCTAACTAGACTTTGATAATACAACACAAGTTCCAAAGAGGGCCAACCAGCCTGTCCGTGATGAGAAATCACACTTCTTACTTCAGCATTGTTTCTTGTACGATTGTTGTGGACTTCCTTTTCTTCTGCAGGTCATTACTGTTTTAATTATTAATTGTATTGATTAATGAATTTTGAAGATTTTAATCAAAGTTTAATAGGATAATTAATATTGTAGGTTCAGAATGGACTAAGCATTACTATTTAAACCCTAGACTATTATTTAGTATGAACACTGAGTCTAATTATTAGATTTGTTATAGATAGTAAATTAATGAAAATTATTAATTTTAAATGAACTAATTATGGTCAATTTTCTCCAAAATATAGTTTCGATTTGGATTCAAGGAATTTTTTCATTAAAAATGTGGTGAAAGGTATTAATGAACTAGTAGTCAAGTTGTATTCTTTTTTTGTCCTGAATTCTATAAACTACCTAGATTTCTTTGTTTATCGTTGGTACAGTTTGTTGTTGATCACTGCTTATCATATCCAATAGTGAATTGTATGGCTAGCAAAACTAGTATTATTGTACTGCAGCATTTTCATTGTCCTTAATCATAATTCTCTTCATCACTACATTTCAATGAGGTTGTATTGTGTTTGCTTCAAGTCTTCATTTATTCATTTATAACAATACTAATATTTTAAAAAATATAAATTGGTCAGTGTTCTCTAGTAATATGTTATTATTGCAGTGAGCTGAAAAAGTTATCTGAAGAAAGTTTGACGAGACAACCTGAGGAGGTTTTTGATATTATTTGTAAACTTGGAGAAGGGTAAGTATTATTTAATCCTATCTCGTAAACAAACAATTATTTTGGTATAATCACGTTAATGGATAAAGATACTATTATCACGAAGATTTTTTCTTGTTACGTTACTAGTCTTGTTTAATTCTGTTTCAACTGGTTCATTATGCATAATTACTTGATATGTTTTATTATTTTTCATTTATATCTATAATTATGTCTTATTGTTGAACTCTTTCAGCTCATATGGAAGTGTATATAAAGCATTGCACAAGGAATCTGGGCAAGTGTTGGCTATCAAGCAGGTTCCTGTTGATACAGATCTTCAAGAAATAATTAAAGAGATTTCTATTATGCAACAATGTGATAGCCCATATGTTGTGAAGTACTATGGATCTTACTTCAAAAACACTGATCTCTGGGTAATTATGTTCTTTTTATTCAATAAAATAAAAAAATTGAAAACTTTTTCATACGCAGTATATATTGATTCATTTACAAGATTAGGTTGTTTCTATACATGTTTTATTACAAATGAGCTATATACTAGTGTTATGATTCATCCAGTTGTTGTAACAACGGTTATCTGTTCTAATCTAATTAGTAACATATGTTTGCACTCTTACCATTTCTGCAACATCTTGATATTTCTGTTCTACGTTTATTGTAAACAATAAAGCCTAATTCGCAAAGGTTTTACTACAATTTATTATTCACAATGGATAAATTTTTGAAACCCGAAAAGTTCGACGGTGATCCACACTCACCTACTGCTACCCAAGAATGGAGCTATTGGCTGAGACAAAACTTTATCGCATCGTTTGAAGAGGTGAACGAACAAAGTAAGTTATGGTTGCTAACTAACTTTATTTCGCATTCTGTGTACCTCTTGATTGCCGATAAGACCACATATGAAACTGCTATTGAAGTACTAAAAGCTACTTACGTTAAACCAATAAATGAAATATGTTGAATATATGCTGTTATAAGCGCCCTGAAAAAAATGGAGATACTACTTACTCGGAAGATTCTTCAAAATCATAACTGACCAGCGTTCTGTGTCGTTCATGTTCGATATGACACATCAAAATAAAATCAAGAACGAGAAAATACAGAGGTGGCGGTTGGAGATGTCATGTTATAATTATGAAATAATATACAGGCCGGGAAGACAGAACCAGGTAGCAGATATATTCTCTAGGACATGTAACGCCACTCAATCAGACCTATTATATTCCCTTTGCTGTGACTTATGTCATCCTGGAGTGACGAGAATGGTTCACTGGGTAAGAACTCGTAATTTGCCCTATTCAGTCGAAGATATTAAAAAGATGACTACGTCGTGCCCATCTTGCAACACTGTGAAACCTCAATTTTACAAGAATTCAAAATTCACTTTAGTGAAAGCCATGCATCCGTTCGATAGAATCAGTATGGATTTCAAGGGCCCACTTCCATCGAAATCAAGGAACAAATATCTGTTGACGATCGTTGATGAGTATTCAAGATTCCCTTTTGCCTGTCCTTGTCCCAACATGAACTCTTCAACTGTAATTGACTGTCTGACTAGGCTTTTCACCACTTTTGGTTTACCTTCCTACGTGCACACTGACCGAGGAACCTCGTTCACATCAAAGGAGCTGCAGGACTTTCTTCACACCCGAGGGGTGGCCACTTCCATGTCAGCCCCTTATAACCTCACAGGAAACGGCCAAATCGAGCGACAAAATGGCATTATCTGGCGCAGTGTGTCACTGGCTCCTAAGCACAGGTAATTGGACCCTTCTGATTGGGAATTGGTGCTTCCAGACGTGTTGCATTCCATCCGATCCCTACTATGCACAGCAACAAACGAAACGCCTCACGAGAGGATGTTCCGCCACAACAGAAGATCGGCTAATGGTACTTCGCTTCCGACTTGGCTTTCACCTTCGAACAAAGCGCTAATGAAGAAGCACATACGCACTACTAAGTACGATCCACTGGTCGAGGTAGTCGACATCCTGGAAGTCAACCCACAGTATGCCAGGGTTCGCCATGATGATAGACGGGAGACGACGGTGTCATTGAAACACCTGACACCTCATGGTGGAACGACATTAGTGCCAGAATCAGAGGGAACTGACACAGCTGAGCAACATGACACCGACCCTGTCTTGCAACCAGAAGAAAATCACCAAGCGGGTACTCCAGAAATTCCGACAGACACAAATCTGCATTGTTCTGCAAGAGAGCGATATACACCTGCCCGTTTAAGAGACTATGAACTAAAATTTTAAAAGGATGGAAGAATGTTATGATTCATCCAGTTGTTGTAACAACGGTTATCTGTTCTAATCTAATTAGTAACATATGTTTGCACTCTTACCATTTCTGTAACATCTTGATATTTCTGTTCTACGTTTATTGTGAATAATAAAGCCTAATTCGCAAAGGTTTTACTACAACTAGAAATTAGGCCCAGTGTGAGCTGAAGCATTTACCTGGGATCTTGGCTCTAGACTATTTTTTTGTATGAAAATTAATTTTTGAATTATGTTATTTTTGCTTTTGAAAGGTATGAAAATAATAATTAGAAACTCATTATTGCAAAACAAAAAGTGCTATGCGATAAGCAACTTTATTATCAGCATTGGCATTATCTCATCTTAAGAGAGAAAATTAATTCAGCATGTCTCTTGGCCACTGCCTTTACAGTCATCAGCATGGGATACATGGGTCCCTAAAACATATTAGTGTTTCTGTTAGGTTTATATTGTGAGTTAATTTTGGGTAAAATTATTGTAATATTCGTTGGCAATGTCTGAACAGGTAAGAACTCCTTACATTGTTCAATTATTTGTGAATGATGTGTCCTGTATTTATGACTGAAAGGATTGTGTTCTTTGGATGTTAGATGATTTAGCAAAACTTTACATTGAATTAGTTTAGTAGTTAAAAATAATTTATATAAAATACAAAATTTTTACTTATCTGAAATCATATGTAGACTTCAATTGATTTTGGCTTTTGAAGCATCATATAATCATTGTTTGTAATTATAATTTATATAACCTAAAAATTAAAATATGATTCAAATTATTATTACTTTTTTTTTTAATGGTTATAATAACTAATATTTCTTTTGTGTAGATTGTGATGGAATATTGTGGGGCAGGTTCTGTCTCAGACATCATGCGACTTAGAAAGAAAACTCTAACAGAGGATGAAATTGCTACCATTCTCTGTGATACGCTTAAGGGCCTGGAGTACTTACACTTAAGGAGGAAAATTCATAGGGACATAAAGGCTGGAAATATACTTCTAAATACTGAAGGGCATGCCAAACTTGCCGATTTTGGAGTTGCTGGACAGTTGACAGTAATTATTTTTTAGGCTTCATAGTATCATAAAAGAGCTATCTAGTATTAATTTTTTTTTTAAATCTTATATTTAACAATAAATTATACTTTCTATCTTTAAGTGTGAATAATAATATCTTAGATTGGGATTGTGATTATCATATAATAATAAATCGTTGAACATTCTTTCTTTGTTTATTAGTATCAATAATAATATATACAAATATAGCATTGTTTGAATGTATCCACAATCATTGAAGAATAATGAATACAGTCCCATGAAGTAAGTCTTTACTTTATTTCAAGTTTTGAATCTCTGCAGGTAGAAGTAAAAAGGAACAAATTTTATACCACATTTTGTTTCGATTCAGGCTTTAACAGGGTTAATTAAAACATATAATAATGGTTAAGGGCAGATAGAAACATTAGTTAGTATCAAACAAAATCTACATTTTCCGTACATGTAAAGACATAATTTTTCTAAAATTGGAAAATAACTGCACTCAGGAGATTAAAATTTATTATAATGAAATGTATTTCATGCAGGTTTCTAGGCAACCAGAAACAGACACTTTTACTTATAACACTTAATTAAATTAATATCACTTTTACAAATTTATTTAATTTTAGGTAGAACAAAACTAACCAATTTCATAGAATATTCTTTTGATGATTTGCTCAACAAACTAACACTGACTGTTGGCAATCTTTCAGTAAACAAAACACTTTTCCTTTAACAGTTTTCTCTCATCTCATTCACTGGCGATCTAAAACAAAGACTCCCTTATTCTTCTTGGGTGACTCTTCGATGTCCTCTTTTGCAAGATGTCTCCCTTGAGGCAGATAAAAGATGATGAAGACCTCCTCATCCAGGAAGCATCATTCCCCGCCCATGGCTAAGCAACGGATCCTCAAAAACCAAGTTTTCTGCCTTCCCCTTCTCTCGTTAGTTCTCAACATCGATTGTAGCACTACAGTTTTGAGTTTTTCCTATGATTTCCTATATGACTTGTACTGGTAATGGTGGGGGGGAACAAGTCCGGCAAGTGGGCCTATTGGTCCTTTTTGCCATCCCCAAGACAACCCAATGGAATGGCTCTTTAATATATCTTATTCCTTTATATCAAACCTTTTTTATTTTCTAATGAAATTCAAAAGGGACTCCCAATCTATAGAGGAAGCCTCTTTTCCTGTAATTCTATCGGAGCCTAAAAGTGACGCATACCTACCACAATCTGCTATGTAATGTAAGGCAGTCTGTGGGGCCTGTCCGCATAAGCAGCAGGTTTCATCATGGACTACTCCACATATCTTAAGATGTCTTTTAAGTCTCCAGTGACCTGTAAGAACTCCTATTAATTGGAGTTCGTTTCTATTTAGACCTAACAGCCACTTAGTTTTAGAAGTAGAGGGTTTAGTTATAAAATCTTGGCCTGTCTCAGCCCTATACAGTCCCTCCACGCCTTTTACCTGCTTTCTTCCATGTCCAGGCAAGGACCACTTTTCTCTGATGCCTTTTAGAAATGCCTAGGAATGGTTCTGGTCCTATAGGAGGGTGCTCAACCCTGATTCTAGCAAGCTGATGAGCTTTTTCATTACCCGTGATTCCCTTGTGTCCTGGGACCCACACAAGCTGAAGCTTCTTTAAGCGCGCTAATGATTCTAAGGTTAGTTTACATTCTCTTACCAAATTAGAGGTGACTCCTAGGCTTGAAAGGCAGACAGACTATCTGAAAAGATGGTGATGCCAGTTCTATCACAGCTAGTGACTTTAGGGCATAAAGCTGCTGACAAGATGGCAAACACTTCTGCCTGAAAAACAGTCGAGTGCTTACCAAGTGGGAAGCTTAGTTCTATGCCTAGTTCTTCTATGTAAACCCCTGTCCCCGTTAGTCCTATCGAATACATTCTCGATCCATCAGTGAAACAGGGCAGATACTCTCCTGTGGTTTCCACTAAACCCTGTACCCAATCCTCTAACTTTGGGTGTAGGTAACTAATCTTAGTGTCTAGAGCGGATGTTTTATCTAGAAGTGGGAGTGGTATTGTAGTATTGGTAACTCGCTTTCTATCACTTTAGCTATTGTCGCATGACCAGTAACTTCTCCTGTCTCTGTCCACTGTCTATTTTCTTTCATTCTTAGATAGGCTAATACCGCCACCCCTTTAATCAATAAGTGGAGTGGTATTAGGGAAAGCAGGATTTCCAATGCCTTATTAGGTGTTGTGCGAAATGCCCCAGTTATGCTGATACAGGCTATCCTTTGCATCTTACTGGCCATTCGCACATGGGAAGCCCTTTGCAAGGCTGTCAACCATACAATACTTCTATAGTAAATTCTCGGTCTTATTAACGCTGTGTAAATCCAATGCGTAACCTTTGGGTTGAAGCCCCAGGTGATGCCCACAGTGGATCTTACTTGCCAAAAGGCAGCACTTATTTTTCTTTTAATTTCTGCCAAATGAGATCCCTAATTCAGTTATGCGTCAAAACTAATTCTGAGGTATTTGACCTTATGGCTCAGTTGGAGTTGGCCAAAGAAAATCGGTGTTTGAAATATACCCAATTTCCGCTTCCTGGTGAATAGAATCAACTCTGTCTTTGTTGAGTTTACTGAAAGCTTCATTTTAGTACACCATGTCTGTACTACACTACATGCGACTTGCATAAGTTTCATGATGGTCCAAAAGAACTTTCCAAAGTTTCCTATATAAGCATTATTCTTTAAAACTTATTCTTGACTTATATTTTTTCTTAAATTTACTGTAACTACAATTATGATGGGAAGTTAAATAAAACTTTTAAAATACTTGAATCTGTCAATATGGCCACTATTCAACAGACTTTTTGGAGGACCGGTATCTTCTTTGTTTTGAATAACGATCTTTTCAACTCCATATTTGACTGATCAAAATTGGTTAGCTTTCTTTTTAGTTTAACAACAAATAAAATATTAAAACGATACATAAAATAAAAAAATATTAAAAACCCTTTATACATAAAAATATACTATTTAATCAAAAAGAGCATATTACAATATACATATATACATATAAGTTAAATATTGGCGAAAGCAAAATGTAAAAAAAAGAGAAGAAGGAATAAGATCTAACACGCTTGAACTGCTGTAAAATGCTTTATTGTGTTCGGTACATCTCTTATATACATTCAATCAGCTGATCCCCTCAGTCAGCTGACTCAGACCGTCTTCCCAGTTGCCCCGAGCATGTTTCCTTCTTTAAAAAAAATATCTTCATATTCCCTCTTAAACCTCTGTCTGCAGTCCTCGGCCTGATTGATTGCTACAACCCGTGCGTCCTCGGTTTTTTTCTGTCGAATGACATTTGTACATTTTACCCCCAACTTAATTCTCCAATTGCTCTTGATATTCTTAACCCAAGCATCCACCTTCCCTAGCAGGTCACATCCCATAATCACTTAACATTCCCTCAGCTTACTCCCTACGATATGTACCGGCAAGTTCTCTCTACTAAATCACCTCCGGGTCAAACCTATCTTTACCTCCCCCTTTACCACACAAGGGCCACCCAGGGTGATTAATTTACATTGACATTCCTGAATCTGGTGTGTCCTCTCTCCACTACACAGTTTTTCTGGGGTTTCTCGGCACATGATGGTGTAGGAACTGCCAGTGGCCACTAGGCACCTCATTCCTGCAATATCTATTATAGGCAGACTGCCGCTCTTCTCCCTCACATTATAATTCAGCAGTGTGCAGTCGCCCCTTTGCCGAAATCCCCTTCAGATATCTCACATCTTCCTCTCTCCAGTTCCTCGCCTCCATCCACCTCTGTTCCCTTGTTTCCATCCTTATGTTTCCACTCTTTCCCCTTGACATAATAATATGACGTTCCATGGCTCTTCAGCTTCTTCTTCAGTCTCTGAAGTTCCGGATGTTTCCGTGGATTCACCTGATGATCAACTAAATCTCCGGTTGTTTCTCCGTATCTGTTGGGCGTTGGTCTCCATTGGTTTGCCCCGGCCCACATCTCTTCTTCGGTACATATATGGGCACTGTTTGGCTATGTGTCCCACATTCGAAGCATCTCGTGCGTGGGCAATGCACCACTAAATGCCCAATTTTTCCACAACCGTGACACTTGCGATCCTCCCGCCAACTATTGTTTCTGGGTTTAGCTAGGCTTCTTCTATTGTCTTGGTTGCTAGTTCTCTCTCTTCTACCCTCTCCGTATTTTCTCCTCCTCCAAGGGTTGGGCATGTTTCTGGGCCGTTGGTATTCTATTCGGATCCATCTTGGCTCTTCTACTTCCATTCGGGCCTCTACCTCTCTAGCGCTTGCTTCTATGAGATCTTGAGCAATTTCCACAAACGAGCGCTCTCTCGGTAATCCTTCCTTCTTTCCTAGCTCCTTTGCCAACTTTATCTTTAGTACCAGGGATAAGAATTGCATCCGACCCTGTACCTGGATTGTTTCCATCATTTCGCTCAGTTTATCTTAAATTCTGTTAAAGTGCCATTATGTGCCAGGAGTTCCGCCCATATTGCCCACTAGACTGTTTTAGTTTCTTTGTCTCTCGGATCATCATAAATATGTCTTCTTCTGGGGCTCACCGTCCTCCTCCAAACACCTTCTTTAATCTTTCCTTGATAACTCTCCAAGGGGTCTCTTCGTCAGCCTGAATTTGATTTAGGATGCTCCTCTTTACTCTGCAGACGACTGGTGCTTTTAAAGCCTCTGCATCTTCACTATCGAGTAGACTTTCGATAGACTTCGCTTCAATTCGGCTTATTAGTCAGTCAACCTTTTTATGAAGTGGCTCAATTCTCCTGTTTCCCTGGTAAATCATTCGAGGTCAGAAACGGCCTTCCTCAAGTCTTGGGGAGTTGCTGTGCATACTTTTACTCACTCAAGTGTTGTGGTGTGGGCTCCCGCTAGAGAAATTCCGGTAGTGGGATAAGCTCCAGGGGTGGAGGAATCACCTACATGGGTGGTGGGTTCTGAACCCCATTTTGATTTAATGCTTCCAGGTTCATGACTGCTTGTGTGTTGATACTATTGGCAGCCATTAATTTAAAAAAATGAGAGAATAGAAAAAAAATTGAAAGCGGAGAAAACTACGATAAAAAAATTCTTTAAAGCGAATATTGCTCCGGTATTTGAAGTCCTGGGTTTCGGCACCAGTTAAGTATTGGCGAAAGCAAAATGTAAAAAAAGAGAAGAAGGAATAAGATCTAACACGCTTGAACTGCTGTAAAATACTGGCTTTATTATGTTCGGTACATCTCTTATATACATTCAATCAGCTGATCCCCTCAGTCAGCTGAAATCGAAATAACAGCTGACTCAGACCGTAACTCGAACAATCCACGTAAAATGGGTTTGCCACTAAAACAAATGTAAAATTAAATGAATTGTAAATAAAAATAGATTTAAAAGAAATAAAAGTGTTGATAATAATTTCAACAGTGGCAAACACATTTCACACCAGTCTCTTTGCTAACGTCGACTAGTGCCACTTAAGGCCTTGATCTAATAATAATAATCTTGCCACCACACATATATATATCAGATAAAAGAGGTTGGTAGGGCAAAATCTAAATTTTCTCAACAATATAGAGAGTATTCCCTGTAAATTGTCCCTTTTCCAACAAATTTTTGGAAAACTAACCTCTCTAAATAGCGTTTATAAGCAATTTTTAGTATAAATAACAATCTCTTTCAATATTGTTGATCATAATTTATGCTTTGAAGCAGTTTCTGAAATGTCCTGAGTTTTCAGATTATTGGGGGAGTAAGACATATGTTACCCTGCCCCCCTGTATTTTCTCCCTTGTTGATGTACTACTCCATAGTAGTTCGAGATATTACTATGAAACTCAATTCAAATATTCTCTTTGTCTTGCCATAGATTAAAACATTGTAATTCCTTGAACTATTATTATTA